>NC_092708.1:401987194-402287194 GCF_047496885.1 Scyliorhinus torazame | reverse complement strand
GATGGTGGTGCAGTGGTTAGCACTGCTGCCTCACGGCACCGAGGACCGGGGCGGGATGGTGGGGCAGTGGTTAGCACTGCTGCCTCACGGCTCAGGGCCAGGGCAGCATGGTGGTGCAGTGGTTAGCACTGCTGCCTCACGGCTCAGGGCCAGGGCAGCATGGTGGTGCAGTGGTTAGCACTGCTGCCTCACGGCGCCGAGGACCCGGGCGGGATGGTGGGGCAGTGGTTAGCACTGCTGCCTCACGGTGCCGAGGACCCGGGCAGCATGGTGGTGCAGTGGTTAGCACTGCTGCCTCACGGCGCCGAGGTCCCGGTTTCGATCCCGGCTCTGGGTCACTGTCCGTGTGGGGTTTGCACATTCTCCCCGTGTCTGTGGGTCTTACCCCCACAACCCAAATATGTGCAGGGTAGGTCGATTGGCCACGCTAAATTACCCCTTAATTGGAAAAAAAATGAATTGGGCACTTTAACATTTTTTAAAAATTAAAATCCCTCCTTGGGCTTTCCTCTCCCTATTTCTGGGATGTCGTGCAGCCTCATCACTCCAGGATATCTGTGCTGCTCTGATGCTGCAACCTGCTGCATCTCACATTTTCATTGCTCCACCAGGAGTGGACTTGCATTCAGTTGCCTCGGCCCCAAACATTGGGATTCCCTCCCTACACCTCGAACTAGCTTTCCTCTTTCTCTTCAAAGTTTGTCACACACCTGTTCGAATCATAGAATTTATAGTGCAGAAGGAGGCCATTCCGCCCATCGAGTCTGCACTGGCCCTTGGAAAGAGCACCCTACTTAAACCCACACCTCCACCCCATCCTCGTAACCCAGTAACCCAGCTAATCTTTTTTTGGTCACTAAGGGACAATTTATCATGGCCAATCCACCTAACCTGCACAGCTTTGGACTGTGGGAGGAAACCGGAGCACCCGGAGGAAACCCACGCACACACGGGGAGAACGTGCAAACTCCGCACAGACAGTGACCCAGCGGGGAATCGAACCTGGGACCCTGGCGCTGTGAAACCACAGTGCTATCCACTTGTGCTACCATGCTGCCCCACCCCCACCTCTGCCCCCCACTGTTTAAACAAAAGTTCTGATCAGTTTCTAGCTGTATATATATGGAGTGTAAACTGACTCTTTGCTTTCTCAACAGGCTTTCAATACCAGTGTTACCCTTTCCGCAGCCATAGCTTAATCCCTTTCCTGCCTCGGCCACGTGAAGAGAGGCAGAGAGATAGAGCCGGTAAGGGCAGCAGTGGTAGAGATGAAGCTGCTGTGATTCAGTGGGACAGTACGGGGATGGCATTGGTCTATAATAGATATTATCTCTAGAAGCAGGGTCACAGATAGAGGTTCAGAGGTGGTAGATTTTAAACTGAGATGAGGAGGAGATACTTCTCGCAGAGGGTGGTGAATTTGTGGAACTCACTGCCCCATAGTGCGGTGGAATCTGAGTCATTAACTGGTTTCGAGAAGGAGGCAGATATATTTCTGATTTAAAAAAAGTGTGAAGGGATGTGGGGAACGGATGGGAGGTGGATTTGAGACCAGGAAGAGATCAGCCAGGATCTGATTGAACAGTGGAGCCGGCTCGAAGGGCTGAATTGCCCCATTCCTGTGTTCATATAATAGCTTCAGCTTGCTATTATTTTCAACTTTGTGCTACAAGCTCCAGGCATTTACAACCTAAGCCTAATGTTAACTAATCATTAATACATAATCACTGCTTAGTAAGGTGGAGTCCTGCACTGTGAGCTTGGCGATGCATTGTCAGCTCAGGATAATAATAATGATCTTTATTAGTGTCACAAGTAGGCTTACTGTGAAAATCCCCTCGTCGCCACATTCCGGCGCCTGTTCAGGTACAATTCAGAATGTCCAATTCACCTAGCCTGCACGTCTTTGGACTGTGGGAGGAAACCGGAGCACCCGGAGGAAACCCACGCACACACGGGGAGAACGTGCAGACTCCGCACAGACAGTGACCCAAGCCGGGAATCAAACCTGGGACCCTGGCGCTATGAAGCAACAGTGCTAACCACTGTGCTACCGTGCTGCCCTAGCGTCCAGGATAAGTGGATGCAATCGTAACTCCAGAGTCTTCCTGTGATTAGTCATTGAGAGAATGGAATTTGAGTTGAGGAGGTAGAGCTTCAAGAGAGAACTACAAAAGTGCTCTCTGTTTCACTGACGACAGAATTTCCTGTTACTCAGTGCAGCACGGTGGCACAGTGGTCAGCACAGCTGGCTGACGGCGCTGAGGACCCGGGTTCAATCCAGGTCACTGCCCGTGTGGAGTTTGCACATTCTCTCCGTGTCTGCGTGGGTCTCACCCCCACAACCCAAAAAGATGTGCAGGGTAGCTGGATTGGCAGCGCTAAATTAGCCGTTGATTTGAAAAAAAAAGAATTGGGAACTCTAAATTTTTTTTTTTTAAAGACAAACAAAGAATTTTGAGGGTGACTCTGTTGGTTTGTTCTGTTTTGGGCAGCTGCTGAGTTGGAAACCAGTGATTCACTGCGTTCACTGTTTCAAGAGTGGACAAATCCAGTCTTTCGGCGCCCTCCAGAGGTAGGATCTGGCACCTTTGTGCTGTTACTTCCATAACCTGAACTTGCAACAGGATCTGTTCACCCATAACCCCTGTCACTGTAGTATTCAACTGTAATAAAAATCTTTATCTTTATTATTGTCACAAGTAGGCTTACATTAACACTGCAATGAAGTTACTGTGAAAATCCCCTAGTCGCCACACTCCGGCGCCTGTTCGGGTACACTGAGGGAGAATTCAGAATGTCCAATTCACCCAACAGCATGTCTTTCGGAACTTGTGGGAGGAAACCGGAGCACCCGGAGGTAACCCACGCAGACACGGGGAGAACGTGCAGACTCCACACAGACAGTGACCCAAGCCAGGAATCGAACCTGGGACCCTGGAGCTGTGAAGCAACAGTGCTAACCACTGTGCTGCCCACATGAAGACTTACTTCTCAGTTCAAGATTATTCCTCTTGTTCTGGGTTTGAAGGACAGGACAGGTTGAGAAGGCTCTTTGCAAAGACGTGCAGGATCTTTGATTTTATAAACCGAGACGTGCTCACTGTCACCAGGACAGCAGTGAGAGGGGGGGGGAATACGTGCTGTGCCAATTGACAGCTGCTACAGGAGCTTTTTAAGGGACATGTCCAGTTCAGAGTCAAATTTTTAACATTTTAAAAATAAATTTAGAGTACCCAATTATATTTTTTCCCAATTAAAAGGCAATTTAGCGTGGCCAATCCACCTAGCCTGCACATCTTTTGGGTTGTGGGGGCGAAACCCACATGGAGAATGTGCAAACTCCACACGGACAGTGACCTGGGACCGGGATTCGAACCCGGGTCCTCGGGCGCCATGAGGCAGCAGTGCTAACCACTGTGCCACGTGCCGCCCTTCGAATCAAATTATTAAACTTTGTTTTGGTGAACCTCAAGAAGTACACGGATATCGGCTTGAACCTGAAGCCAACGATAATTTCTCGCTTTTTCTGGAACTGGTGTAAATGCTGAGCCTTCATGGCCCCTTCCAGCCGTGTTAACGCTGCTGGTCATCTGAGGATTTGGCAATGCAGCAGCAACCCCCAATGTGGCTACATCCTGCGTTTGCTGCCGGCTCCGAGAGGCAATGACCAATAACTGGAGGCTGCGCTTACCTCCTGCCTAATTAGGACATTTGAATTTCAAAATTTTAATCCGGGTGTCAGCTTCCCAACCCCAATTGAAATTCTTGACCTACGAGTTCCACATTCGCTGGCAAGGCGCTGAACTGAGAAAACGACAGTCTTGCTGTTTCTGCTGGCACTGGTTAAATCTAAATAAATATAATGCACTTTCCAACATCCCTGAGCCGCTGCCTATTTTTTTGCCAGGTTGCAGACACAGAATGCCTGCTTAGGATCCACCAGCCAGCTGCTGTGTTGCTGGCTCTGGCTAAAGCACATGGAGATGGGCCTCTGGGTAAGCCAGCTCGACATTTTCATTTCAAACATTCCATATCACCCACACCTCACTGCAGTGAAGCTGCTGTGAATAGCCCCTAGTCGCCCCATTCCGGCACCTGTTTGGGTACACCGAGGGAGAATACTGAAAGTCCAAATTACCTAACAGCACGTCTTTTGGGACATAGAACATACAGTGCAGAAGGAGGCCATTCGGCCCATCGAGTCTGCACCGACCCATTTAAGCCCACACTTCCACCCTATCCCCGTAACCCAATAACCTTTTAGGTCACTAAGGGCAATTTAAGGGGCATGTCGCATTACATTCATCCCCCACCATCTGGCCTGCGAAATCCTACCAACTGTCCTGGCTTGATACAATTCACACCTCTTTAACCTGGGGTTACTCCATCTCTGGATCTGTAAAGATTTAATCACCTGCTAATGCTCGCATTCCAAGCATTGTTTGGCATCTTTGAATTTGTCTATATATGTGTTTCTGGAACAGACCTCTTCATTCACCTGAGGAAGGAGCAGCGCTCCGAAAGCTAGTGATTCAAAACAAACCTGTTGGACTTTAACCTGGTGTTGTAAGACTCCGTACTGTGCTCACCCCAGTCCAACGCCGGCATCTCCACATCATGCCTTCCAATGAAGGAAAGCATGCTGTATGCCTTCTTGACCACTCTATCGACCTGCGTTGCCACCTTCAGGGTACAATGGACCTGAACACCCAGATCTCTCTGTACATCAATTTTCCCCAGGGCTTTTTCATTGACCGTATAGTTCGCTCTTGAATTGGATCTTCCAAAATGCATCACCTCGCATTTTCCCGGATTGAACTCCATCTGCCATTTCTCCGCCCAACTCTCCAATCTATCTATATTCTGCTGTATTCTCTGACAGTCCCCTTCACTATCTGCTAATCCACCAATCTTAGTGTCATCTGCAAACTTGCTAATCAGACCACCTATACCTTCCTCCAGATCATTTATGTATATCACAAACAACAGTGGTCCCAGCACGGATCCCTGTGGAACACCACTGGTCACAGTTCTCAATTTTGAGAAACTCCCTTCCACCACTACTCTCTGTCTCCTATTGCCCAGCCAGTTTTTATCCATCTAGCTAGTACACCCTGGACCCCATACGACTTCACTTTCTCTATCAGCCTACCATGGAGAACCTTATCAAATGCCTTACTGAAGTCCATGTATATGACAGTGATTGGTTGGGCCTGGGAGGGGGATAGTGATTGGCTGGGTCAGGGAGGAGGATTGTGATTGGTTGGGTCAGGGAGGAGGATTGTGATTGGTTGGGTCAGGGAGGGGGATTGTGATTGGTTGGGTCAGGGAGGGGGATTGTGATTGGTTGGGTCAGGGAGGGGGATTGTGATTGGTTGGGTCAGGGAGGGGGATTGTGATTGGTTGGGCCAGGGAGGGGGGATTGTGATTGGTTGGGTCAGGGAGGGGGGGATTGTGATTGGTTGGGTCAGGGAGGGGGGATTGTGATTGGTTGGGTCAGGGAGGAGGATTGTGATCGGTTGGGTCAGGGAGGGGGATTGTGATTGGTTGGGTCAGGGAGGGGGATTGTGATTGGTTGGGTCAGGGAGGGGGATTGTGATTGGTTGGGTCAGGGAGGGGGCTTGTGATTGGTTGGGTCAGGGAGGGGGGTTAGTGATTGGTTGGGTCAGGGAGGAGGATTGTGATCGGTTGGGTCAGGGAGGGGGATTGTGATTGGTTGGGTCAGGGAGGGGGATTGTGATTGGTTGGGTCATGGAGGGGGATTGTGATTGGTTGGGTCAGGGAGGGGGATTGTGATTGGTTGGGTCAGGGAGCGGGGATTGTGATTGGTTGTGACAGGGAGGGGGGATTGTGATTGGTTGGGTCAGGGAGGGGGATTGTGATTGGTTGGGTCAGGGAGGAGGATTGTGATTGGTTGGGTCAGGGAGGGGGGATTGTGATTGGTTGGGTCAGGGAGGGGGGATAGTGATTGGTTGGGTAAGGGAGGAAGATTGTGATTGGTTGGGTCAGGGAGGGGGATTGTGATTGGTTGGGTCAGGGAGGGGGGATTGTGATTGGTTGGGTCAGGGAGGGGGGATTGTGATTGGTTGGGTCAGGGAGGGGGATTGTGATTGGTTGGGTCAGGGAGGGGGGATAGTGATTGGTTGGGTAAGGGAGGAAGATTGTGATTGGTTGGGTCAGGGAGGGGGGATAGTGATTGGTTGGGTCAGGGAGGAAGATTGTGATTGGTTGGGTCAGGGAGGGGGGATTGTGATTGGTTGGGTCAGCCAAAGGAAAATAGATCCTGATGGAAGTTATGTACAGTAACCTTCGACTTGTCAGGATGTGGGACAGAAAATAAATCAGGAGGTAGAAAATGCTTCTAAGAAAGGCAATTTTACAACAATCATGGGGACTTCAATACGCAGGTGGGAAAATCAGGTTCATAAGCTCATAAGATACAGGAGCAGAATTAAACTATTCGGCCCATCTAGTCTGAAGGGAGAAGCTGGAATCAGATGTAACAGTATTATAATTGAATAGTGGTAACGACAAAGCCATGAGGGAGGAGCTGGCCAGAGTTGATCGGAAGGGGAGCCTCGCAGGGAAGACGGTGGAACAGCAATGGCAGGGGTTTTTGGGGGTTATTAGGGAAGCACAACAGAAATTCATCCCAAGGAGGAGGAAACATTGTAAGGGGAGGACGAGGCATCCATGGCTGACGAGGAAATTCAAGGAAAGCATAAAGCAAAATAAAAAGCATACAAGATGGTGACGATTAGTGGGAAGCCAGAGGATTGGGAAGCCTTTAAAAGCGAGCAGAGGACAACTAAAAAAGCAATAAGGGTGGAAAAGATTAAATATGAGTTTAAACTAGCTAGTAATATAAAATAAGATAGGAAGTTATTTTTTTTATTTTTAAAAAAATAATTTTTATTAAGGTTTTCATAAAATATCAATAACAAAATGAAAAAGGAACCCAACAGGGTTAAGTGCAAAACACAGTCTAGAAAAGCAACCCTCCATACCCCCCTCCCCCTGTACATAAATAATAAATTAACATTAACACCCCGATTTAACACAACAGGTGTATACACCCCCTCAGACCCTTCAGTGTAAATAACAAAAAGAAAAATAAAGTAAACCCCTCCCCCTCCCCCCCCCGAGCTGCTGCTGCCATTGACCAATGTCTATTGTTCTGCCAGAAAGTCTAAGAACGGTTGCCACCACCTAAAGAACCCTTGAACCGACCCTCTCAAGGCGAATTTCACCCTCTCCAACTTAATAAACCCCGCCATATCGCTGTTCCAGGATTCCACGCTTCGGGGCCTCGCATCCTTCCACTGAAGAAGAATCCTTCGCCGGGCTACCAGGGACGCAAAGGCCAGAATTCCGGCCTCTTTCATCTCCTGCACTCCCGGCTCCTCTGCGACCCCAAATATTGCGAGCCCCCAGCCCGGTCTGACCCTGGATCCTACCACCCTCGACACCGTCCTCGCTACGCCCTTCCAAAATTCCTCCAGCGCTGGGCACGCCCAGAACATGTGGGTGTGATTTGCTGGGCTCCCTGAGCACCTAACACACCTGTCCTCACCCCCAAAGAACCGGCTCATCCTTGTCCCCGTGATGTGTGCCCTGTGCAGCACCTTAAACTGTATGAGGCTGAGCCTCGCGCACGATGAGGAAGAGTTCACCCTCCCTAGGGTATCTGCCCACGTCCCCTCTTCGATCTCCTCTCCCAACTCCTCCTCCCACTTACCTTTCAACTCCACCACCGAGGCCTCCTCCTCCTCCTGCATCACCTGGTAAGTTTCCGAGATCTTCCCCACTCCCACCCACCCCCCCGAGAGCACCCTGTCCTGTACTGTGTGTGGCAGCAGCCGCGTGAATTCCACAACCTTCCGCCTGGCAAACGCCCTTACCTGTAAGTACCTGAAGGTGTTCCCCAGGGGGAGCCCGTACTTCTCCTCCAGCTCACCCAGGCTCGCGAACTTCCCGTCCACAAACAGGTCTCCCAACCTTCATATCCTTGCCCTGTGCCACCCCGAAAACCCTCCATCTGTTCTCCCTGGGACGAACCGGTGGTTCCCCCGTATTGGGGTCCACACCGAGGCCCCAACTTCCCCCCCCTGTGCCGCCTCCACTGCCCCCAGATTTTGAGGGCACCCGCCACCACCGGGCTCGTGGTATACCTCCTTGGAGGGAACGGCAGCGGCGCCTTTGCCAGCGCCCCAGACTCGTACCCACAGAAGACGCCGTCTCCAGCCTCTTCCATGCAGCCCCCTCCCCCTCCATCACCCACTTGCGCACCATCGTCGCATTGGCGGCCCAGTAGTACCCACAGGGGTTGGGCAGCGCCAGCCCCCCCCCTATCTCTACTCCGCTCCAGGAACACCCTTCTCACCCTCGGAGTTCCTCGCGCCCACACAAACCCCATTATACTCCTGTTGACCCGCCTAAAGAAGGCCTTCGGGATAAACACGGGGAGGCACTGGAACAGGAACAAAAACCTTGGGAGCACCGTCATTTTGACTGCACCCTACCCGCCAAGGACAGCGGCAACGCGTCCCACCTCTTGAACTCCTCCTCCATTCGCTCCACCAGCCTTGTGAAATTAAGCCTATGCAGGGCCCCCCAGCTCCTGGCCACCTTGACCCCCAAATACCTGAAGCTCCTCTCCGCCCTTTTTAGTGGGAGCTCGCCAATCCCCCTCTCCTGGTCCCCTGGGTGAACCATGAACAGCTCGCTCTTCCCCATGTTGAGCTTGTACCCCGAAAAATCCCCGAATTCCCTAAGGATCCTCATTATATAGCAGCAAGTCGTCCGCATAGAGCGACACCCTATGCTCCTCCCCACCCCGCACCAACCCCCTCCAGTTCCTCGACTCCCTCAGTGCCATAGCCAGGGGTTCAATCGCCAGTGCGAAGAGCAGGGGGAACAGGGGACACCCCTGCCTCGTCCCTCGGTGCAACCAAAGGTACTCGGACCTCCTCCTGTTTGTTGCCACACACGCTATCGGGACCTCATACAACAGCCTAACCTACCTGACAAACCCCTCCCTAAACCCAAACCTCTTTAGCACCTCCCACAGGTACCCCCACTCTACCCTATCGAAGGCTTTCTCAGCGTCCATCGCCACCACTATCTCCGCCTCCCCCTCCCTCGCCGGCATCATGATAACGTTCAAAAGCCTCCGCACCCCCCACTCTACCCTATCGAAGGCTTTCTCAGCGTCCATCGCCACCACTATCTCCGCCTCCCCCTCCCTTGCCGGCATCATGATAACGTTCAAAAGCCTCCGCACATTCGCGTTCAACTGCCTCCCCTTCACGAACCCCGTCTGGTCTTCATGGATGATCTGCGGCACACAATCCTCAATCCTCGTGGCTAAGACCTTCGCCAGCACCTTGGCATCTACATTTAGCAACTAAATCGGTCTGTAAGACCCACACTGCAGGGGATCCTTGTCCCGCTTCAGGATCAAGGCGATCAGTGCCCGGGACATCGTCGGGGGCAAAGCCCACCCCCTCCCTTGCCTCATTGAAGGTCCTAACTAGCAACGGGCCGAACAGGTCCATATATTTTTTATAGAATTCGACCGGGAAAGACCGGAAAATTCGAAGATGAAAAAGTCGATTCTGGAATAAGCCTTATGGACATGTGAGAAGAATGAAAATTCCCTAGCCCTCGGCCGTGCAAATCTCCAAGGGTCCACCCCTCCCATCTGGTCCATAAACCCCCTCAGCACTCTAGCCGCCGCCGGCTTCCTACCCGTCCTAGACCTGGAGCGAACCAGCACCGTGTTAAAGTCTCCCCCCATTATCAGGCCCACCACTTCCAAGTCTGGGATCCGACCCAACATGCGCCACTTAAAACCCGCATCGTCCCAGTTTGGGGCGTACACATTGACCAGTACCACCCTCTCTCCCTGCAACTTACCACTTATCATTACGTACCTGCTGCCATTGTCTGTCACAATGCTCGACGCCTCGAACGGCACCCTCTTTCCCACCAAGATCGCCACCCCTTGATTTTTGGCATCCAGCCCCGAATGAAACACCTGACCTACCCACCCTTTCCTCAATCTTACCTGGTCTGCCACCTTCAGGTGTGTCTCCTGAAGCATAACCACATCCGCCTTCAACCCCTTCAGGTGCGCGAACAACCGGGCCCGCTTGACCAGCCCATTCAGTCCCCTTACATTCCAGGTTATCAGCCGGATCAGGGGGCTACCCGCCCCCCTCCCCCGCTGACTAGCCATAACCCCTCCTCGGCCAGCCACGCGCAGCAACTCGATTCTCTCTCTCCCCCCCCCCTCCCCCCCCCAGCGGGGCTAGGACTCATCCTAGCTGTTTTACTCCCCCCATTGCACTTCCGCAAGTCAGCTGACTCCTGCTGACCCCGGCCACTCCCGCCTCTCCTTCGACTCCTCCCATTGTGTGACACACCCTCCCCTTCCGTTCCCCATCCACAGGCTCGCCCCCTCCCCCTTCCATCCTAAGCACGGGAAACAACCCTCACTTCCCCGCCCCGCCCCCTCCAGTCTTCAGTGCGGGAAAAAGCCGGCGCTTTCCACCTACCCGGCCCCGCCACCTCTGACGCAGCTCCTTTTACAGGCCCAGTCCCCTCACCCCCGACTCGGGCCTCCCCCTCCCCCGCGGGGCCCCATCTCACCGCCGGCCATCCACACCTGTTCTATTTGCTTACCCCCCCTCCTCCAAGAGCCCCCCGACCAACCCATCCAAAACAGTGCCCAACCCGCCCCAGCCACCCCCACCAACCCGAAAGAGAAAAACACAAAGAAAAAGGAACCAACAGCAAAGGACCTCCCCTGAAAAAGTAACATATCCACCGCAGTCCCCAAACGCCCATCCCGACCCTCAATCTGTGTCCAACTTCTTGGCCTGAACAAAGGCCCACACCTCCTCCGGAGACTCAAAATAGTGGTGCCGGTTATTGTATGTGACCCACAGTCGCGCCGGCTGCAACATGCCAAACTTCACCCCCTTCCTGTGCAGCACCGCCTTCGCTCGATTGTACCCGGCCCTCCTCTTCGCCACCTCCGCACTCCAGTCCTGGTATATTCGAAACTCCGCGTTCTCCCACCTGCTGCTCCTCTCCTTCTTGGCCCACCTGAGCACACACTCCCGATCGACGAACCGATGAAACCGCACCAGCACCGCCCGCGGAGGCTCGTTGGCCTTGGGCCTCCTCGCCAGCACTCTATGGGCCCCTGGAAGGACCCCGTTCCTATCAGCGTGTTCAACATGGTGACTACATAGGCCCCCACGTCCGGCCCCTCCAGGAGGCCCAGAATCCGCAGATTCTTCCGCCTCGACCGATTCTCCATCTCCTCGAACCGCTCTTGCCATTTCTTGTGGAGCGCCTCGTGCGCCTCCACCTTTACCGCCAGGCCTAAGATCTCGTCCTCGTTGTCGGAGATCTTTTGTCGGGCCTCGCGGATCGCCACCCCCTGGGCCGTCTGTGTCTCCAGCAGCTTATCAATAGAAGCCTTCATCGATTCAAGCAGGTCATCTTTAATCTCTCTGAAGCAGCGCTAGATACCCTCCTGTTGCTCCTGCGCCCACTGCATCCACGCTGCCTGGTCTCTGCCCGCCGCCATTTTGTTCTTCTTCCCTCGCACCTTCTTCGGGTCCACCACCACCTTTTTAGTCGCCCCGCTCCTGGTAAAAGCCATATACTATCGGGGAATTGTTGTAATCTTCCCACACCGGGAAACGTCGAAAAAGTGCCGTGGGGGCCCTGAAAAGAGCCCAAAAGTCCCTTTTTGCGGGAGCCGCCGAATGTGCGACTTAGCTCCGCATAGCCGCAACCGGAAGTCCAGGAAGAGTTATTTTTGATATATAAAAGGTAAGAGAGTGGCAAGAATGGACACTGTACCACTGGAAAATGTGGCTGGAGAAGTAATAATAGGAAACAAAGAAATGACAGAGGAACTGAATAGTTACTTTGCATCAGTCTTCACGGTGAAAGACACCAGTGGGATGCCAGAGCTCCAGGAGAATCGGGGCAGAGGTGAGTGCAGTGACCATTAGTGAGGAGAAGGTTCTGGGGAAACTGAAAGGTCTGAAGGTGGATAAATCACCTGGACCAGATGGACTACACCCCAGGGCTTTAAAAGAGATAGCTGAGGAGATTGTGGCGGCATTGTGATATTTCAGGAATCACTGGAGGCAGAAAGGGTCCGAGAGGACTGGAAAGCGGCTAATGTAACACCCCTGTTTAAGAAGGGAGGGAGGCAGAAGACGGGAAATAATAGGCCGGTTAGTCTGACTTTGGTCATTGGTAAGATTTTAGAGTCCATTATTAAGATGAGATCGCGGAGTACTTGGAAGTGCATGGTAAAATAGGACTGAGTCAGCATGGCTTTGTCAAAGGGAGGTCGTGTCTGACAAATTTGTTCGAATTCTTTGAGGAAGTAACAAGGACATTAGACAAACTAGAGCGAGTGGACGTGACCTATTTGGATTTCCTGAAGGCCTTTGACCAGGTGCCTCATAGGAGACTGTTAAATAAGATGAGCCCATGGTGTTTAGGGTAAGATCCTGGCATGGATAGAGGATTGGCTGACTGGCAGAAGGCAGAGAGTGGGTACAAAGGGGTCTTTTTCAGGATGGCAGCCATTGACAATGGTGTGTCTCAGGGGTCTGTGCAACTTTTTACAATATACATTAATGATCTGGAAGAAAGAACTGAAGGCACTGTTGCTAAGTTTGCAGATGATACAAAGATCTGCAGAGGGACAGGTAGTATTTAGGAAGCAGGCGGGCTGCAGAAGGACTTGGACAGGCTAGGAGAGTGGGCAATGAAGTGGCAGATGGAATACAATGTGGAAAAGTGTGAGGTTATGCACTTTGGTAGGAAGAATGGAGGCATTGACCATTTTTTAAATGGGATACGGCTTCAGAAATCTGAAGCACAAAGGGACTTGGGAGTCCTAGTTCACGATTCTCTTAAGGTTAACGTGCCGGTTCAGTCGGCAGTGAGAAAGGCAAATGCAATGTTAGCATTCATGTCGAGAGGGCTAGAATACAAGACCAGGGATGTACTTCTGAGGCTGTATAAGGCTCTGGTCAGACCCCATTTGGAGTATTGTGAGCAGTTTTGGGCCCCGTATCTAAGGAAGGATGTGCTGGCCTTGGAAAGGGTCCAGAGGAGGTTCATAAGAATGATCCCTGGAATTAACATCTTGTCATATGAGGAACGGTTGAGCACTCTGGGTCTGTACTCGTTGGAGTTTAGAAGGATGAGGGAGGATCTTATTGAAACTTACAGGATACTGCGAGGCCTGGATAGAGTGGGCATGGAAAATATGTTTCCCCTGGTGGGAGAGTGTCGAACCTGAGGGCATAGCCTCAGACTGATGAGACGATCCTTTAAAACAGAGACGAGGATGAATTTCTTCAGCCAGAGGGTGGTGAATCTGTGGAACTCTTTGCCGCAGAAGGCTGTGGAGGCCAAATCACTGAGTGTCTTTAAGACAGAGATAGATAGGTTCTTGATTAATAAGGGGATCAGCGGTTATGGGGAGAAGGCAGGAGAATGGGGATGAGAAACATATCAGCCATGATTGAATCGTGGAGCAGACTTCATGGGCCGAGTGGCCTCATTCTGCTCCTATATCTTATGATCTTATAGTACAGGGATGGTGATTGGTTGGGTCAGAGAGGGGATAGTGATTGGTTGAGTCAGAGAGGGGCTAGTGATTGGTTGAGTCATGGAGGGGGATAGTGATTGGTTGGGTCAGGTAGGGGGATAATGATTGGTTGGGTCAGGGAGATCTACCATGTGGATCTAGTGGTCTCTCAACACTAAAACTCAGTAGAAACTTGAGTTAAACCTCTCGATGCAAATAATCTTTTATTGCCTCTACTTGATTACAATTGAGAGAAACTTAAATCTATTCTCAATAAAGTCCGGGTAGCAAAGGACTTAAGAGAAGTAATTTATAAAACAATTTAACTTTCAAAATAATACAGAAATGGGTTCTTGCTTACGGCAAAACAGCTTGCATGAACGTCAAGAGTTAGAGTGGACAAGTGAAAATATGAAAATAGAGATAGCGAGTAGCTAGATCAAAGTATAGTGTGATTCCGGAATAGAAATGACTGCGGACCCTCATGTTTAAAGAGAATTTTAACAGTCTGAAGCCATCTGTCTACACCTCTATGTCGTCCTAATTGGTTTGGGTAAGAATCAAATACATTCGATTTGATGGTTAGCTGTCAATCCTCAATGTGCAACATAAGTTCTGACTGTTTCATGTTTGAATATTTGTGTGTGCGATGTAATCAAGACTGGTTTTTACTGGTTTTCTGCTACCTTTACTTTATCCATATACTGAACAATGGTGTCTTCATATTTCTATGGTGCTTATTTCGATCTTGATTACTGGTACAGTTCATTTCTTAATGTGAAACTAACTTTGAAATCTGTTCATTAGAACAATAGTCTGTTCATGTTGTCAGTAAA
Source organism: Scyliorhinus torazame (assembly GCF_047496885.1). NCBI lineage: Eukaryota > Metazoa > Chordata > Chondrichthyes > Carcharhiniformes > Scyliorhinidae > Scyliorhinus > Scyliorhinus torazame. The sequence continues at coordinate 402,272,719 of NC_092708.1, read as the reverse complement.
AATGTTTTTATCTCCAATTAGTTTGTGGATGCGTCAGGCTTTTGTGCTTCTGTTTAAGTTATGTGTTTTGTTATGAGTACTGAAATCCTTATTTTAAAATGGGTATTAAAACTGAGCTTTAATATTTACATTAATATAGCCTTTTTCCCCATCTGAAAATAGTTGATTCCCTTCAGTCAGGGAGGGGGGTTGTGATTGGTTGGGTCAAGGAGGGGGATAGTGATTGGTTGGGTCAGGGAGGGGGATAGTGATTGGTTGGGTCAGGGAGCGGGATAGTGATTGGTTGGGTCAGGGAAGGGATAGTGATTGGTTGGGTCAGGGAAGGGATAGTGATTGGTTGGGTCAGGGAGGGGGATATCATCATATCATTGAATTTACAGTGCAGAAGGAGGCCATTCGGCCCATCGAGTCTACACCGGCCCCCGGAAAAGTACCCTACCCAAGGTCAACACCTCCACCCTATCCCCATAACCCAGTAACCACACCCAACACTAAGGCCAATTTTGGACACTAAGGGCAATTTATCATGGCCAATCCACCTAACCTGCACATCTTTGGACTGTGGAAGGAAACCGGAGAACCCGGAGGAAACCCACGCACACACGGGGACGATGTGGAGACTCCGCACAGACAGTGACCCAAGCCAGAATCAAACCTGGGACCCTGGAGCTGTGAAGCAATTGTGCTATCCACAATGCTACCGTGCTGCCGGGATAGTGATTGGTTGGGTCAGGGAGGGGGATAGTGATTGGTTGGATCAGGTAGGGGGATAGTGATTGGTTGGGTCAGGGAGGGGGATAGTGATTGGTTGGGTCAGGGAGAGGGATAGTGATTGGTTGGGTCAGGGAGGGGGATAGTGATTGGTTGGGTCAGGGAGGGGGTTAGTGATTGGTTGGGTCAGGGAGGGGACTAGTGATTGGTTGGGTCAGGGAGGGGGCTAGTGATTGGTTGGGTCAGGGAGGGGATAGTGATTGGTTGGGTCAGGGAGGGGAAGTTGTGATTGGTTGGGTCAGGGAGGGGATAGTGATTGGTCGGGTTAGGGAGGGGATAGTGATTGGTTGGGTCAGAACATAGAACGATACAGCGCAGTACAGGCCCTTCGGCCCACGATGTTGCACCAAAACAAAAGCCATCTAACCTACATTATGCCATTATCATCCATATGCTTATCCAATAAACTTTTAAATGCCCTCAATGTTGGCGAGTTCACTACTATTGCAGGTAGGGCATTCCACGGCTTCACCACTCTTTGCGTAAAGAACCTACCTCTGACCTCTGTCCTATATCTATTACCCCTCAGTTTAAAGCTATGTCCCCTCGTGCCAGCCATTTCCATCCGCGGGAGAAGGCTCTCACTGTCCACCCTATCTAACCCCCTGATCATTTTGTATGCCTCTATTAAGTCTCCTCTTAACCTTCTTCTCTCCAACAAAAACAACCTCAAGTCCATCAGCCTTTCCTCATAAGATTTTCCCTCCATACCAGGCAACATCCTGGTAAATCTCCTCTGCACCTGCTCCAAAGCCTCCACGTCCTTCCTATAATGCGGTGACCAGAACTGTACGCAATACTCCAAATGCGGCCGTACCAGAGTTTTGTACAGCTTCAACATGACCTCCTGACTCCGGAACTCAATCCCTCTACCAATAAAGGCCAACACTCCATAGGCCTTCTTCACAACCCTATCAACCTGGGTGGCAACTTTCAGGGATCTATGTACATGGACACCTAGATCCCTCTGCTCATCCACACTTCCAAGAACTTTACCATTAGCCAAATATTCCACATTCCTGTTATTCCTTCCAAAGTGAATCACCTCACACTTTTCTACATTAAACTACATTTGCCATCTCTCAGCCCAGCTCTGCAGCTTATCTATATCCCTCTGTAACCTGCTACATCCTTCCACACTATCGACAACACCACCGACTTTAGTGTCGTCTGAAAATTTACTCACCCACCCTTCTGCGCCTTCCTCTAGGTCATTGATAAAAATGACAAACAGCAACGGCCCCAGAACACATCCTTGTGGTACGCCACTTGTAACTGAACTCCATTCTGAACAGGGAGGGGGATAGTGATTGCTTAGGTTAAGTCAGGGAGGGGATAGTGATTGCTTAGGTTAAGTCAGGGAGGGGATAGTGATTGCTTAGGTTAAGTCAGGGAGGGGATAGTGATTGCTTAGGTTAAGTCAGGGAGAGGATAGTGATTGGTTGGGTCAGGTAGGAGGATAGTGATTGGTTGGGTCAGGGAGGGGTTGTGATTGATTGGGTCAGGGAGGGGGGGTTGTGATTGGTTGGGTCAGGGAGGAGGATAGTGATTGGTTGGGTCAGGGAGGGGGGTTGTGATTGGTTGGGTCAGGGAGGGGGGTTGTGATTGGTTGGGTCAGGGAGGGGGGTTGTGATTGGTTGGGTCAGGGAGGGGGGTTGTGATTGGTTGGGTCAGGGAGGGGGGTTGTGATTGGTTGGGTCAGGGAGGGGGATAGTGATTGGTTGGTCTGTGTGTTTGTATTGGGTAAGTAAAGCCCTTTAACAAGTGTCTCCTGTGTGATGTTGGTGTTTTAGGTTGCTGTCAATGTTAGCAATGAGCGGGCGGGCACTTTGGCAGTGAAGATCCACAACATTCTGTATCCTTACCGCTTTACCAAAGACATGATCGGCTCAATGCAGGTGAGAGACTGACATCACCCACACAAGTGGCATTCTGGGTGCGTGATCTGCCTTTAACCGAGCGTCTTTAGAATCTGAAACCCGTCTCCAATCCAGCTTCACGAGCTGCTCTGTAACCATGCTGTCTTTCAGGTTCTTCACCAGGTAGACAATAAGTTCATTGCATGTTTGATAAATACGAGGGCCAACAAAGAGGCCACAACAGGTGAGTGAACTCGCCTTGTGTGATGGGAAAGCGACAGTTTGTGTGTACTGTCTGCATCCAGCTATTCGGTAGGGAGTGGGACTAAGATGTGGGTTGGTGGGGGCAACAGTGGTGTGGGTAGTGTGGAGGGATCGGTTGAGGGAGGGAGATGTGGGTCGGGGGAGGGAAGAGGGGAGGAAGGTGGAGGGAGGGAGATGGAGGGATTGATGGGGAAAGGAGGAGGATGGAGGGAAAGGAGGGAGCTGGCTAAGGATAGGGAGGTGGGGAGGGAGGTGGAAGGAGAAGGGAGGGAGATGGATATGAGAAAGGAGGGAGGTGGATAGGGGAGGTATGTGTTGTGGAAGGGAGGGTAGGGACTTGGGGAGGGGGATAAGGGATGTGGGAGGTGGAGGGTGTGGATGGTAGGGGAACTGGAGATGGGAGAGAGTGGTGTTGGGTATAGGGGAGGGAGAGAAGAGGGAGGGGTGGGGAGGGAAGTGCGGGAGGGGAGGAGGGATGAGTGGAGGTAGGCAGCGGACTGGTGACGGGAAAGGGGGAGATGAAGAGGACGGGAGGTGAGGAGTGTTGTTATCAAGTGGATGTTTGGCAGGTATACAAGGGTGTGGGGTGTGTGTTGTGGGGGAGTTTGCTGCAGGGGAGAGTATGGTATCGAAGGGAATATTTCTGTGGATGAGGGGGGGGATTTGGTGTGGGGGGAATTTGTGGGGATATGTGTTTTGTGTGGGAGTGAATTTGGTGTGGTGGAGGGTTCGGTGTGGGGGGGGAGGGTTCGGTGCGGGGGGGGAGGGTTCGTTGCGGGGGGGTTTCGGTGCGGCGGGGGGGGTTCGATGCGGGGGAGGGAGGGTTCGATGCGGGGGGGGCGGGTTCGGTGCGGGGGGGCGGGTTCGGTGCGGGGGAGGAGGGTTCGGTGCGGGGGAGGAGGGTTCGGTGCGGGGGGGGGGTGAGGGTTCGGTGCGGGGGGAAGGGTTCGGTGCGGGGGGGAGGGTGGGGGGAGGGTTCGGTGTGTGGGGGGGATGGGGAGGGTGGGGGGGGTTCGGTGTGGGGGGGAGGGTTCATGCGGGAGGGGAGGGGCGGGTGGTGGAGGAGGGTGGGGGGAGGGTGAGGGTGGGGGGAGGGTTCGGTGTGGGGGGGAGGGTTCGGTGTGGGGGGGGGAGGGTTCGGTGTGGGGGGGGAGGGTTCGGTGTGGGGGGGAGGGTTCGGTGTGGGGGGGAGGGTTCGGTGTGGGGGTGAAGGGTTCGATGCGGGGTGAAGGGTTCGATGCGGGGGGAGGGTTCGGTGTGAGGGGGAGGTTCGGTGCGGGGGGAGGGTTCAGTGCGGGGGGAGGGTTCGATTGGGGGGGGGGTTTGGGGCGTGGGGGGAGGGTTCGGGGCGGGGGGGAGGTTTCGGGGCGGGGGGGGAGGGTTCGTGGTGGGTGGGTAGGTTTTGGGGGGGTGGGTTCGGTGCGGGGGGCGGGTTCGGGGTGGGGGGGGAGGGTTCGGTGCGGGGGGGGAGGGTTCAGTGCGGGGGGGAGGGTTCGGTGCGGGGGGGAGGGTTCGGTGCGGGGGGGGAGGGTTCGGTGCGGGGGGGGGAGGGTTCGGTGCGGGGGGGGGTTCGGTGCGGGGGGGAGGGTTCGGTGCGGGGGGGGAGGGTTCGGTGCGGGGGGGCGGGTTCGGTGCGGGGGGCGGGTTCGGTGCGGGGGAGGAGGGTTCGGTGTGGGGGGGAGGGTTCGGTGTGGGGGTGAAGGGTTCGATGCGGGGTGAAGGGTTCGATGCGGGGGGAGGGTTCGGTGTGAGGGGGAGGTTCGGTGCGGGGGGAGGGTTCAGTGCGGGGGGAGGGTTCGATTGGGGGGGGGGTTTGGGGCGTGGGGGGAGGGTTCGGGGCGGGGGGGAGGTTTCGGGGCGGGGGGGGAGGGTTCGTGGTGGGTGGGTAGGTTTTGGGGGGGTGGGTTCGGTGCGGGGGGCGGGTTCGGGGTGGGGGGGGAGGGTTCGGTGCGGGGGGGGAGGGTTCGGTGCGGGGGGAGGGTTCGGTGCGGGGGGGAGGGTTCGGTGCGGGGGGGGAGGGTTCGGTGCGGGGGGGGGAGGGTTCGGTGCGGGGGGGGGTTCGGTGCGGGGGGGAGGGTTCGGTGCGGGGGGGGGAGGGTTCGGTGCGGGGGGGCGGGTTCGGTGCGGGGAGCGGGTTCGGTGCGGGGGAGGAGGGTTCGGTGCGGGGGAGGAGGGTTCGGTGCGGGGGAGGATGGTTCGGTGCGGGGCGGGTGGGGGAGGGTGGGGGGAGGGTTCGGTGTGTGGGGGGGATGGGGAGGGTGGGGGGGGTTCGGTGTGGGGGGGATGGGGAGGGTGGGGGGGGTTCGGTGTGGGGGAGAGGGTTCATGCGGGAGGGGAGGGGCGGGTGGTGGAGGAGGGTGGGGGGAGGGTGAGGGTGGGGGGAGGGTTCGGTGTGGGGGGGAGGGTTCGGTGTGGGGGGGGAGTTTTCGGTGGGTGGGGAAGGGTGAGGGGGGGGAGGGTTCGGTGTGGGGGGGAGGGTTCGGTGTGGGGGGGAGGGTTCGGTGTGGGGGGGAGGGTTCGGTGTGGGGGGGAGGGTTCGGTGTGGGGGGGAGGGTTCGGTGTGGGGGGGAGGGTTCGGTGTGGGGGGGAGGGTTCGGTGCGGGGGGGGTGGTTCGGGGGGGAGGGTTCGAAGCGGGGGGGGGGGCGGGTTCGTTGCGGGGGGGGGGTTCGGTGCGGGGGGGGGAAGGGTTCGATGCGGGGGGCAGGGTTCGGTGCGGGGGGGGGAGGGTACGGTGCAGGGGGGGAGGGTTCGGTGCGGGGGGAGGGTTTGGTGCGGGGGGGAGAGTTTGGTGCGGGGGGGAGGGTTCGGTGCGGGGGGGAGAGTTTGGTGCGGGGGGGGTTCGGTGCGTGGTGGCGGTTCGGGTGGTGGGAGAGGGTGAGGGTGGTGGGAGGGTTCGGTGGTGGGGGGGGAGTGTTTGGTGTGGGGGGGGAGGGTTCAGGGGGGGGGAGGGTGGGGGTGAGGGTGGGGGATGGGGTCAGTGAGGGGGGGTTAGGGAGGGTTCGGTGCGGGGTAGGGGGAGGGTTCGGTGCAGGGGGGTAGGGTTCGGTGCAGGGGGGTAGGGTTCGGTGCTGGGGGGGAGGGTTCGTTGCGGGAGGGGAGAGTTCGGGTGGTGGGGGAGGGGGAGGGGGAGGGTGGGGGAGGGTGAGGGTGGGGGGAGGGTTCGGTGTGGGGGGGGGGAGGGTTCGGTGGGTGGGGGCGGGTTAGGGTGGGGGGGGAGGGTTCGGTGCGGGGGGGGACGGTTCAGTTCGGGGTGGGCGTTCGGGGGTGGGAGAGGGTGAGGGTGGGGGGAGGGTTCGGTGTAGGGGGGGGAGGTTTCGATGGGTGGGGGAGGGTGAGGGGGGGAGGGTTCGGTGTGGGGGGGAGGGTTCGGTGCGGGGGGGGGAGGGTTCGGTGTGGGGGGGGTGGTTCGGTGCGGGGGGGAGGGTTCGAAGCGGGGGGGGAGGGTTCGGTGCGGGGGGGGTGGAAGGGTTCGATGCGGGCGGAGGGTTCGGTGTGAGGGGAGGTTCGGTGCGGGGGGGAGGGTTCGGTGCGGGGGGAGGGTTCGATGGGGGGGGGTTTGGGGCGTGGGGGGAGGTTTCGGGGCGGGGGGGGGAGGGTTCGGGGCGGGGGGGGGATGGTTCGGGGCGGGGGGGGGGTTCGGTGCGGGGGGGAGGGTTCGGCGCGGTGGGGGGAGGGTTCGGTGCGGGGGGGCGGGTTCGGTGCGGGAGGTGGGTTCGGGGTGGGGGGGGAGGGTTCGGGGCGGGGGGGGGGAGGGTTCGGTGCGGGGGGGGCGGGTTCGTGGCGGGGGGGGAGGGTTCGTGGCAGGGGGGGAGGGTTTGGGGGGTGGGTTCGGTGCGTGCGGGGGGAGGGTTCGGTGCGGGGGGGGAGGGTTCGGTGCGGGGGGGGCAGGGTTCGGTGCGGGGGGGGGGCAGGGTTCGGTGCGGGGGGGGGAGGGTTCGGTGCGGGGGGGGAGGGTTCGGTGCGGGGGGGGGGAGGGTACGGTGCAGGGGGGGTGGGTTCGGTGCGGGGGGGAGGGTTCGGTGCGGGGGGGAGGGTTCGATGCGGGGGGGAGGGGTTCGGTGCGGGGGGGAGAGTTCGGTGCGGGGGGAAGAGTTCGGTGCGGGGAGGAGGGTTCGGTGCGGGGGGGAGAGTTTGGTGCGGGGGGGGGGTGAGGGTGGTGGGAGAGGGTGAGGGTGGTGGGAGGGTTCGGGGTGGGGGGGGGAGGGTTCGGTGTGGGGGGGGAGGGTTCGGTGCGGGGGGAGGGGAGGGTGGGGGTGAGGATGGAGGAGGGGGTCAATGAGGGGGGGTTAGGGAGGGTTCGGTGCGGGGTAGGGGGAGGGTTCGGTGCAGGGGGGTAGGATTCGGTGCAGGGGGGTAGGGTTCGGTGCTGGGGGGGGAGGGTTCGTTGCGGGAGGGGAGAGTTCGGGTGGTGCGGGAGGGTGGGGGAGGGTGAGGGTGGGGGGAGGGTTCGGTGTGGGGGGGGAGGGTTCGGTGGGTGGGGGCGGGTTAGGGTGGGGGGGGGGAGGGTTCGGTGCGGGGGGGGGCGGTTCAGTTCGGGGTGGGGGTTCGGGTGTGGGAGAGGATGAGGGTGGGGGGAGTGTTCGGTGTGGGGGGGGGTCGGTGTGGGGGTGGGTCGGTGTGGGGGAGGGGGAGGATGGGGGAGGGTTCAGTGGGGGGGAGGGGGAGGGTGGGGGAGGGGTCAGTGAGGGGGGGTTAGGGTTCGGTCTATTTGTGTCTAAATGGGGGTTTTGTGTTGCAGGGGGCAATCTGCTGGTGTTGGTCGATCAGCACGCAGCCCATGAACGAGTGAGACTGGAACAGCTTATTGCTGGTGAGGAGGTTGAGTGGCGAGGAGCGTGAATACTTCAGATTTAAATAATTGATTTTGGGCGTGACTTTCTGCGCAAGTTTAATTAGTGTTCATTTCAGAGGGTCAGTACTGAGGGAGTGCTGCACTGTCAGAGGGTCAGTACTGAGGGAGTGCTGCACTGTCAGAGGGTCAGTACTGAGGGAGTGCTGCACTGTCAGAGGGTCAGTACTGAGGGAGTGCTGCACTGTCAGAGGGTCAGTACTGAGGGAGTGCCGCACTGTCAGAGGGTCAGTACTGAGGGAGTGCTGCACTGTCAGAGGGTCAGTACTGAGGGAGTGCTGCACTGTCAGAGGGTCAGTACTGAGGGAGTGCCGCACTGTCAGAGGGTCAGTACTGAGGGAGTGCCGCACTGTCAGAGGGTCAGTACTGAGGGAGTGCTGCACTGTCAGAGGGTCAGTACTGAGGGAGTGCCACACTGTCAGAGGGTCAGTACTGAGGGTGTGCTGCACTGTCAGTGGGTCAGTACTGAGGGAGTGCCGCACTGTCAGAGGGTCAGTACTGAGGGAGTGCCGCACTGTCAGAGGGTCAGTACTGAGGGAGCGCCACACTGTCAGAGGGTCAGTACTGAGGGAGTGCCGCACTGTCAGAGGGTCAGTACTGAGGGAGCGCCGCACTGTCAGAGGGTCAGTACTGAGGGTGTGCTGCACTGTCAGAGGGTCAGTACTGAGGGAGTGCCGTACTGTCAGAGGGTCAGTACTGAGGGAGTGCCGCACTGTCAGAGGATCAGTACTGAGGGAGTGCTGCACTGTCAGAGAGTCAGTACTGAGGCAGTGCCGCACTGTCAGAGGGTCAGTACTGAGGAAGTGCCGCACTGTCAGAGGGTCAGTACTCAGCGAGTAGTGCACTGTCAGTGTCAGTACTGAGGGAGTGCTGCACTGTCAGAGGGTCAGTACTGAGGGAGTGCTGCACTGTCAGAGGGTCAGTACTGAGGGAGTGCCGCACTGTCAGAGGGTCAGTACTGAGGGAGTGCTGCACTGTCAGAGGGTCAGTACTGAGGGAGTGCTGCACTGTCAGAGGGTCAGTACTGAGGGAGTGCCGCACTGTCAGAGGGTCAGTACTGAGGGAGTGCCGCACTGTCAGAGGGTCAGTACTGAGGGAGTGCTGCACTGTCAGAGGGTCAGTACTGAGGGAGTGCCGCACTGTCAGAGGGTCAGTACTGAGGGTGTGCTGCACTGTCAGAGGGTCAGTACTGAGGGAGTGCCGCACTGTCAGAGGGTCAGTACTGAGGGAGTGCCGCACTGTCAGAGGGTCAGTACTGAGGGAGCGCCGCACTGTCAGAGGGTCAGTACTGAGGGAGTGCCGCACTGTCAGATGGTCAGTACTGAGGGAGCGCCGCACTGTCAGAGGGTCAGTACTGAGGGTGTGCTGCACTGTCAGAGGGTCAGTACTGAGGGAGTGCCGTACTGTCAGAGGGTCAGTACTGAGGGAGTGCCGCACTGTCAGAGGATCAGTACTCAGCGAGTAGTGCACTGTCAGTGTCAGTACTGAGGGAGTGCTGCACAGTCAGAGGGTCAGTACTGAGGGAGTGCTGCACTGTCAGAGGGTCAGTACTGAGGGAGTGCTGCACTGTCAGAGGATCAGTACTTAGGAAGTGCCGCACTGTCAGAGGGTCAGTACTGAGGGAGTACTGCACTGTCAGTGTCAGTACTGAGGGAGTGCTGCACTGTCAGAGGGTCAGTACTGAGGGAGTGCTGCACTGTGAGAGGGTCAGTACTGAGGGAGTGCTGCACTGTCAGAGGGTCAGCACTGAGGGAGTGCTGCACAGTCAGAGGGTCAGCACTGAGGGAGTGCTGCACAGTCAGAGGGTCAGTACTGAGGGAGTGCTGCACTGTCAGAGGGTCAGTACTGAGGGAGTGCTGCACTGTCAGAGGGTCAGTACTGAGGGAGTGCTGCACTGTCAGAGGGTCAGTACTGAGGGAGTGCCGCACTGTCAGAGGATCATAGAACATAGAACAATACAGCGCAGTACAGGCCCTTCGGCCCACGATGTTGCACCGAAACAAAAGCCATCCAACCTACACTATGCCATTATCATCCATATGTTTATCCAATAAACTTTTAAATGCCCTCAATGTTGGCGAGTTCACCACTGTAGCAGGTAGGGCATTCCACGGCCTCACTACTCTTTGCGTAAAGAACCTACCTCTGACCTCTGTCCTATATCTATTACCCCTCAGTTTAAAGTTATGTCCCCTCGTGCCAGCCATATCCATCCGCGGGAGAAGGCTCTCACTGTCCACCCTATCCAACCCCCTGATCATTTTGTATGCCTCTATTAAGTCTCCTCTTAACCTTCTTCTCTCCAACGAAAACAACCTCAAGTCCATCAGCCTTTCCTCATAAGATTTTCCCTCCATACCAGGCAACATCCTGGTAAATCTCCTCTGCACCCGCTCCAAAGCCTCCACGTCCTTCCTATAATGCGGTGACCAGAACTGTACGCAATACTCCAAATGCGGCCGTACCAGAGTTCTGTACAGCTGCAACATGACCTCCCGACTCCGGAACTCAATCCCTCTACCAATAAAGGCCAACACTCCATAGGCCTTCTTCACAACCCTATCAACCTGGGTGGCAACTTTCAGGGATCTATGTACATGGACACCTAGATCCCTCTGCTCATCCACACTTTCAAGAACTTTACCATTAGCCAAATATTCCGCATTCCTGTTATTCCTTCCAAAGTGAATCACCTCACACTTCTCTACATTAAACTCCATTTGCCACCTCTCGGCCCAGCTCTGCAGCTTATCTATATCCCTCTGTAATCTGCTACATCCTTCCACACTATCGACAACACCACCGACTTTAGTATCGTCTGCAAATTTACTCACCCACCCTTCTGCGCCTTCCTCTAGGTCATTGATAAAAATGACAAACAGCAACGGCCCCAGAACAGATCCTTGTGGTACTCCACTTGTGACTGTACTCCATTCTGAACATTTCCCATCAACCACCACCCTCTGTCTTCTTTCAGCTAGCCAATTTCTGATCCACATCTCTAAATCACCCTCAATCCCCAGCCTCCGTATTTTTTGCAATAGCCTACCGTGGGGAACCTTATCAAACGCTTTGCTGAAATCCATATACACCACATCAACTGCTCTACCCTCGTCTACCTGTTCAGTCACCTTCTCAAATAACTCAATAAGGTTTGTGAGGCATGACCTACCCTTCACAAAGCCATGCTGACTATCCCTGATCATATTATTCCTATCTAGATGCTTATAAATCTTGTCACTTATAATCCCCTCCAAGACTTTACCCACTACAGACGTGAGGCTCACCGGCCTATAGTTGCCGGGGTTGTCTCTGCTCCCCTTTTTGAACAAAGGGACCACATTTGCTGTCCTCCAGTCCTCTGGCACTATTCCTGTAGCCAATGATGACATAAAAATCAAAGCCAAAGGTCCAGCAATCTCTTCCCTGGCCTCCCATAGAATCCTAGGATAAATCCCATCAGGTCCCGGGGACTTATCTATTTTCAGCCTGTCCAGAATTGCCAACACCTCTTCCCTACGTACCTCAATGCCATCTATTCTATTAGCCTGGGGCTCAGCATTCTCCTCCACAACATTATCTTTTTCCTGAGTGAATACTGACGAAAAATATTCATTTAGTATCTCACCTATCTCTTCAGACTCCACACACAATTTCCCATCCCTGTCCTTGACTGGTCCTACTCTTTCCCTAGTCATTCGCTTATTCCTGACATACCTATAGAAAGCTTTTGGGTTTTCCTTGATCCTACCTGCCAAATACTTCTCATGTCCCCTCCTTGCTCGTCTTAGCTCTCTCTTTAGATCCTTCCTCGCTACCTTGTAACTATCCATCGCCCCAACCGAAACTTCACACTTCATCTTCACATAGGCCTCCTTCTTCCTCTTAACAAGAGATTCCACTTCTTTGGTAAACCACGGTTCCCTCGCTCGACGCCTTCCTCCCTGTCTGACCGGTACATACTTATCAAGAACACGCAGTAGCTGATCCTTGAACAAGCCCCACTTATCCAGTGTGCCCAACACTTGCAGCCTACTTCTCCACCTTATCCCCCCCAAGTCACGTCTAATGGCATCATAATTGCCCTTCCCCCAGCGATAACTCTTGCCCTGCGGTGTATACTTATCCCTTTCCATCATTAACGTAAACGTCACCGAATTGTGGTCACTGTCACCAAAGTGCTCTCCTACCTCCAATTCCAACACCTGGCCTGGTTCATTACCCAAAACCAAATCCAACGTGGCCTCGCCTCTTGTTGGCCTGTCAACATATTGTTTCAGGAAACCCTCCTGCACACACTGTACAAAAAACGACCCATCTATTGTACTCGAACTATATCTTTTCCAGTCAATATTTGGAAAGTTAAAATCTCCCATAATAACTACCCTGTTACTTTCGCTCATATCCAGAATCATCTTCGCCATCCTTTCCTCTACATCCCTAGAACTATTAGGAGGCCTATAGAAAACTCCCAACAGGGTGACCTCTCCTTTCCTGTTTCTAACTTCAGCCCATACTACCTCGGCAGAAGAGTCCCCATCTAGCATCCTCTCCGCCACCGTAATACTGCTCTTGACTAGCAGCGCCACACCTCCCCCTCTTTTGCCTCCTTCTCTGAGCTTACTCAAACACCTAAACCCCGGAACCTGCAACATCCATTCCTGTCCCTGCTCTATCCATGTCTCCGAAATGGCCACAACATCGAAGTCCCAGGTACCAACCCACGCTGCCAGTTCCCCTACCTTGTTTCGTATACTCCTGGCATTGAAGTAGACACACTTCAAACCACCGACCTGAACACTGGCCCCCTCCTGCGATGTCAAATCTGTGCTCCTGACCTCTATACTCTCATTCTCCCTTACCCTAAAACTACAATCCAGGTTCCCATGCCCCTGCTGCATTAGTTTAAAGTACTGAGAGAGTGCTGCACTGTCAGAGGATCAGTACTGAGAGAGTGTTGCACTGTCAGAGGGTCAGTACTGAGGGAGTGCTGTACTGTCAGAGGGTCAGTACTGAGGGAGTGCCGCACTGTCAGAGGATCAGTACTGAGGGAGTGCTGCACTGTCAGAGAGTCAGTACTGAGGCAGTGCCGCACTGTCAGAGGGTCAGTACTGAGGAAGTGCTGCACTGTCAGAGGGTCAGTACTGAGGGAGTACAGCACTGTCAGTATCAGTACTGAGGGAGTACTGCACTGTCAGAAGGTCAGTACTGAGGGAGTACTGCACTGTCAGTGTCAGTACTGAGGGAGTACTGCACCGTCAGAGGGTCAGTACTGAGGGAGTGCTGCACTGTCAGAGGGTCAGTACTGAGGGAGTGCTGCACTGTGAGAGGGTCAGTACTGAGGGAGTGCTGCACTGTCAGAGGGTCAGCACTGAGGGAGTGCTGCACAGTCAGAGAGTCAGTACTGAGGGAGTGCTGCACTGTCAGAGGGTCAGTACTGAGGGAGTGCTGCACTGTCAGAGGGTCAGCACTGAGGAAGTGCCGCACTGTCAGAGGGTCAGTACTGAGGGAGTACTGCACTGTCAGTGTCAGTACTGAGGGAGTGCTGCGTTGTTAGAGGGTCAGTACTGAGGGAGTACTGCACTGTCAGTGTCAGTGCTGAGGGAGTGCTGCACTGTCAGAGGGTCAGTACTGAGGGAGTACTGCACTGTCAGAGGGTCAGTACTGAGGGAGTGCTGCATTGTCAGAGGGTCAGTACTGAGGGAGTGCTGCACTGTCAGAGGGTCAGTACTGAGGGAGTGCTGCACTGTTAGAGGGTCAGTACTGAGGGAGTGGACTTCCGGGTGCGGCGATGACCAGCTGAGTCGCACGTTTCGGCAGCTCCCGGTGAAACGGACTTTTGGGCTCTTGATAGGAGCCCCAACGGCAATTTTGTCGGCTAAAAACACTGTGCGGTAAACCAGAAGGGAATCCCTCCTGGATACGGATGAAAAAAGGAGAAAGTGGCCGGATTGCAGTGGATCCTTTAGAACAGCGGCAAGGAAGGCAAGCAAAAACCAAGATGGCGTCGGAAGGTGGCAGTTTAACATGGGGCCCCGAACAACAAGAGTTCTTGAAATGCTGTGTGGAAGAGCTCAAAAAGGAAATGAAGAAAGAGCTGTTGGCCCCGATACTACAGGCGATCGAAGGGCTAAAGGAGGAACAAAAGACCCAGGAGCGGGAGCTTCGGGTCGTGAAGGCAAAGGCAGCCGAGAATGAGGACGACATACAGGGCCTGGTGGTGAAGATGGAGATGCATGAGGCACATCAGAAACGATGTGTGGAAAGGCTAGAGGCACTGGAAAACAACGCAAGGAGGAACAACCTGAGGATTCTTGGTCTTCCTGAAGGTGCGGAGGGAGCGGACGTCGGGGCATATGTGAGCACGATGCTGCACTCGTTAATGGGAGCGGAGGCCCCGGCGGGTCCGTTGGAGGTGGAGGGAGCATACCGAGTGATGGTGCGAGGACCGAGAGCAGGAGAAATTCCCAGAGCCATAGTGGTGAGATTCCTCCGTTTTAAGGATAGAGAAATGGTCCTTAGATGGGCAAAGAAAACTCGGAGCAGTAAATGGGAGAACGCGGTGATCCGCGTTTATCAAGACTGGAGTGCGGAGGTGGCGAGAAGGAGGGCGAGCTTTAATCGGGCCAAGGCGGTGCTTCATAAAAAGAAGATAAAATTTGGAATGCTGCAACCGGCAAGACTGTGGGTCACATATCGAGGGAGGCACCACTACTTTGAGACGGCGGATGAAGCGTGGACTTTTATTGTGGAAGAAAAACTGGAATGAGCGGGTTATTAAAAAGAACGTTTGAACAAAGTGGTGGGGCGAATGTGGGGGGCGAAGAGGGGGTTAAAAAGGGGGCAAAGAGGAGTTTTATGTACTAATCCTGCGATGTGGTAACTTTTCTCTCTTCCACAGGTGGTGATGGGGGGAGGAGGGGAGGTGGAGGAGATGGGGCATTGGCCATTGGGGGCGGGGCCAAGGGAGAAGCGCGGGCTTGGTTCCCGCGCTATGATAATCATGGCGGGAATAGAGAAGCAGGAAGGAGGGGGCGTCGCACGGTGCGAGCCGAGGTCACGGGGGGAAGCCGAGGTCGGCCAGAGTTTGCTGACTTCTGGGAGCAACATGGGGGGAGTAATTACGCTAGCGGGGGATCTAGCGGGGGGGTGGGAGGGGGGAATTACTGGGTTGCTGCTGCTGGGGAGAGGGGGGAGCTGGTATGGGAGGGGATGGGCGGGGGGGGGCACCGCCTGGGGGAGATGCAGCTGCGTGGGAACCGGGTGAGGAGCTGGAAAAAGGGGATTGGCTAATCGACAAGGGGGGGGGGGTGGGTAGGAAGCCCCCCAACCCGGCTGATCACGTGGAACGTGAGAGGGCTGAACGGGCCGATAAAGAGGGCACGGGTACTCGCACACCTTAAGAAACTTAAGGCAGATGTGGTTATGTTACAGGAAACGCACCTGAAACTGATAGACCAGGTTAGGCTACGCAAAGGATGGGTGGGGCAGGTGTTCCATTCGGGGCTAGATGCGAAAAACAGGGGGGTGGCTATATTAGTGGGGAAGCGGGTAATGTTCGAGGCAAAGACTATAGTGGCAGATAACGGGGGCAGATACGTGATGGTGAGTGGCAAACTACAGGGGGAGACGGTGGTTTTGGTAAACGTATATGCCCCGAACTGGGATGATGCCAATTTTATGAGGCGGATGCTAGGACGCATTCCGGACCTAGAGATGGGAAAGCTGATAATGGGGGGAGATTTTAATACGGTGTTGGAACCAGGGCTGGATAGGTCGAAGTCCAGGACTGGAAGGAGGCCGGCAGCAGCCAAGGTACTTAAAGATTTTATGGAGCAGATGGGAGGTGTAGACCCGTGGAGATTTAGCAGACCTAGGAGTAAGGAGTTCTCGTTTTTCTCCTATGTCCATAAAGTCTACTCGCGAATAGACTTTTTTGTGCTGGGAAGGGCGTTGATCCCGAAGGTGAGGGGAACGGAGTATACGGCTATAGCCATTTCGGATCACGCTCCACACTGGGTGGACTTGGAGATAGGGGAGGAAACAGGAGGGCGCCCACCCTGGAGAATGGACATGGGACTAATGGCAGATGAGGGGGTGTGTCTAAGGGTGAGGGGGTGCATTGAAAAGTACTTGGAACTCAATGATAATGGGGAGGTCCAGGTGGGAGTGGTCTGGGAGGCGCTGAAGGCGGTGGTTAGAGGGGAGCTGATATCAATAAGGGCACATAAAGGGAAGCAGGAGAGTAAGGAACGGGAGCGGTTGCTGCAAGAACTTTTGAGGGTGGACAGACAATATGCGGAAGCACCGGAGGAGGGACTGTACAGGGAAAGGCAAAGGCTACATGTAGAATTTGACTTGCTGACTACGGGCACTGCAGAGGCACAATGGAGGAAGGCACAGGGTGTACAGTACGAATATGGAGAGAAGGCGAGCAAGTTGCTGGCGCACCAATTGAGGAAAAGGGGAGCAGCGAGGGAAATAGGGGGAGTGAGGGATGAGGAAGGAGAGATGGAGCGGGGAGCAGAGAGAGTGAATGGAGTGTTCAAGACATTTTATAAAAAATTATATGAAGCTCAACCCCCGGATGGGAGGGAGAGAATGATGGGCTTTTTGGATCGGCTGGAATTTCCCAAGGTGGAAGAGCAGGAAAGGGTGGGACTGGGAGCACAGATCGAGGTGGTAGAAGAAGTGGCGAAAGGAATTATGAGCATGCAGGCGGGAAAGGCCCCGGGACCGGATGGATTCCCAGTCGAATTCTATAGAAAATATGTGGACTTGCTCGCCCCGGTATTGACGAGGACCTTTAATGAGGCAAAGGAAAGGGGACAACTGCCCCCGACTTTGTCTGAAGCAACGATATCGCTTCTCTTAAAGAAGGAAAAGGACCCGCTACAATGCGGGTCCTATAGACCTATTTCCCTCCTAAATGTAGATGCCAAGATCCTGGCCAAGGTAATGGCAATGAGAATAGAGGAATGTGTCCCGGGGGTGGTCCACGAAGACCAAACTGGGTTTGTGAAGGGGAGACAGCTGAACACGAATATACGGAGGCTGTTAGGGGTAATGATGATGCCCCCACCAGAGGGGGAAACGGAGATAGTAGTGGCGATGGATGCCGAGAAAGCATTTGATAGAGTGGAGTGGGGTTATTTGTGGGAGGTGTTGAGGAGATTTGGTTTTGGAGAGGGGTATGTTAGATGGGTGCAGCTGTTGTATAGGGCCCCGATGGCGAGCGTGGTCATGAATGGACGGGGATCTGCATATTTTCGGCTCCATAGAGGGACAAGGCAGGGATGCCCTCTGTCCCCATTATTGTTTGCACTGGCGATTGAGCCCCCGGCGATAGCGTTGAGGGGTTCCAGGAAGTGGAGGGGAGTACTTCGAGGAGGAGAAGAACACCGGGTATCTTTGTATGCGGACGATTTGTTGCTATATGTGGCAGACCCGGCGGAGGGGATGCCAGAAATAATGCGGATACTTGGGGAGTTTGGGGATTTTTCAGGGTATAAATTGAACATGGGGAAAAGTGAGTTGTTTGTGGTGCATCCAGGGGAGCAGAGTAGAGAAATAGAGGACCTACCGTTGAGGAAGGTAACAAGGGACTTTCGTTACCTGGGGATCCAGATAGCCAAGAATTGGGGCACATTGCATAGGTTAAATTTAACGCGGTTGGTGGAACAAATGGAGGAGGATTTCAAGAGATGGGATATGGTATCCCTGTCACTGGCAGGGAGGGTGCAGGCGGTTAAGATGGTGGTCCTCCCGAGATTCCTCTTTGTGTTTCAGTGCCTCCCGGTGGTGATCACGAAGGCTTTTTTAAAAAGGATTGAAAAGAGCATCATGGGTTTTGTGTGGGCCGGGAAGACCCCGAGAGTGAGGAAGGGATTCTTACAGCGTAGCAGGGATAGGGGGGGGCTGGCACTACCGAGCCTAAGTGAGTATTATTGGGCCGCTAATATTTCAATGGTGAGTAAGTGGATGGGAGAGGAGGAGGGAGCGGCGTGGAAGAGATTAGAGAGGGCGTCCTGTAGGGGGACTAGCCTACAGGCTATGGTGACAGCCCCATTGCCGTTCTCACCGAGGAACTACACCACAAGCCCGGTGGTGGTGGCTACACTGAAGATTTGGGGACAGTGGAGACGGCATAGGGGAAAGACTGGAGACTTGGGGGGGGTCCCCGATAAGAAACAACCATAGGCTTGCCCCGGGGGGAATGGATGGGGGATATGGAATGTGGCAAAGAGCAGGAATAACGCAACTGAAAGATCTGTTTGTGGATGGGAAGTTCGCGAGTCTGGGAGCGCTGACCGAGAAATATGGGTTGCCCCAAGGGAATGCATTCAGGTATATTTACCATAGAATTTACAGTGCAGAAGGAGGCCATTCGGCCCATCGAGTCTGCACCGGGTCTTGGAAAGAGCACCCTACCCAAGCCCACACCACCCTATCCCTATAACCCAGTAACCCCACTCAACCAACACGAAGGGAAATTTTGGACACTAAGGGCAATTTTAGCATGGCCAATCCACCTAACCTGCACATCTTTGGACTGTGGGAGGAAACCGGAGCACCCGGAGGAAACCCACGCACACACTGGGAGAACGTGCAGACTCCACACAGACAGTGACCCAGCCGGGAATCGAACCTGGGACCCTGGAGCTGTGAAGCAATTGCGCTAACCACTATGCTACCGTGCTGCCCACAATGCAACTGAGGGCTTTTGCGAGGCAACACGTGAGGGAATTCCCGCAGCTCCCGACACAAGAGGTGCAGGACAGAGTGATTTCAAAGACATGGGTGGGGGATGGTAAGGTGTCAGATATATATAGGGAAATGAGGGACGAAGGGGAGACTATGGTAGATGAACTAAAAGGGAAATGGGAAGAAGAGCTGGGGGAGGAGATCGAGGAGGGGCTGTGGGCAGATGCCCTAAGCAGGGTAAACTCGTCGTCCTCGTGTGCCAGGCTAAGCCTGATTCAGTTTAAGGTATTACACAGGGCGCATATGACTGGAGCACGGCTCAGTAAATTTTTTGGGGTGGAGGATAGGTGTGCGAGGTGCTCGAGAAGCCCAGCGAATCATACCCATATGTTTTGGTCATGCCCGGCACTACAGGGGTTTTGGATGGGGGTGACAAAGGTGCTTTCAAAAGTAGTGGGGGTCCGGGTCGAACCAAGCTGGGGGTTGGCTATATTTGGGGTTGCACCAGAGCCGGGAGTGCAGGAGGCGAGAGAGGCCGATGTTTTGGCCTTTGCGTCCCTAGTAGCCCGGCGCAGGATATTGCTAATGTGGAAAGAAGCCAAGCCCCCGGGGGTGGAGACCTGGATAAATGACACGGCAGGGTTTATAAAGCTAGAGCGGATTAAGTTCGTTCTAAGGGGGTCGGCTCAAGGGTTCACCAGGCGGTGGCAACCGTTCGTCGAATACCTCGCAGAAAGACAGATGGAATGGAAAAAAGAAGGCAGCAGCAGCAGCCCAGGATCGGGGGGGGGGGGGGGGGGGGGGGGGAGGAACCAGAAGGACTCTCAGGGTTGTTAATATATACTGTATAATATGTATAGGTCGTTGCGACAGATAATTATATATTGGACTGTTAAATTATATTTTTGGAGAGTGTTACTTGTGATAAGGCAGTTGCCAATTAGGGTTAGTTTTCATTTTTGTTATTTATTACTTATTCATTTTCTGTTTATAAAATAGGTCATTGTTATTTGTGTTGTTATAATATTGTGTAAAGGATGCACAATGTACTGTGTTGGTTGACCAAAAATTTTCAATAAAATATTTTTTTTAAATAAAAGTACTGAGGGAGTGCTGCACTGTCAGAGGGTCAGCACTGAGGGAGTGCTGCACTGTCAGAGGGTCAGTACTGAGGGAGTGCTGCACTGTCAGAGGGTCAGCACTGAGGGAGTGCTGCACTGTCAGAGGGTCAGTACTGAGGGAGTGCCACACTGTCAGAGGGTCAGTACTGAGGGAGTGCTGCACTGTCAGAGGGTCAGCACTGAGGGAGTGCTGCACTGTCAGAGGGTCAGTACTGAGGGAGTGCCACACTGTCAGAGGGTCAGTACTGAGGGAGTGCCACACTGTCAGAGGGTCAGTACTGAGGGAGTGCTGCACTGTCAGAGGGTCAGCACTGAGGGAGTGCTGCACTGTCAGAGGGTCAGTACTGAGGGAGTGCTGCTCTGTCAGAGGGTCAGTACTGAGGGAGTGCTGCACTGTCAGAGGGTGCTCCCCATTGTAAAATGCGGCCTCAGCCGCACATAGACCCTATTAGGCCCCTTATTCAAAGTGAGTTGCGTTGAATAGCCACGCTTTTCTCGGCACTGCGAGTGCCGCCGAATACGCAGGTAAACGCGCTCGCTCGGGGACTCTGTTCGATTTTGGGACGGTCGCGCCCTTGGTGTTTGATTTATAATGCTCTTGTGAAGCACCTCGGGATGTTTCATAGCAATCAGGGCACTATATAAATGTAAGTTGTTGCTGTTGTGTGACCTGCCTGATCGCTCCTTGTTTCTTTAATGTGTGTGTACAGATTGCTATGAGATGGTGCCAGAGGCTGCCGGTGATCGGAAGCTGTGTACCTCGACAGTCTGTCCACCAATGGAGATCAGCTGTACACAGGATGAAGCCAGGCTTTTACGGTTAGTGAGAGGCTGATGGAATGTAAAATTCTCAGTATGAGACAGTTTGCTTAGGAGCAGAGCAGAGGCACCATCATTCCCATCCCCTGTACTGAGCTTGGTGTCTGGCTGCAGTGTGGATGATGCTGTAGTAAACAGGAACCAGCTGTGGTCATTCCAGCATTGTACCATTGTTTGAAGCAAGTTTCTGATTGATATTTTCTCTATTCCCAGCAGTTTGTACTGTAAGCAGCTGGAGGCTGCTGGGGTACAGGCAGAGTTCCCAGATGCTGAGAGTCCCACGATACTGGTCAAGAAGGTGCCGGCCTGCTTCATAGAGAAAGAAGCCAGTGAGATTCGGAGAGGGCGGCAGCCGGTTACTCAAACTATGCTGAAGGTAAGGACCTCTCCTCTTCTCACTCTTCCCTTGTGTGCAGCTTAAAGAAATGCGATTAATATCGGGGCAAGGGAAAGGTCATTGAACCACCTGGTTCCCCACTCGCTGCAAAGTCGTTCACGTTCCACTGCCGGTCGGTGCTGTGTCAGAGGGTAGACTTATGGAGATTTTGAGGGACGCAATCGGATTTGATAAATTCAGTCTTCCTCAACATGCAAGGTCCAAGCTACAGACCCATGGCAGTGACTCATTCTCGGTGCAATCCTGGGGACCTCCAGGGTTTAAAGATTACTGTGGCACAGCAATAATAACAACAAGTTGTATTTATATAAACCTCCAATGTATCCCAAGGTGATTCACAGGAGTATCAGCAACCAAGATTTAACATGGAGCCCCAGAGAGGGATGACAGGGAAGATGAGCAAAAACTAGCAAATAGAAATTTTCAGGAGTGCTATAATAATAATCTTTATTATTGTCACAAGTAGGCTTACATTAACACGGCAATGAGGTTACTGTGAAAATCCCCTAGTCGCCACATTCCGGCGCCTGTTCGGGTACACAGAGGGAGAATTCAGAATGTCCAATTCACCTGACAGCACGTCTTTCGGGACTTGTGGGAGGAAACCGGAGCACCCGGAGGAAACCCACGCCGGGAATCGAATCGGGATCCCTGGCGCTGTGAAGCAACAGTGCTAAGCACTGTGCTACTGTATCGCTCAAAGGAATAGAGTATGTAAAGAGGTGTTGGGGAGGAAATTCCAGAACTTGGGACATAGAATGCTGAAGTGCAGAAGGGTTTAGTTTAGACGGGCATCATGATTGGCGCAGGCTTGGAGGGCTGACAGCTGATCTCCAGCAACTAATTACTGGCACCATTTCAGCTTTAGCAGACAGCTGGCTTCTCTGATGGTGCTGCCTCTTGAATTGGCTGAAGTCCAATCTCTCCAGCTGCACCAAGCCTTTAGTGCCTCCCTGGCCTTTCTCTGAGCCCTAACCCCCCCTCAGCAGCATGGAGCGCCTGGTCTTCCGCCACCTTCTTAGCTCCATGGGATTTGTCCTGGTCCCTAACTACACAAAGCTATCAAACAACAGCTGAGACTTTTCCTCAGCCCCAGCTACACACAGCCAGCTAAAACCTTTACCACCTGGAGCCTCTTCTTCTGCCTCTCAGCACTCCCAGTCACCTGTACTTACTGTTACCCACCTCCATGAGGCCCATGGTTTGGTGTTATTGTCACCACGACCACCCGGGTGACCTGGTAATCTCTGCAACAGCCCCTGAAGAATCTGAAACACTGGGTTGAGCAGGTGTAGCCTGTTCTGCTCCAGACATGTACCAAAGCTCCAAAGGCATTCCAGGACTCGTAGTCCTCATCATCTGCCTGGAAAATTCCCTGGAGACACAGGAAAACTTGCAATTAATAACAGTTCCCCTTAGGAAAAGGAGAGCTTTGCGATGATGAAGTTCTTTGTCATGGCTTTGAAAATTTGAACAGTTCTTGGGCTGGACTCTCCGTTTTTGGGATTATGTCCCCACGCCGTTGTGAAAACTGGTCTTTTACGCCACGGAAACTGGCGTCAAAAGGCCACAGATTCACAGCCTTGCTGGGGGAGCTGTCGTGGAGCTCACAGCTCCAGCTGCAGATACGGCCCCCGCACTTCCGGGTCAGAGGCCACTCATGCGCACGGCGGTGGCCTCCAGCGGCCACACCATCCTCCATGGCGGACTCAGCCCGCAGACCTGGACCTTGCAAATAGTGTCCCGCATCGGCCGCTCGCCTGACCCGGACCACCCGCACACATAGCCCCCCCCAGTCCCGAATGAAGCCCCTCCTTGCCCTCCGATCGGCACCATATAATAGCGGACCATGCCCTACATTTGTGGATAAGTGTGGAGAAGGGGGGCAGTATGTGGCACTCGTGGAGGATAAGGGGGCATGTGAGAGGATTGGGACGGCGATAATAATAATACGCTTTTATTGTCACAAGTAAGAAGTTACTCTGAAAAGCCCCTAGTTGCCACATTCCGGCATCTGTTTGGGGAGGCCGGTACGGGAATTGAACCCGCGCTGCTGGCATTGTTCTGCATTATAAACCAGCTGTCTAGCCCACTGAGCTAAGCACATATGTTGAGTTTAATAAAAGCGAGGAAGTCTCTCCTGCAGCTAGATGGATAAAGAACTGGCTGGGCAACAGGAGACAGAGAGTAGTGGTGGAAGGGAGTGTCTCAAAATGGAGAAAGGTGACTAGTGGTGTTCCACAGGGATCGTGCTCGGACCACTGTTGTTTGTGATATACATAAATGATCTGGATGAAGGTATAGGTGGTCTGATTAGCAAGTTTGCAGATGATACTAAGATTGGTGGAGTTGCAGATAGCGAGGAGGACTGTCAGAGAATACAGCAAAATATAGATAGATTGGAGAGTTGGGCAGAGAAATGGCAGATGGAGTTCAATCCAGGCAAATGCGAGGTGATGCATTTTGGAAGATCTAATTCAAGAGCGGAATATACGGTCAATGGACGAGTCCTGGGGAAAATTGATGTACAAAGAGTTCAGGTCCATTGTACCCTGAAGGTGGCAACGCAGGTCGATAGAGTGGTCAAGAAGGCATACAGCATGCTTGCCTTCATCAGACGGGGTATTGAGTACAAGAGTCGGCAGGTCATGTTACAGTTGTGTCGGACTTTGGTTAGGCCACATTTGGAATACTGCGTGCAGTTCTGGTCGCAACATTACCAGAAGGATGTGGATGCTTTAGAGAGGGTGCAGAGGAGGTTCACCAGGATGTTGCCTGGTATGGAGGGTGCTAGCTATGAAGAAAGGTTGAGTAGATTAGGATTGTTTTCATTGGAAAGACGGAGGTTGAGGGGGGACCTGATTGAGGTCTACAAAATTATGAGAGGTATGGACAGGGTGGATAGCAACAAGCTTTTTCCAAGAGTGGGGGTGTCAATTACAAGGGGTCACGATTTCAAGGTGAGAGGGGGAAAGTTTAAGGGAGATGTGCGTGGAAAGTTTTTTACGCAGAGGGTGGTGGGTGCCTGGAACGCATTGCTGGCGGAGGTGGTAGAGGCGGGCACGATAGCATCAATTAAGATGCATCTAGACAGATATATGAACGGGCGGGGAACAGAGGGAAGTAGATCCTTGGAAAATAGGTGACAGGATTAGATAAAGGATCTGGATCGGCGCAGGCTGGGAGGGCCGAAGGGCCTGTTCCTGTGCGGTAATTTTCTTTGTTCTTTGTTCTCTTTGTTCACATTTTGGGAGGTGTTGAAGGCGCTAATTAAGGGGGAGCTAATTTGGATTAAGGCACACAGGGAGAAGGTGGAGAGGCTGGAAAGGCAGAGGTTGGGGGAGGCCGTTTTGGTAGTGAATCGGCAGTACTTGGTCAGACTAGGAGAGGAGTTGTTGAACGAGAGGAAGAAGCTCCAGATGGAGATTGATCCTTTGTCGACGTGGAAGGTCTGCGGTCTGTCGCACTGGGCAAAGGGGCAGTTTTATGGGGAGAAAGCTGATAGGTGGCTTGCACATCAGCTGAGACGGCAGGCAGAAATGAGAGCGAATGTGCCGATAAAGAACTCTGATCCAGGGAAGGTGAATGGGGCGTTTGAGGCCTTCTGAGGGAGCTGTACAGGTCTGGGCCCTGGGGTGGAGGGGGGGGGGGGGCATGAAGCATCCAGAGTGTGGTTCTTATTGACGATATCATTGTTAAACGTGGCTACCACGGTGTTGGCAACGCCTCTGGCGGACCGTATGCCAGGGGTTATAGCTGAGGACCAGAACATGAACAGAGGGGATATGGAAGTATACAGGTGGTTGGTCTAGGTAGGATACGTGATCGACGCTGGCTTGGAGGGCCGCAGGGCCTGTCCCTGTGCTGTATTGTTTTTTGTATGCGCCACTCATATTCCCAGATACCGAAAACCCGACCTGACCAGCTGACATGGCAACATCTCCAGATCCCTTCCATGAACCTGGGATCTTACCAGGAACACCTCGCTTTCCCCCACATTTAACAAATGTGAGCGAAATTTAGACAGTAATTCTACTCATACCAGAAATCGGATCCGTAACATATAACAGCAAGTCGTCCGTATATACCCTTCCACACCCTTCCTCTCTATTCCCCTCCACTCCATCGATGCCCTAAGCGCCATCGCCAATGGTTCCATCGCCAATGCAAAAAGCAATGGGGAAACTGGGCATCCCTGCCTTGTTCTCCGGTGCAGACAAAATTACCCCAAACGTGTTGCATTAGTGCGAACACTTGGCATTGGGCCCTGTACAGCAACCTAATCCAACCAATAAACCCCAACCTAAAACCAAACCGCACCAGCACCGTGAAAAGATACTGCCACTCAACCCGATCAAACGCCTTGTCCGTGACAATGGATATTATCACCTCCGTTTCCTGACCCACCGTGGGCGTCATTGCATTTAACCTCATAATATTAGACGATAACTGTCACCGCTTCACAAACCCGATCTGGTCCTTAGCTCTCCCAGAGCTCTCTGTGTCTCTATGCTCCTGATGGTTGTGCCATTTATTTTATAGCTCCCACCTGAATTGGATCTACAAAAATGCATCATCTCGCATTTGTCCGGGTTAAATTCCATTTGCCATTTCTCTGTCCACTTTTGCAGCCTATCTATACCCTGCTGTATTCTCTGACAATCTTCATCACTATCCGCAGCTCCTGC
Source organism: Scyliorhinus torazame (assembly GCF_047496885.1). Taxonomy (NCBI): domain Eukaryota; kingdom Metazoa; phylum Chordata; class Chondrichthyes; order Carcharhiniformes; family Scyliorhinidae; genus Scyliorhinus; species Scyliorhinus torazame. The sequence continues at coordinate 402,247,246 of NC_092708.1, read as the reverse complement.
AATCTTAGTATCATCCGCAAACTTGTTAATCAGACCCGCTATGTTTTCTTCCAAGTCATTTATATATATTACAAAGAGCAGAGATCCCAGTACTAATCCCTGCGGAACACCACTAGCTACAGTCCTCCATTCGGAAAAACACCCTTCCACTGCTATCCTGTCTTCTATGGCCAAGCCCGTTCTGGATCCACCAGCTAGTTCACCCCTGACCCCATATGATCTAATCATTTGCACCAGCCTGCTCTGAGGGACCTTGTCCATAGTTGGGCTCTGTTGCAGATGTTAAATTTGGCTAATTTGGTTGAGGGGGTGAAGGAGGATTTAAAAAGTTGGGATGTTCTATCGCTGGCAGGTTGGGTCCAAACCGTGAAGATGATGATCCTCCCCAAGTTTTTATTTATTTTTTCAGAATCTCCTGATTTTCCTGCCTAAATCTTCTTTTGGGAGGATAAATAGGACAATTTCAGCCTTTATATGGGCAGGTAAAGTGCCTCTGATTTAGAGAGTATTTTTGCAGGAGGACTGGTGGTCGGGGCGGGGGGGTTATTGACATTGCCGAACTTAATGAATTATTATTGGAAGGTGAATGTAGAGAAGGTTTGGAACTGGGTCGTGGAGGAATGATCGGTTTGGGGCAGATGGAGGAGGCTTCATTACAGGGACAAGTTTGAGGGCACTGGTGATGGCTCCGCTTCCGTTCTCACCGGCTAGGTACCCAATGAGCCGGATGGTGGTTTCTTTGTTAAGAGTTTGGAATCAGTTTCGGCAATATTTTAAGTTCGAGGGCGTGTTGCTGTAGCCGCCGATCTGTAGAAATCATAGATTTATTCCAGCAGGGTGAGATTCAATGTACAGGGTTTGGAACGAGAGGAGAGGGTGAGGTTTAGGGACTTGTTTGTGAAAGGTAGATTTGCAGAGTTGGGGGCGCTGGTAGAGAAGTTTCAGATGCCAAGGGCGAACGGGTTCCGGTACTTGCAGATTAGGGATTTTTGTGAGGAAGGAGCTGGCCACGTTTCTTCGTTGCTGGAGAAGATAGTGTCTGAGGGTGCGATAGGGGAGGGCAGAATCTCTGAAATTTATGGGCAGTTAATGGAGAGGGAGAGGGCTCGATGGAGGAGATAAAGAGGATGTGGGAGGAGGAGCTGGTGGTGCATTTGGAGGGGGGATCTGGAGTGAGGCTTTACGTAGGTTAAACTTGACCTCCTCATGTGCGTGATTGAGTTTAATTCACAGTAGTGCAAAGACACATATGGAGTGGGTTTTTTCTGCAGCTGGAGGACAGATATGAGCAGTGTTCAGGGGGGCTAGTGAACCACACACAGTATTGGTCTACCTGAAACTGGTGGGGTTTTCAGAGTCTTTTTCAGTGACGATGTCAGAGATTCTGGGGGTGAAGGTGGCCCCAAGCCCGTGGGTGGCAATATTTGGGGTATTGAAGGACCCGGGAGTGCATGAGGGGAGAGACATTTGCCTCCTGATAGCCCAGAGGAGGATATTGTTAGGGTGGTGGGCTCCAGAATTGCCAAGGGCAGCAGGGTGGGTAAGTGCCCTGGTGGAATTCTTGCATCTGGAGTAGATGAGGTTTGCCATCAGGGACCAGATGAGGGGGTCCACTTTAGGAGTTGGTAAACGTCAGCAGGTGGGGAGGGGGGGTTGTTTTATATTATAGGTCCTAGGTGGGATGATGGAGGAGGTGTTGTTACTGCAAAATGTATAAGGATCTATGTAATGTTATGCTTTGTATGTACAATGAAAATGTCCTGAATAAAAATATTTTTAAAATACTATCACTAACCCTTTCGGGTCAATCTTGGGGAGGCGCTGGTGTCGTGGTATTTTCACTGGACTAATAATCCCGCGACCCAGGACAATGACCCGAATCTCACCACGGCAGGAGATGGAATTTAAACTCAATAAAATATCTGGAATTAAAAGTCCAATGATGACCATGAAACCATTGCCGATTGTCGTAAAAACCCATCTGGTTCACTAATGTCCTTTAGGGAAGGAAATCTGCCGTCCTTACCCGGTCTGGCCTACACGTGACTCCAGACCCACAGCAATGTGGTTGACTCTGAAATGCCCTCTGAAATCGCCCAGCAAGTTACTCAGTTGTATTCAACCGCTACAAAATCACAAAAAAGGAATGAAACCGGACGGGCCACCCGGCATCGACCCAGGCACCGGAAACGGTAACGGCAAACCCAGCCCTGCCGAACCTCCTCACTAACATCTGGGGGCTTGTGCCAAAGTTGGGAGAGCTGTCCCACAGACTAGTTTTAAAAAAAATATATATTTTATTCAAGATTTTTGGCCAAACATAACAGTACGTAGTGTTTCTTTTACACAACAATAAAGCAATATAAATAACAGTGGCCAGTTTTAAACAAATAAATAAATAATATATAAACAAAAACAAGAACAAAACTGAATGGCAACTGCCTTGTCCAAAATAAATACTCTCCAAAAATACAATCCAACAATCCAATATACAATTACCTATAACAATTACCTATACATATTATACATATACAATAACATCTCTGAGAGTCCGTTCGATTCCACCCCTCACAGACTAGTTAAGCAACAGCCTGACATAGTCACACTCACAGAATCACACCTTACAGACAATGTCCCAGACACCACTACCACCATCCCTGGGTATGTCCGGTCTCACCGGCAGGACAGACCCAGCAGAGGTAGCGGCACAGTGGGATACAGTCGGGAGGGAGTTACCCTGGGAGTCCTCAACATCAATTCTGGACCCCATGAAGTCTCGTGGCTTCAGGTTAAACATGGGCAAGGAAACCTCCTGCTGATTACCTCGTACCGGCCACCATCAGCTGATGAATCAGTTACTCCCCCATGTTGAACACCACTTGGGGGAAGCACTGAGGGTGACAAGGGCACAGAATGTACTCTGGGTGGGGACTTCACTGTCCATCACCAAGAGTGGCTCGGTGATACCACCACAGCTGGCCGGGTCCTAAAGGACAGAGCTGCTAGACTGGGACTGCAGCAGGTGGTGAGGGAACCAACAAGAGGGAAAAACATACTTGACCTCACCCTCACCAACCTGCCTGCTGCAGATGCATCTGTCCTTGACAGTGTCGGTAGAAGTGGCCTTCGCACAGTCCTTGTGGAGACAAATCCCGTCTTCACATTGAGGATACCCTCCATCGTGTTGTGTGGCACCATCACCGTGCTCAATGGGAGAGACTTCGAACAGATCGAGCAACTCCAGACTGGGCCTCCATGAGGCTCTGTGGGACATCAGCAGCAGCAGAATTGTATCAGCCACAATCTGCAACCTCCTGGCCCGGCGTATCCCCCACTCCCCCATTACCCCCCAGCCAGGGGGTCAACCCCGGTTCAATGAAGAGAGCAGGAGGGCATGGCAGGAGCAACACCAGGCATACCGAAAAATGAGGTGTCGACCTGGTGAAGCTACAACACAGGACTACTTGTGTGTCAAACAGCCTAAGCAGCAAGTAATAGGCAGAGCGAAGCGATTCCACAACAAACACATCAGATCTAAGCTCTGCAGTCCTGCCACATCCAGCCATGAATGGTGGTGGACAATTAAACAACTCACTGGAGGAGGAGGCTCCACAAATATCCCCATCCTCAATGATGGAGGAGCCCAGCACATCTGTGCAAAAGACAAGGCTGAGGCATTCGCAACAATCTTCAGCCAGAAGTGCCGAGTGGATGGTCCATCTCGGTCTCCTCCGGAGGTCCCCAGCATCACAGATGTCGGTCTTCAGCCAATACGATTCACTCCACGTGATTTCAAGAAACGGCTGAAGGCCCTGGATACTGCAAAGGCTGTGGGCCCGACAATATCCCGGCAATAGTACTAAAGACTTGTGCTCCAGAACTTGCCACACCCCTAGCCAAGCTGTTCCAGTACAGCGACAACACTGGCATCTACCCGGCGATGTGGAAAATTGTTCAAGTGTATCCTGTACATAAGAAACGGGACAAATCCAACCCAGCCAATTACCGCCCTATCAGTCTGCTCTCCATCATCAGCAAAGTGAGGGAAGGAGTCACCAACAGCACTATTCTATCAGGCGGCATTTACTCAGCAATAACCTGCTCATGGGCACTCGGTTTGGGTTCCGCCAGGGTCACTCAGCTCCTGACCTCATTACAGCCTTGGTTCAAACATGGACAAAGCTGAATGCCAGAGGTGAGGTGAGAGTGACTGCCCTCGACATCAAGGCAGCATTTTACCGAGTGTGGCATCAAGGAGCCCGAGCTAAACTGGAGTCAATGGGAATCAGGGAAAACCCTCCACTGGTTGGAGTCCTACCCGGCACAAAGGAAGATGGTTGTGTTGGTTGGAGGTCAATCATCTCAGCTCGAGGACATCACTGCAGGAGTTCCTCAGGGTAGTGTCCTAGGCCCAGCCATCGTCAGTTGCTTCCTCAGTAACCTCCCTTCCATCATAAGGTCAGAAATGAGGATGTTTGCGGATGACTGCACGATGTTCAGCACCAATCTGAGCTGTCGGTCTCTCTCTGACAAACTTTGGTTTGAAAATTCTGCAGACATCTTTCCTCTCTCTGCACTGTCCGGAATGATTCTATCAATATCTTTTCTTGCGTCAGTTTGTTTCTTAACTGGATCACAGATAACCATCGCTGAATTGTGGGATACTGTCTCAAATTGTGGAAAAAATGTGGGTGTTGAGTAACTGAGCAGTATAATGGTAGATAAAGAAAAGGTGCTAAAAAGGCTGGCAGCTCTCCAGGTAGGGAAGTCACCAGGCCCAGATGGGATCCGCATCCTAGATTGCTGAGAGAGGTAAGGGAGCAAATTGTGGAACAGTTGGCAGAAATTTCCAGGCCTCTCTGAACATAGGATGACTGGAGAAATGTGACGCCATTGTGGGCAGAGGATAACCCAGGAAACGACAGACCTGTCAACTTGACATCAACACTGGGAAAACTGAAGGAGGCCATAATACGGGATGAGATAAATATACACTTAGAACAAATAAGTTAATATTAGACAGTCAACATTAAATTTGACAAATTTAATTGAGTTTTTGGCAAGGCAGAGTATGAAGGTAGTGACGTGGATGTTGCATATTTGGACTTTCAGAAAGCATTCGCTACAGTGCCATGTGGCAGGTTGGTTAGCAAATTAAAAATGTTTGGGATTGATGGGCCTTTGGCAGCATGGATTAGAAGTTGGCTAAGAGATAGGAAACATAGGGCAGGTATAGACATTTCTCAGACTGGAGACCGGTTGAAAGTTTTGTTCCCCAGGGCCCAGTGTTGGGATCCTTGCTTTTTCTGATTTATATAAATGATTTAAGTGGTGGGTGTTGAGGGCAGAATCTCTAAATTTGCAGATGATACTAAGCGAGGGAGAATAGTGAATTGTGAGGATGGCGCTGAGCGACGTCAGAGGGACATTGACAAGTTGGCCAAATGGGTAGACACCTGGTGGATGCAACATAATGTGAGGTAATGCATTTTTGTCGAAGAAACATGGGAGACAATACAGGCTCAATTGTACAACTTTGAGGGGAGTCCAGGAGCAGAGGGACCTCGGGGTTCAAGTGCATCATTCTCTGAAGGTGACCAGGCAAGTTGAAACAGTTGTTAAGAAGGCTTCTCGCATCCATGGATTTATAAATAGAGGCACAGAGTATAAAAGGATATTCTGTTTCTACTAGTTGGTATGTCAGTGACTAGGGGTCACAATTTGAAGATGGTCAGCAAGAGAGCTTGGCGTGAGACAAGGAGAAACTTCTTTACTCAGAGAGCTGTTGGGGTTTGGAATGTGCTGCCTGGGAGAGCGGTGGAGGTGGATTCCATAGGAGGTTTTAAGAGAGCTGGATATATATTTGAAAGCGATGAATTTAGAGGGTTGTGGCGATAGGGCTGGGGAATGGGACTAGCTCGGTAGTCCTGTTGGGAGCCGGTGCAGACATGATGGGCCGAATAAAACAGATGAGGAGGAATTTCTTCAGCCAGAGGGTGGTGAATCTGTGGAACTCTTTGCCGCAGAAGGCTGTGGAGGTCAAATCACTGAGTGTCTTTAAAACAGAGATAGATAGGTTCTTGATTAATAAGGGGATCAGCGGTTATGGGGAGAAGGCAGGAGAATGGGGATGAGAAACTATCAGTCATGATTGAATGGCGAGCAGACTCGATGGGCCGAGTGGCCTAATTCTGCTCCTATGTCTTATGGTCTTTTGTGCTGTAAATAACAAACCACAAACAAAAGAAACCAACATTGCCATTATATCATTTCCCAATATAAAATCTGTATTGTAATAGATAATTTCAGAACAATTCCAAAAGCACAGGGCCTTTCATCACAACACAATTTAAATTTCCTTCTTTCAATGAGAAAACATACATTTCCCAACAAGACCCTATATTAAAACGTTGTTTTAGCGACCTTTCTAAAGAAAGTTCTAAATGCTTTGCTAACAATAAGTTCTGAGCTGAACTGGTATCTCTCCTGATAACAATCTTTCTGGGCTCTTTCTTGGAATTTAATTTGGCCTTTTCTTTTTTATCAACTGATATCCTCTGGTGACAATCTGACAACCATTCAGTCCACTGCTCCCACACCCTGGGCCTGTCCACGGTCAATTCCAGCCCCCCTTGACCCGCACTCGCTACACAAGTCAAATTGGATTTTATATTAATATCTGTGGCTTTGGTTGAGTGAAATTGACCGCACTCACTAGGTTTGTAAAATTTAAAGTAACCTTTAATTATTAACAGTAAGTACAATTAAATAGACAGAAAATATAACTGGCTATCTACTACTGATTCGCAACACCCTCCTGTCTAACTCCCTTCACTCTCTCTATAAACACACACACAAACAACACCCAGGGGAAAGAGTTGATCAAAAGGTAAAGAACATCTAATAAAATAAAAGGAGAAGGATCTTTGATTCAGACGGGTGTTTTCCAGTTAGTTTCTTTCTCAAGGGTAAGCCTTCTTCAGTTGGGTTCTTTCTTCTCGAGAGAGGGAGATTTTTTAAAAATTAAAAAATTTAGAGTGCCCAATTAAAATTTTTCCAATTAAGGGGCAATTTTAGAGTGACCCAGACAGAGGGAGATAACTCAGCTCCTCTTCCTTCGAGTGTCCTGAGAGTTCTTGCAGGGCGGCACGGCGGCACAGTGGCTAGCACCGGGACTCTGGGTGGCACAGTGGTTAGCACTGCTGCCTCACAGCACCAGGGACCTGTGTTTAATTCCAGCCTTGGGTCACTGTCTGTGCGGAGTCTGCACGTTCTCCCCCTGTCTGCATGGGTTTCCTCCGGGTGCTCGGGGTTTCCTCCCACAGTCCAAAGATCTACGGGTTAGGTAGATTGGCCATGCTAAATTGCCCCTTAGTGTCCAGGGATGTGCAGGTTAGGTTATGGAGTTGCAGGGGTAGGGTGGGACATGGATCGGTGCAGACTCAATGGGCCGAATGGCCGCCTTCTGCACTGTAGGGATTCTATGATGTTCTCTCTGAAAAAACACCACCTGGCAGGAACCAACTGCTGACTATTGTCAGGCAGAACACTATTCCTGGCCAACCCACCGGTTGCCAGTTAACAATCAAACCGACTTCTTCCAAAACCAGTTCCCAATATTTACTTGGCGCCGACAAGTCTGGTTTCTCCTCTCCAAAATACAAAACCTAGGAACACAATGTCCTGGAAAGCAGTGTCCACAGACCAAAACTATAAAATAAAAGAAATTGAAACAAAGGAAATAAACCGGGAAGACTCTTACAACGCACTTTTAACTGTCTCATAATCTGGGATTATTCTGCCAAACAATCTACACGTCCATAAGACCATAAGACATAGGAGCGGAAGTAAGGCCATTCGGCCCATCAAGTCCACTCCACCATTCAATCATGGCTGATTCCAACTCCATTTACCCGCTCTCTCTCCATAGCCCTTAATTCCTCGAGAAATCAAGAATTCATCAACTTCTGTCTTAAAGAGCTTTCCTGATCAAAACACTCTGCAGAATGAGAGTTCATGGGCGGGATTCACCGCTGATGGAATTCTCCATTTTGCCGGTGCCCGGGGGTTTCCCGACGGCGTGGGGCTGCCCCACAATGGGAAACCCCATCGACCGGCCAGTGTAACGGAGACTCCCGCCGGCGGGTCGGGGCAGAAATGTGGCGGGCGGGGCGGAGAATCCATCTGCATGTGTCCTTTGCCCACTTTAGCTCTGGGCCCACCTTTTCAAACGAGATAAAACCACTCTTAACTCCATCTTCAGGCAATTTGGCATTGGGGGAAAGGTTCTTCATTATATCAAAGCTCAGAGTGGCACCTAACTCATCACCTGAACTCTGCTATCTCACCTTTCATCCCATTCTCTAAGCCTTTCTTTCGCCAGTTCATGTTCTCTGTCTACGTTTGAAACTCCCTGTCCCTTTCCTGTTTTCTTTCGTCCCTCACTAATGTCTCTCCTGGAGTTCCTGTTTCAGCTTTCACATTTCTCCTTCCTTTCAAGTTCAGGTTTTTGCTTTTCTCTATCCAAAGCTGCTTCATTTGCAACTGAATTCTAGCTCAACGGAAATGCTATCTGGATTAACTCTTTCTTCTAATTCCAAATGCTGTGTTATTACCTCAACTCTGTTTGCTTTTAACTCTCACTCCAAGTCCTCTGGTAATGGGATTTACCTGACCTCGGTTAACTGTCATAAGTAACTCAGGAATAAATATTGCCCCTCCAGGAAAGTTTTTTTTCTAAATTTAGAGTACACAATTAATTTTTTCCAATTAAGGGGTAATTTTAGCCTGGTCAGTCCACCTACCCTGCACATCTTTGGGTTTTGCGGGCGAAACCCACACAGACATGGCGAGAATGTACAAACGCCACACGGACAGTGGCCCAGAGCTGGGATCGAACCTGGGACCTCGGCATTGTGAGGCAGCAGTGCTAACCACTGTCCCACCATGCTGTCCGGGTCCTCGGCGCCGTGAGGCAGCAGTGCTAACCACTGTCCCACCACGCTGTCCGGGTCCTCGGCGCCGTGAGGCAGCAGTGCTAACCACTGTCCCACCACGCTGTCCGGGTCCTCCACGCCGTGAGGCAGCAGTGCTAACCACTGCCCCACCACGCTGTCCGGGTCCTCGGCGCCGTGAGGCAGCAGTGCTAACCACTACCCCACCACGCTGCCCGGGTCCTCGGCGCCGTGAGGCAGCAGTGCTAACCACTGCCCCACCACGCTGCCCGGGTCCTTGGCGCCGTGAGGCAGCAGTGCTAACCACTGCCCCACCACGCTGCCCGGGTCCTCGGCGCCGTGAGGCAGCAGTGCTAACCACTGCCCCACCATGCTGCCCGGGTCCTCGGCGCCGTGAGGCAGCAGTGCTAACCACTGCCCCACCACGCTGCCCGGGTCCTCGGCGCCGTGAGGCAGCAGTGCTAACCACTGCCCCACCACGCTGCCTGGGTCCTCGGCGCCGTGAGGCAGCAGTGCTAACCACTGCCCCACCACGCTGCCTGGGTCCTCGGCGCCGTGAGGCAGCAGTGCTAACCACTGCCCCACCACGCTGCCTGGGTCCTTGGCGCCGTGAGGCAGCAGTGCTAACCACTGCCCCACCACGCTGCCTGGGTCCTCAGCGCCGTGAGGCAGCAGTGCTAACTACTGTGCTGCCCTCTCTGCAGGAAAGTTATACCAACTGACAAAGTCATTCTGCTTTTCAATAAGAATAGTAAACTTCACCATGGAAATCTTCAGCCTTCACCTTGGCAACTCCAGCACAATTATTTCTCTATGGATTCAAGTTTCCGGAATAGCTCCCAATTTATGTTATGATCTGGTTTGCATTTTCAATGAAATTGCATTTCTCAACAAACTCCAAAGGTCACAATTTGGAATGTATCAATGACTTTGGGGTGAATCGATTGCTCAGGGTTTAGTGTGAATCGATCACGGGGGTTTGCGATTTACTGATTACTGTGAAGTTTTGGGATGTATTAGCCACAATGGGGATTCAAAATATATCAATCACTTGGGGTTTTGGGTTGTGTTGATCATTGTGTGTGTGTGTTGTGGGGTGGGCAGGAGGTACTTTGGGCAGCCTCCTGATGTCCTGTGTTTACTGCGTGAAATCTCTTCTTTCTGAGCAACAGTTCCCTCTCTAATTCAGGTTTTCACATTTGCAGGAGTTTCTTCAAGAACAGATAGAGGTAAGCGCTCAAAACCTGAGGTCACCCGGGGTGAAGAGAGTATGAGATAGAGGAACAGGTATGTGATCTGCGGGGGAAGCTGAGCAATTCTCAAAAATGGGCAACTTGCAGGAGCCGACATCTGACTCCTGAGAGAGGATAGGTGAATCCCAGGAATGGAGGACTGGGTCCCAGGAGAAGGCAGGTGAATCCTGGGACGGGCGACTGAAAACTGGGAGCAGGGGACCGAGTCCCTGGGAAGGGCATGACCAAGTCCTGGGGATGAACATATGTAATTTCGGGAGAACAGGGGCGAAATTCTCCTCCCCGCCCCGCCACATTTCTGCCCCGACCGGCCGGCGGGAGTCTCCGTAACACCGGCCGGTCAATGGGGTTTCCCATTGTGGGGCAGCCCCACGCCGTCGGGAAACCCCCGGGCGCCGGCAAACCGGAGACTCCCGCCGACGGAGAATGACGCCCCTGATTTTTATCTCTTTGCCTGGGTGTTGTGGATGCCAGCTTGCAGGGGCGGGTGGTGGAGGTTGGGTTTGTGTCCACAGGCGTTCCCACAGATCCCCCAACCTCAACCCAACTGTGTCTCACTAGCAATAGAACTGACTCTGTCCCACCCCCTACAGGTACTTCAGTCTACAGGAGGATTCCAAGGCATGTTGTCACGTACAGTGTTGAAGGTGCTGTCCTCACGGGCCTGTCACGGTGAGTTTAAACATTTGTCAAACCACCCACTCTGGGCAATGGGCCGGTAGAAACCTACATTGAGATGACAGCACTGAAACAACTCATGTAGCCTAACTTTCCATGTTGGTGTTGCTGCTTCACATCAACCTCCTCCCACCCTCCGCCATCTAACCCCATCAACACAGCCGTCTGTTTCCTGTATTACAACTGTGGCTACACTTCAAAAACGATGGCAATGGTTGTAAGGCACTTTGGGACATCCGGTGGTCACCATGTAAATGCAATCGAGACTCTTTTTCCTCATGTGATTATCCAACATCTCCCATTCACCTCAGCTCCTCCTGGTGGTAACGGGATGCACATTCCCATCGCTACCTCAGTAAAGACGTTTCTCATCAATTTCCTCTTGGATTTATTAATGACTATTTTAGTTTTATAGCCCCTCACTTTGGATTCCCCCAAAGTAGAATGATTTTATCATCTTACTTTATCAAAGCTTTTTAACATTCCTATATCCATTTTCTAATATGGAGACCAGAAATGTTTATAATACTCTGGGTGTGGCCTAACCAATTACTCCCTTTTTATAAGAATCACATTAGCTTGGCAGTAAACTGGTCTGGAGGGTTCAGCAAGGTGGGTAAAGCAGAAGGTGGAGCAGTGGTGAAGAGAGAAAAACTGCTCGGGAGGGTACTGGTGTACCCGACAAACTGATTCAGGCAGAGGCAACGCTTGGGGATCAAAGATAATCAGGGATTATTCGGTTTGCAGTTCGCTAATTGTGGAAGGGAATCTGTAGACAGAGCAGGGAGTAGAGACGGGGAAAAAAAACTTATTGTCTGAGATTTTTCTGAGCCTACTCATGATTGGAAGAGAGGTGTGAAAATGTGTCCAGTCTGGTCACACAGAGGGAAGGACTACTAACTTCAGCTATGAATAATCAAATGGACCAGGTTGATAGTTTAAATGTGAGTGAGTTAGTGGTCAAAGTATAATCAGTTCCTGCCCCCAAGTATTAGGTGAATGAATGTCCAATAAAAAGAAAGTGCTGGTAAGTGATAAATTAGAGGGGTGAGCTGTACGGTGAGATGGAGAAATTGGGGCTCAGACTGACATATAACAGTGGGAGATTTTGATTCAAAAATTGCAAAATAAACAGCATTAAAATGGAGGTTACTTCCTTCTAATAATTACAATAATCTTTATTGTCACAAGTAGGCTTACATTAACACTGCAATGAGGTTACTGTGAAAAGCCCCTAGTCGCCACACTCTGGCGTCTGTTCGGGCACACAGAGGGAGAATTCAGAATGTCCAGTTCACCTAACAATACGTCTTTCGGGACTTGTGGGAGGAAACTGGAGCCCCCGGAGGAAACCCACGCAGACACGGAGAACGTGCAGACTCCACACAGACAGTGACCCAAGCCGGGAATTGAACCTGGGACCCTGGCGCTGTGAAGCAAAAGTGCTAACCACTGTGCTATAATGCTGCCCCATTCTTTGAATGGATATTATTAAAACAGATTACAAGGGCTGAAGTGACTCCATAAGAGCAGAATTAGGCCACTCAGCCCGTCGAGTCTGCTCCGCGATTCAATCATGGCTGATATTTTTCTCATTCCCATTCTCCTCTTTGTCCCACTTCTGAATTGGTTTTAACAGACTGAATTGAAAACGGAGGTAATGTTCCCAATTTAACATATATATTTTACTGTATGGAGCTCAGTATTTTTACACAGCAGCTGGGTGTAGCTCAGTGTCTCGATACAGCAGCTGGGTGTAGCTCAGTGTCTCGATACAGCAGCTGGGTGTAGCTCAGTGTCTCGATACAGCAGCTGGGTGTAGCTCAGTGTCTCGATACAGCAGCTGGGTGTAGCTCAGTGTCGCGATACAGCAGCTGGGTGTAGCTCAGTGTCTCGATACAGCAGCTGGGTGTAGCTCAGTGTCTCGATACAGCAGCTGGGTGTAGCTCAGTGTCTCGATACAGCAGCTGGGTGTAGCTCAGTGTCTCGATACAGCGGCTGGGTACAGCTCAGTGACTCGATACAGCAGCTGGGTGTAGCTCAGTGTCTCGATACAGCAGCTGGGTACAGCTCAGTGTCTCGATACAGCAGCTGGGTGTAGCTCAGTGTCTCGATACAGCAGCTGGGTGCAGCTCAGTGACTCGATACAGCAGCTGGGTGTAGCTCAGTGTCTCGATACAGCGGCTGGGTACAGCTCAGTGACTCGATACAGCAGCTGGGTGTAGCTCAGTGTCTCGATACAGCGGCTGGGTACAGCTCAGTGACTCGATACAGCAGCTGGGTGTATCTCAGTGTCTCGATACAGCAGCTGGGTGCAGCTCAGTGACTCGATACAGCAGCTGGGTGTAGCTCAGTGTCTCGATACAGCGGCTGGGTACAGCTCAGTGACTCGATACAGCAGCTGGGTGTAGCTCAGTGTCTCGATACAGCGGCTGGGTGTAGCTCAGTGTCTCGATACAGCAGCTGGGTGTAGCTCAGTGTCTCGATACAGCAGCTGGGTGTATCTCAGTGTCTCGATACAGCAGCTGGGTGTAGCTCAGTGTCTCGATACAGCAGCTGGGTGCAGCTCAGTGACTCGATACAGCAGCTGGGTGTAGCTCAGTGTCTCGATACAGCGGCTGGGTACAGCTCAGTGACTCGATACAGCAGCTGGGTGTAGCTCAGTGTCTCGATACAGCAGCTGGGTGTAGCTCAGTGTCTCGATACAGCAGCTGGGTGTAGCTCAGTGTCTCGATACAGCGGCTGGGTACAGCTCAGTGACTCGATACAGCAGCTGGGTGTAGCTCAGTGTCTCGATACAGCAGCTGGGTACAGCTCAGTGTCTCGATACCGCAGCTGGGTGTAGCTCAGTGTCTCGATACAGCAGCTGGGTGCAGCTCAGTGACTCGATACAGCAGCTGGGTGTAGCTCAGTGTCTCGATACAGCGGCTGGGTACAGCTCAGTGACTCGATACAGCAGCTGGGTGTAGCTCAGTGTCTCGATACAGCAGCTGGGTGTAGCTCAGTGTCTCGATACAGCAGCTGGGTGTAGCTCAGTGTCTCGATACAGCAGCTGGGTGTAGCTCAGTGTCTCGATACAGCAGCTGGGTGTAGCTCAGTGTCTCGATACAGCAGCTGGGTGTATCTCAGTGTCTCGATACAGCAGCTGGGTGTAGCTCAGTGTCTCGATACAGCAGCTGGGTGTATCTCAGTGTCTCGATACAGCAGCTGGGTGTAGCTCAGTGTCTCGATACAGCAGCTGGGTACAGCTCAGTGTCTCGATACAGCAGCTGGGTGTAGCTCAGTGTCTCGATACAGCAGCTGGGTGCAGCTCAGTGACTCGATACAGCAGCTGGGTGTAGCTCAGTGTCTCGATACAGCAGCTGGGTGTAGCTCAGTGTCTCGATACAGCAGCTGGGTGTATCTCAGTGTCTCGATACAGCAGCTGGGTGTAGCTCAGTGTCTTCACACAGCAGCTGGGTGTATCTCAGTGTCTCGATACAGCAGCTGGGTGTAGCTCAGTGTCTCGATACAGCAGCTGGGTGTATCTCAGTGTCTCGATACAGCAGCTGGGTGTAGCTCAGTGTCTCGATACAGCAGCTGGGTGTATCTCAGTGTCTCGATACAGCAGCTGGGTGTAGCTCAGTGTCTCGATACAGCAGCTGGGTACAGCTCAGTGTCTCGATACAGCAGCTGGGTGTAGCTCAGTGTCTCGATACAGCAGCTGGGTGCAGCTCAGTGACTCGATACAGCAGCTGGGTGTAGCTCAGTGTCTCGATACAGCGGCTGGGTACAGCTCAGTGACTCGATACAGCAGCTGGTTGTAGCTCAGTGTCTCGATACAGCAGCTGGGTGTAGCTCAGTGTCTCGATACAGCAGCTGGGTGTATCTCAGTGTCTCGATACAGCAGCTGGGTGTAGCTCAGTGTCTTCACACAGCAGCTGGGTGTATCTCAGTGTCTCGATACAGCAGCTGGGTGTAGCTCAGTGTCTCGATACAGCAGCTGGGTGTATCTCAGTGTCTCGATACAGCAGCTGGGTGTAGCTCAGTGTCTCGACACAGCAGCTGGGTGTAGCTCAGTGTCTCGATACAGCAGCTGGGTGTATCTCAGTGTCTCGATACAGCAGCTGGGTGTAGCTCAGTGTCTCGATACAGCAGCTGGGTACAGC
The DNA here is from genome assembly GCF_047496885.1 of Scyliorhinus torazame. Lineage (NCBI taxonomy): Eukaryota > Metazoa > Chordata > Chondrichthyes > Carcharhiniformes > Scyliorhinidae > Scyliorhinus > Scyliorhinus torazame. The sequence continues at coordinate 402,232,213 of NC_092708.1, read as the reverse complement.
TCAGTGTCTCGATACAGCAGCTGGGTGTAGCTCAGTGTCTCGATACAGCAGCTGGGTGTAGCTCAGTGTCTCGATACAGCAGCTGGGTGTAGCTCAGTGTCTTCACACAGCAGCTGGGTGTATCTCAGTGTCTCGATACAGCAGCTGGGTGTATCTCAGTGTCTCGATACAGCAGCTGGGTGTAGCTCAGTGTCTCGATACAGCAGCTGGGTGTATCTCAGTGTCTCGATACAGCAGCTGGGTACAGCTCAGTGTCTCGATACAGCAGCTGGGTGTATCTCAGTGTCTCGATACAGCAGCTGGGTACAGCTCAGTGTCTCGATACAGCAGCTGGGTGTAGCTCAGTGTCTCGATACAGCAGCTGGGTGTATCTCAGTGTCTCGATACAGCAGCTGGGTGTATCTCAGTGTCTCGATACAGCAGCTGGGTATAGCTCAGTGTCTCGATACAGCAGCTGGGTGTAGCTCAGTGTCTCGATACAGCAGCTGGGTGTAGCTCAGTGTCTCGATACAGCAGCTGGGTGTAGCTCAGTGTCTCGATACAGCGGTTGGGTACAGCTCAGTGTCTCGATACAGCAGCAATGTACAGCTCAGTGTCTCGATACAGCAGCTGGGTATAGCTCAGTGTCTCGATACAGCAGCTGGGTGTAGCTCAGTGTCTCGATACAGCAGCTGGGTGTAGCTCAGTGTCTCGATACAGCAGCTGGGTGTAGCTCAGTGTCTCGATACAGCAGCTGGGTGTAGCTCAGTGTCTCGATACAGCAGCTGGGTGTAGCTCAGTGTCTCGATACAGCAGCTGGGTGTAGCTCACTGTCTCGATACAGCAGCTGGGTGTAGCTCAGTGTCTCGGTACAGCAGCTGGGTGTAGCTCAGTCTCGATACAGCAGCTGGGTGTAGCTCAGTGTCTTCACACAGCAGCTGGGTAGAGCTCAGTGTCTCGATACAGCAGCTGGGTACAGCTCAGTGTCTCGATACAGCAGCTGGGTGTATCTCAGTGTCTCGATACAGCAGCTGGGTGTATCTCAGTGTCTCGATACAGCAGCTGGGTACAGCTCAGTGTCTCGATACAGCAGCTGGGTGTAGCTCAGTGTCTCGATACAGCAGCTGGGTGTAGCTCAGTGTCTCGATACAGCAGCTGGGTGTAGCTCAGTGTCTCGATACAGCAGCTGGGTGTAGCTCAGTGTCTTCACACAGCAGCTGGGTGTAGCTCAGTGTCTTCACACAGCAGCTGGGTGTATCTCAGTGTCTCGATACAGCAGCTGGGTGTATCTCAGTGTCTCGATACAGCAGCTGGGTACAGCTCAGTGTCTCGATACAGCAGCTGGGTGTAGCTCAGTGTCTCGATACAGCGGCTGGGTGTAGCTCAGTGTCTCGATACAGCGGCTGGGTGTAGCTCAGTGTCTCGATACAGCGGCTGGGTGTATCTCAGTGTCTCGATACAGCAGCTGGGTGTATCTCAGTGTCTCGATACAGCAGCTGGGTGTATCTCAGTGTCTCGATACAGCAGCTGGGTGTATCTCAGTGTCTCGATACAGTAGCTGGGTGTAGCTCAGTGTCTCGATACAGCAGCTGGGTGTATCTCAGTGTCTCGATACAGCAGCTGGGTGTAGCTCAGTGTCTCGATACAGCAGCTGGGTGTATCTCAGTGTCTCGATACAGCAGCTGGGTGTATCTCAGTGTCTCGATACAGCAGCTGGGTGTATCTCAGTGTCTCGATACAGCAGCTGGGTGTAGCTCAGTGTCTCGATACAGCAGCTGGGTGTAGCTCAGTGTCTCGATACAGCAGCTGGGTGTAGCTCAGTGTCTCGATACAGCAGCTGGGTGTAGCTCAGTGTCTCGATACAGCAGCTGGGTGTAGCTCAGTGTCTCGATACAGCAGCTGGGTGTAGCTCAGTGTCTCGATACAGCAGCTGGGTGTAGCTCAGTGTCTCGATACAGCAGCTGGGTGTAGCTCAGTGTCTCGATACAGCAGCTGGGTGTAGCTCAGTGTCTCGATACAGCAGCTGGGTGTATCTCAGTGTCTCGATACAGCAGCTGGGTGTAGCTCAGTGTCTCGATACAGCAGCTGGGTGTATCTCAGTGTCTCGATACAGCAGCTGGGTGAAGCTCAGTGTCTCGATACAGCAGCTGGGTGTATCTCAGTATCTCGATACAGCAGCTGGGTGTAGCTCAGTGTCTCGATACAGCAGCTGGGTGTAGCTCAGTCTCGATACAGCAGCTGGGTGTAGGTCAGTGTCTCGATACAGCAGCTGGGTGTAGCTCAGTCTCGATACAGCAGCTGGGTGTAGCTCAATGTCTCGATACAGCAGCTGGGTGTAGCTCAGTCTCGATACAGCAGCTGGGTACAGCTCAGTGTCTTGATACAGCAGCTGGGTGTAGCTCAGTGTCTCGATACAGCAGCTGGGTGTAGCTCAGTGTCTCGATACAGCAGCTGGGTGTAGCTCAGTCTCGATACAGCAGCTGGGTGTAGCTCAATGTCTCGATACAGCAGCTGGGTGTAGCTCAGTCTCGATACAGCAGCTGGGTACAGCTCAGTGTCTTGATACAGCAGCTGGGTGTAGCTCAGTGTCTCGATACAGCAGCTGGGTGTAGCTCAGTGTCTCGATACAGCAGCTGGGTGTAGCTCAGTGTCGCGATACAGCAGCTGGGTGTAGGTCAGTGTCTTCACACAGCAGCTGGGTATAGCTCAGTGTCTCGATACAGCAGCTGGGTACAGCTCAGTGTCTCGATTCAGCAGCTGGGTGTAGCTCAGTGTCTCGATACAGCAACTGGGTGTAGCTCAGTGTCTCGATACAGCAGCTGGGTGTAGCTCAGTGTCTCGATACAGGAGCTGGGTATAGCTCAGTCTCGATACAGCAGCTGGGTGTAGCTCAGTGTCTCGATACAGCAGCTGGGTGTATCTCAGTGTCTCGATACAGCAGCTGGGTACAGCTCAGTGTCTCGATACAGCAGCTGGGTGTAGCTCAGTGTCTCGATACAGCAGCTGGGTGTAGCTCAGTCTCGATACAGCAGCTGGGTGTAGGTCACTGTCTTCACACAGCAGCTGGGTATAGCTCAGTGTCTCGATACAGCAGCTGGGTGTAGCTCAGTGTCTCGATACAGCAGCTGGGTGTAGCTCAGTCTCGATACAGCAGCTGGGTGTAGCTCAATGTCTCGATACAGCAGCTGGGTGTAGCTCAGTCTCGATACAGCAGCTGGGTACAGCTCAGTGTCTTGATACAGCAGCTGGGTGTAGCTCAGTGTCTCGATACAGCAGCTGGGTGTAGCTCAGTGTCTCGATACAGCAGCTGGGTGTAGCTCAGTGTCGCGATACAGCAGCTGGGTGTAGGTCAGTGTCTTCACACAGCAGCTGGGTATAGCTCAGTGTCTCGATACAGCAGCTGGGTACAGCTCAGTGTCTCGATTCAGCAGCTGGGTGTAGCTCAGTGTCTCGATACAGCAACTGGGTGTAGCTCAGTGTCTCGATACAGCAGCTGGGTGTAGCTCAGTGTCTCGATACAGGAGCTGGGTATAGCTCAGTCTCGATACAGCAGCTGGGTGTAGCTCAGTGTCTCGATACAGCAGCTGGGTGTATCTCAGTGTCTCGATACAGCAGCTGGGTACAGCTCAGTGTCTCGATACAGCAGCTGGGTGTATCTCAGTGTCTCGATACAGCAGCTGGGTACAGCTCAGTGTCTCGATACAGTAGCTGGGTGTAGCTCAGTGTCTCGATACAGCAGCTGGGTGTATCTCAGTGTCTCGATACAGCAGCTGGGTGTATCTCAGTGTCTCGATACAGCAGCTGGGTGTATCTCAGTGTCTCGATACAGCAGCTGGGTGTATCTCAGTGTCTCGATACAGTAGCTGGGTGTAGCTCAGTGTCTCGATACAGCAGCTGGGTGTATCTCAGTGTCTCGATACAGCAGCTGGGTGTATCTCAGTGTCTCGATACAGCAGCTGGGTGTAGCTCAGTGTCTCGATACAGCAGCTGGGTGTAGCTCAGTGTCTCGATACAGCAGCTGGGTGTAGCTCAGTGTCTCGATACAGCAGCTGGGTGTAGCTCAGTGTCTCGATACAGCAGCTGGGTGTAGCTCAGTGTCTCGATACAGCAGCTGGGTGTAGCTCAGTGTCTCGATACAGCAGCTGGGTGTAGCTCAGTGTCTCGATACAGCAGCTGGGTGTAGCTCAGTGTCTCGATACAGCAGCTGGGTGTAGCTCAGTCTCGATACAGCAGCTGGGTGTAGCTCAGTGTCTCGATACAGCAGCTGGGTGTAGCTCAGTGTCTCGATACAGCAGCTGGGTGTAGCTCAGTGTCTCGATACAGCAGCTGGGTATATCTCAGTGTCTCGATACAGCAGCTGGGTGTAGCTCAGTGTCTCGATACAGCAGCTGGGTGTATCTCAGTGTCTCGATACAGCAGCTGGGTGAAGCTCAGTGTCTCGATACAGCAGCTGGGTGTATCTCAGTATCTCGATACAGCAGCTGGGTGTAGCTCAGTGTCTCGATACAGCAGCTGGGTGTAGCTCAGTCTCGATACAGCAGCTGGGTGTAGGTCACTGTCTTCACACAGCAGCTGGGTATAGCTCAGTGTCTCGATACAGCAGCTGGGTGTAGCTCAGTGTCTCGATACAGCAGCTGGGTGTAGCTCAGTCTCGATACAGCAGCTGGGTGTAGCTCAATGTCTCGATACAGCAGCTGGGTGTAGCTCAGTCTCGATACAGCAGCTGGGTACAGCTCAGTGTCTTGATACAGCAGCTGGGTGTAGCTCAGTGTCTCGATACAGCAGCTGGGTGTAGCTCAGTGTCTCGATACAGCAGCTGGGTGTAGCTCAGTGTCGCGATACAGCAGCTGGGTGTAGGTCAGTGTCTTCACACAGCAGCTGGGTATAGCTCAGTGTCTCGATACAGCAGCTGGGTACAGCTCAGTGTCTCGATTCAGCAGCTGGGTGTAGCTCAGTGTCTCGATACAGCAACTGGGTGTAGCTCAGTGTCTCGATACAGCAGCTGGGTGTAGCTCAGTGTCTCGATACAGGAGCTGGGTATAGCTCAGTCTCGATACAGCAGCTGGGTGTAGCTCAGTGTCTCGATACAGCAGTTGGGTGTATCTCAGTGTCTCGATACAGCAGCTGGGTACAGCTCAGTGTCTCGATACAGCAGCTGGGTGTATCTCAGTGTCTCGATACAGCAGCTGGGTACAGCTCAGTGTCTCGATACAGTAGCTGGGTGTAGCTCAGTGTCTCGATACAGCAGCTGGGTGTATCTCAGTGTCTCGATACAGCAGCTGGGTGTATCTCAGTGTCTCGATACAGCAGCTGGGTGTATCTCAGTGTCTCGATACAGCAGCTGGGTGTATCTCAGTGTCTCGATACAGTAGCTGGGTGTAGCTCAGTGTCTCGATACAGCAGCTGGGTGTATCTCAGTGTCTCGATACAGCAGCTGGGTGTATCTCAGTGTCTCGATACAGCAGCTGGGTGTAGCTCAGTGTCTCAATACAGCAGCTGGGTGTAGCTCAGTGTCTCGATACAGCAGCTGGGTGTAGCTCAGTGTCTCGATACAGCAGCTGGGTGTAGCTCAGTGTCTCGATACAGCAGCTGGGTGTAGCTCAGTGTCTCGATACAGCAGCTGGGTGTAGCTCAGTGTCTCGATACAGCAGCTGGGTGTAGCTCAGTGTCTCGATACAGCAGCTGGGTGTAGCTCAGTGTCTCGATACAGCAGCTGGGTGCAGCTCAGTCTAGATACAGCAGCTGGGTGTAGCTCAGTGTCTCAATACAGCAGCTGGGTATATCTCAGTGTCTCGATACAGCAGCTGGGTGTAGCTCAGTGTCTCGATACAGCAGCTGGGTGTATCTCAGTGTCTCGATACAGCAGCTGGGTGAAGCTCAGTGTCTCGATACAGCAGCTGGGTGTATCTCAGTATCTCGATACAGCAGCTGGGTGTAGCTCAGTGTCTCGATACAGCAGCTGGGTGTAGCTCAGTCTCGATACAGCAGCTGGGTGTAGGTCACTGTCTTCACACAGCAGCTGGGTATAGCTCAGTGTCTCGATACAGCAGCTGGGTGTAGCTCAGTGTCTCGATACAGCAGCTGGGTGTAGCTCAGTCTCGATACAGCAGCTGGGTGTAGCTCAATGTCTCGATACAGCAGCTGGGTGTAGCTCAGTCTCGATACAGCAGCTGGGTACAGCTCAGTGTCTTGATACAGCAGCTGGGTGTAGCTCAGTGTCTCGATACAGCAGCTGGGTGTAGCTCAGTGTCTCGATACAGCAGCTGGGTGTAGCTCAGTGTCGCGATACAGCAGCTGGGTGTAGGTCAGTGTCTTCACACAGCAGCTGGGTATAGCTCAGTGTCTCGATACAGCAGCTGGGTACAGCTCAGTGTCTCGATTCAGCAGCTGGGTGTAGCTCAGTGTCTCGATACAGCAACTGGGTGTAGCTCAGTGTCTCGATACAGCAGCTGGGTGTAGCTCAGTGTCTCGATACAGGAGCTGGGTATAGCTCAGTCTCGATACAGCAGCTGGGTGTAGCTCAGTGTCTCGATACAGCAGTTGGGTGTATCTCAGTGTCTCGATACAGCAGCTGGGTACAGCTCAGTGTCTCGATACAGCAGCTGGGTGTATCTCAGTGTCTCGATACAGCAGCTGGGTACAGCTCAGTGTCTCGATACAGTAGCTGGGTGTAGCTCAGTGTCTCGATACAGCAGCTGGGTGTATCTCAGTGTCTCGATACAGCAGCTGGGTGTATCTCAGTGTCTCGATACAGCAGCTGGGTGTATCTCAGTGTCTCGATACAGCAGCTGGGTGTATCTCAGTGTCTCAATACAGTAGCTGGGTGTAGCTCAGTGTCTCGATACAGCAGCTGGGTGTATCTCAGTGTCTCGATACAGCAGCTGGGTGTATCTCAGTGTCTCGATACAGCAGCTGGGTGTATCTCAGTGTCTCGATACAGCAGCTGGGTGTAGCTCAGTGTCTCGATACAGCAGCTGGGTGTAGCTCAGTGTCTCGATACAGCAGCTGGGTGTAGCTCAGTGTCTCGATACAGCAGCTGGGTGTAGCTCAGTGTCTCGATACAGCAGCTGGGTGTAGCTCAGTGTCTCGATACAGCAGCTGGGTGTAGCTCAGTGTCTAGATACAGCAGCTGGGTGTAGCTCAGTGTCTCGATACAGCAGCTGGGTGCAGCTCAGTCTAGATACAGCAGCTGGGTGTAGCTCAGTGTCTCAATACAGCAGCTGGGTGTAGCTCAGTGTCTCGATACAGCAGCTGGGTGTAGCTCAGTGTCTCGACACAGCAGCTGGGTGTAGCTCAGTGTCTCGATACAGCAGCTGGGTGTAGCTCAGTGTCTCGATACAGCAGCTGGGTACAGCTCAGTGTCTCGATACAGCAGCTGGGTACAGCTCAGTGTCTCGATACAGCAGCTGGGTACAGCTCAGTGTCTCGATACAGCAGCTGTGTGTAGCTCAGTGTCTCGATACAGCAGCTGGGTACAGCTCAGTGTCTCGATACAGCAGCTGGGTGTAGCTCAGTGTCTCGATACAGCAGCTGCGTGCAGCTCAGTGTCGCGATACAGCAGCTGGGTGTAGCTCAGTGTCTAGATACAGCAGCTGGGTGTACCTCAGTGTCTCGATACAGCAGCTGGGTACAGCTCAGTGTCGCGATACAGCAGCTGGGTGTAGCTCAGTGTCTCGATACAGCAGCTGGGTGTAGCTCAATGTCTCGATACAGCAGCTGGGTACAGCTCAGTGACTCGATACAGCAGCTGGGTGTAGCTCAATGTCTCGATACAGCAGCTGGGTACAGCTCAGTGTCTCGATACAGCAGCTGGGTGTAGCTCAGTGTCTCGATACAGCAGCTGGGTACAGCTCAGTGTCTCGATACAGCAGCTGTGTGTAGCTCAGTGTCTCGATACAGCAGCTGTGTGTAGCTCAGTGTCTCGATACAGCAGCTGGGTGTAGCTCAGTGTCTCGATACAGCAGCTGGGTGTAGCTCAGTGTCTCGATACAGCAGCTGGGTGTAGCTCAGTGTCTCGATACAGCAGCTGGGTGTAGCTCAGTGTCTCGATACAGCAGCTGGGTGTATCTCAGTGTCTCGATACAGCAGCTGGGTGTATCTCAGTGTCTCGATGCAGCAGCTGGGTGTAGCTCAGTGTCTCGATACAGCAGCTGGGTGTAGCTCAGTGTCTCGATACAGCAGCTGGGTGTAGCTCAGTGTCTCGATACAGCAGCTGGGTGTAGCTCAGTGTCTCGATACAGCAGCTGGGTGTAGCTCAGTGTCTCGATACAGCAGCTGGGTGCAGCTCAGTCTCGATACAGCAGCTGGGTGTAGCTCAGTGTCTCGATACAGCAGCTGGGTGTATCTCAGTGTCTCGATACAGCAGCTGGGTGTAGCTCAGTGTCTCGATACAGCAGCTGGGTGTAGCTCAGTGTCTCGATACAGCAGCTGGGTGTAGGTCAGTGTCTTCACACAGCAACTGGGTATAGCTCAGTCTCTCGATACAGCAGCTGGGTACAGCTCAGTGTCTCGATACAGCAGCTGGGTGTAGCTCAGTGTCTCGATACAGCAGCTGGGTGTAGCTCAGTCTCGATACAGCAGCTGGGTACAGCTCAGTGTCTTGATACAGCAGCTGGGTGTAGCTCAGTGTCTCGATACAGCAGCTGGGTGTAGCTCAGTGTCTCGATACAGCAGCTGGGTGTAGCTCAGTGTCGCGATACAGCAGCTGGGTGTAGGTCAGTGTCTTCACACAGCAGCTGGGTATAGCTCAGTGTCTCGATACAGCAGCTGGGTACAGCTCAGTGTCTCGATTCAGCAGCTGGGTGTAGCTCAGTGTCTCGATACAGCAACTGGGTGTAGCTCAGTGTCTCGATACAGCAGCTGGGTGTAGCTCAGTGTCTCGATACAGGAGCTGGGTATAGCTCAGTCTCGATACAGCAGCTGGGTGTAGCTCAGTGTCTCGATACAGCAGTTGGGTGTATCTCAGTGTCTCGATACAGCAGCTGGGTACAGCTCAGTGTCTCGATACAGCAGCTGGGTGTATCTCAGTGTCTCGATACAGCAGCTGGGTACAGCTCAGTGTCTCGATACAGTAGCTGGGTGTAGCTCAGTGTCTCGATACAGCAGCTGGGTGTATCTCAGTGTCTCGATACAGCAGCTGGGTGTATCTCAGTGTCTCGATACAGCAGCTGGGTGTATCTCAGTGTCTCGATACAGCAGCTGGGTGTATCTCAGTGTCTCAATACAGTAGCTGGGTGTAGCTCAGTGTCTCGATACAGCAGCTGGGTGTATCTCAGTGTCTCGATACAGCAGCTGGGTGTATCTCAGTGTCTCGATACAGCAGCTGGGTGTATCTCAGTGTCTCGATACAGCAGCTGGGTGTAGCTCAGTGTCTCGATACAGCAGCTGGGTGTAGCTCAGTGTCTCGATACAGCAGCTGGGTGTAGCTCAGTGTCTCGATACAGCAGCTGGGTGTAGCTCAGTGTCTCGATACAGCAGCTGGGTGTAGCTCAGTGTCTCGATACAGCAGCTGGGTGTAGCTCAGTGTCTCGATACAGCAGCTGGGTGTAGCTCAGTGTCTCGATACAGCAGCTGGGTGCAGCTCAGTCTAGATACAGCAGCTGGGTGTAGCTCAGTGTCTCAATACAGCAGCTGGGTGTAGCTCAGTGTCTCGATACAGCAGCTGGGTGTAGCTCAGTGTCTCGACACAGCAGCTGGGTGTAGCTCAGTGTCTCGATACAGCAGCTGGGTGTAGCTCAGTGTCTCGATACAGCAGCTGGGTACAGCTCAGTGTCTCGATACAGCACCTGGGTACAGCTCAGTGTCTCGATACAGCAGCTGGGTACAGCTCAGTGTCTCGATACAGCAGCTGTGTGTAGCTCAGTGTCTCGATACAGCAGCTGGGTACAGCTCAGTGTCTCGATACAGCAGCTGGGTGTAGCTCAGTGTCTCGATACAGCAGCTGCGTGCAGCTCAGTGTCGCGATACAGCAGCTGGGTGTAGCTCAGTGTCTAGATACAGCAGCTGGGTGTACCTCAGTGTCTCGATACAGCAGCTGGGTACAGCTCAGTGTCGCGATACAGCAGCTGGGTGTAGCTCAGTGTCTCGATACAGCAGCTGGGTGTAGCTCAATGTCTCGATACAGCAGCTGGGTACAGCTCAGTGACTCGATACAGCAGCTGGGTGTAGCTCAATGTCTCGATACAGCAGCTGGGTACAGCTCAGTGTCTCGATACAGCAGCTGGGTGTAGCTCAGTGTCTCGATACAGCAGCTGGGTACAGCTCAGTGTCTCGATACAGCAGCTGTGTGTAGCTCAGTGTCTCGATACAGCAGCTGTGTGTAGCTCAGTGTCTCGATACAGCAGCTGGGTGTAGCTCAGTGTCTCGATACAGCAGCTGGGTGTAGCTCAGTGTCTCGATACAGCAGCTGGGTGTAGCTCAGTGTCTCGATACAGCAGCTGGGTGTAGCTCAGTGTCTCGATACAGCAGCTGGGTGTAGCTCAGTGTCTCGATACAGCATCTGGGTGTATCTCAGTGTCTCGATACAGCAGCTGGGTGTATCTCAGTGTCTCGATACAGCAGCTGGGTGTATCTCAGTGTCTCGATGCAGCAGCTGGGTGTAGCTCAGTGTCTCGATACAGCAGCTGGGTGTAGCTCAGTGTCTCGATACAGCAGCTGGGTGTAGCTCAGTGTCTCGATACAGCAGCTGGGTGTAGCTCAGTGTCTCGATACAGCAGCTGGGTGTAGCTCAGTGTCTCGATACAGCAGCTGGGTGTAGCTCAGTGTCTCGATACAGCAGCTGGGTGCAGCTCAGTCTCGATACAGCAGCTGGGTGTAGCTCAGTGTCTCGATACAGCAGCTGGGTGTATCTCAGTGTCTCGATACAGCAGCTGGGTGTAGCTCAGTGTCTCGATACAGCAGCTGGGTGTAGCTCAGTGTCTCGATACAGCAGCTGGGTGTAGGTCAGTGTCTTCACACAGCAACTGGGTATAGCTCAGTCTCTCGATACAGCAGCTGGGTACAGCTCAGTGTCTCGATACAGCAGCTGGGTGTAGCTCAGTGTCTCGATACAGCAACTGGGTGTAGCTCAGTGTCTCGATGCAGCAGCTGGGAGTAGCTCAGTGTCGCGATACAGCAGCTGGGTGTAGCTCAGTGTCTCGATACAGCAGCTGGGTGTAGCTCAGTGTCTCGATACAGCAGCTGGGTGTAGCTCAGTGTCTCGATACAGCAGCTGGGTGTAGCTCAGTGTCTCGATACAGCAGTTGGGTGTAGCTCAGTGTCTCGATACAGCAGCTGGGTTTAGCTCAGTGTCTCGATACAGCAGCTGGGTGTATCTCAGTGTCTCGATACAGCAGCTGGGTACAGCTCAGTGTGTCGATACAGCAGCTGGGTGTATCTCAGTGTCTCGATACAGCAGCTGGGTGTATCTCAGTGTCTCGATACAGCAGCTGGGTATGGCTTAGTGTCTCGATACAGCAGCTGGGTTTAGCTCAGTGTCTCGATACAGCAGCTGAGTGTAGCTCAGTGTCTCGATACAGCAGCTGGGTGTAGCTCAGTGTCTCGATACAGCAGCTGGGTGTAGCTCAGTGTCTCGATACAGCAGCTGGGTGTAGCTCAGTGTCTCGATACAGCAGCTGGGTGTAGCTCTGTGTCTCGATACAGCAGCTGGGTGTAGCTCAGTGTCTCGATACAGCAGCTGGGTGTATCTCAGTGTCTCGATACAGCAGCTGGGTGTAGCTCAGTGTCTCGATACAGCAGCTGGGTGTAGCTCAGTGTCTCGATACAGTAGCTGGGTGTAGCTCACTGTCTCGATACAGCAGCTGGGTGTAACTCAGTGTCTCGATACAGCAGCTGGATGTATCTCAGTGTCTCGATACAGCAGCTGGGTGTAGCTCAGTGTCTCGATACAGCAGCTGGGTGTAGCTCAGTGTCTCGATACAGCAGCTGGGTGCAGCTCAGTCTAGATACAGCAGCTGGGTGTAGCTCAGTGTCTCGATACAGCAGCTGGGTGTAGCTCAGTGTCTCGATACAGCAGCTGGGTGCAGCTCAGTGTCTCGATACAGCAGCTGGGTGTAGCTCAGTGTCTCGATACAGCAGCTGGGTGTAGCTCAGTGTCTCGATACAGCAGCTGGGTGTAGCTCACTGTCTCGATACAGCAGCTGGGTGTATCTCAGTGTCTCGATACAGCAGCTGGGTGCAGCTCAGTCTAGATACAGCAGCTGGGTGTTGCTCAGTGTCTCGATACAGCAGCTGGGTGTAGCTCAGTGTCTCGATACAGCAGCTGGGTGTAGCTCAGTGTCTCGATACAGCAGCTGTGTGTAGCTCAGTCTCTCGATACAGCAGCTGGGTGTAGCTCAGTGTCTCGATACAGCAGCTGGGTGTAGCTCAGTGTCTCGATACAGCAGCTGGGTGTAGCTCAATGTCTCGATACAGCGGCTGGGTACAGCTCAGTGTCTCGATACAGCAGCTGGGTACAGCTCAGTGTCGCGATACAGCAGCTGGGTGTAGCTCAGTGTCTCGATACAGCAGCTGGGTGTATCTCAGTGTCTCGATGCAGCAGCTGGGTGTAGCTCAGTGTCTCGATACAGCAGCTGGGTGTAGCTCAGTGTCTCGATACAGCAGCTGGGTGTAGCTCAGTGTCTCGATACAGCAGCGGGGTGTAGCTCAGTGTCTCGATACAGCAGCTGGGTGCAGCTCAGTCTCGATACATCAGCTGGGTGTAGCTCAGTGTCTCGATACAGCAGCTGGGTGTATCTCAGTGTCTCGATACAGCAGCTGGGTGTAGCTCAGTGTCTCGATACAGCAGCTGGGTGTAGCTCAGTGTCTCGATACAGCAGCTGGGTGTAGGTCAGTGTCTTCACACAGCAGCTGGGTATAGCTCAGTCTCTCGATACAGCAGCTGGGTACAGCTCAGTGTCTCGATACAGCAGCTGGGTGTAGCTCAGTGTCTCGATACAGCAACTGGGTGTAGCTCAGTGTCTCGATGCAGCAGCTGGGCGTAGCTCAGTGTCGCGATACAGCAGCTGGGTGTAGCTCAGTGTCTCGATACAGCAGCTGCGTGCAGCTCAGTGTCTCGATACAGCAGCTGAGTGTAGCTCAGTGTCTCGATACAGCAGCTGGGTGTAGCTCAGTGTCTCGATACAGCAGCTCGGTGTAGCTCAGTGTCTCGATACAGCAGCTGGGTGTAGCTCAGTGTCTCGATACAGCAGCTGGGTGTAGCTCAGTGTCTCGATACAGCAGCTGGGTGTAGCTCAGTGTCTCGATAGCGCAGCTGGGTGTACTTCAGTGTCTCGATACAGCAGCTGGGTATCGCTCAGTGTCTCGATACAGCAGCTGGGTATAGCTCAGTGTCTCGATACAGCAGCTGGGTGTAGCTCAGTGTCTCGATACAGCAGCTGGGTGTAGCTCAGTGTCTCGATACAGCAGCTGGGTGTATCTCAGTGTTTCGATGCAGCAGCTGGGTGTAGCTCAGTGTCTCGATACAGCAGCTGGGTGTATCTCAGTGTCTCGATACAGCAGCTGGGTACAGCTCAGTGTCTCGATACAGCAGCTGGGTGTAGCTCAGTGTCTCGATACAGCAGCTGGGTGTACCTCAGTGTCTCGATACAGCAGCTGGGTGTAGCTCAGTGTCTCGATACAGCAGCTGGGTGTAGCTCAGTGTCTCGATACAGCAGCTGGGTGTAGCTCAGTGTCTCGATACAGCAGCTGGGTACAGCTCAGTGTCTCGATACAGCAGCTGGGTGTAGCTCAGTGTCTCGATACAGCAGCTGGGTACAGCTCAGTGTCTCGATACAGCAGCTGGGTGTAGCTCAGTGTCTCGATACAGCAGCTGGGTGTACCTCAGTGTCTCGATACAGCAGCTGGGTGTATCTCAGTGTCTCGATACAGCAGCTGGGTGTAGCTCAGTGTCTCGATACAGCAGCTGGGTGTAGCTCAGTGTCTCGATACAGCAGCTGGGTGTAGCTCAGTGTCTCGATAGCGCAGCTGGGTGTACTTCAGTGTCTCGATACAGCAGCTGGGTGTAGCTCAGTGTCTCGATGCAGCAGCTGGGTGTAGCTCAGTGTCTCGATACAGCAGCTGGGTACAGCTCAGTGTCTCGATACAGCAGCTGGGTGTACCTCAGTGTCTCGATACAGCAGCTGGGTGTATCTCAGTGTCTCGATACAGCAGCTGGGTGTAGCTCAGTGTCTCGATACAGCAGCTGGGTACAGATCAGTGTCTCGATACAGCAGCTGGGTGTAGCTCAGTGTCTCGATACAGCAGCTGGGTACAGCTCAGTGTCTCGATACAGCTGCTGGGTGTATCTCAGTGTCTCGATACAGCAGCTGGGTGTAGCTCAGTGTCTCGATACAGCAGCTGGGTGTAGCTCAGTGTCTCGATACAGCAGCTGGGTGTATCTCAGTGTCTTCACACAGCAGCTGGGTGTAGCTCAGTGTCTCGATACAGCAGCTGGGTGTAGCTCAGTGTCTCGATACAGCAGCTGGGTATAGCTCAGTGTCTCGATACAGCAGCTGGATTTAGCTCAGTGTCTCGATACAGCAGCTGGGTACAGCTCAGTGTCTCGATACAGCAGCTGGGTGTATCTCAGTGTCTCGATACAGCAGCTGGGTGTAGCTCAGTGTCTCGATACAGCAGCTGGGTACAGATCAGTGTCTCGATACAGCAGCTGGGTGTAGCTCAGTGTCTCGATACAGCAGCTGGGTACAGCTCAGTGTCTCGATACAGCTGCTGGGTGTATCTCAGTGTCTCGATACAGCAGCTGGGTGTAGCTCAGTGTCTCGATACAGCAGCTGGGTGTAGCTCAGTGTCTCGATACAGCAGTTGGGTGTAGCTCAGTGTCTTCACACAGCAGCTGGGTGTAGCTCAGTGTCTCGATACAGCAGCTGGGTGTAGCTCAGTGTCTCGATACAGCAGCTGGGTATAGCTCAGTGTCTCGATACAGCAGCTGGGTATAGCTCAGTGTCTCGATACAGCAGCTGGGTATAGCTCAGTGTCTCGATACAGCAGCTGGGTACAGCTCAGTGTCTCGATACAGCTGCTGGGTGTATCTCAGTGTCTCGATACAGCAGCTGGGTGGAGCTCAGTGTCTCGATACAGCAGCTGGGTATAGCTCAGTGTCTCGATACAGCAGCTGGGTGTATCTCAGTGTCTCGATAGCGCAGCTGGGTGTATCTCAGTGTCTCGATACAGCAGCTGGGTGTATCTCAGTGTCTCGATACAGCAGTTGGGTGTATCTCAGTGTCTCGATAGCGCAGCTGGGTGTATCTCAGTGTCTCGATACAGCAGCTGGGTGTAGCTCAGTGTCTCGATACAGCAGCTGGGTGTATCTCAGTGTCTCGATACAGCAGCTGGGTGTATCTCAGTGTCTCGATACAGCAGCTGGGTACAGCTCAGTGTCTCGATACAGCAGCTGTATACAGATCAGTGTCTCGATACAGCAGCTGGGTGTAGCTCAGTGTCTCGATACAGCAGCTGGGTGTATCTCAGTGTCTCGATACAGCAGCTGGGTATAGCTCAGTGTCTCGATACAGCAGCTGTGTGTAGCTCAGTGTCTCGATACAGCAGCTGGGTATAGCTCAGTGTCTCGATACAGCAGCTGGGTGTAGCTCAGTGTCTCGATACAGCAGCTGGGTGCAGCTCAGTCTAGATACAGCAGCTGGGTGTAGCTCAGTGTCTCGATACAGCAGCTGGGTGTAGCTCAGTGTCTCGATACAGCAGCTGGGTGTAGCTCAGTGTCTCGATACAGCAGCTGGGTATAGCTCATTGTCTCGATACAGCAGCTGGGTGTATCTCAGTGTCTCGATACAGCAGCTGGGTATAGCTCAGTGTCTCGATACAGCAGCTGGGTGTATCTCAGTGTCTCGATACAGCAGCTGGGTACAGCTGAGTGTCTCGATACAGCAGCTGGGTATAGCTCAGTGTCTCGATACAGCAGCTGGGTGTAGCTCAGTGTCTCGATACAGCAGCTGGGTGTATCTCAGTGTCTCGATACAGCAGCTGGGTATAGCTCAGTGTCTCGATACAGCAGCTGGGTGTAGCTCAGTGTCTCGATACAGCAGCTGGGTGTAGCTCAGTGTCTCGATACAGCAGCTGGGTGTAGCTCAGTGTCTCGATACAGCAGCTGGGTGTATCTCAGTGTCTCGATACAGCAGCTGGGTGTAGCTCAGTGTCTCGATACAGCAGCTGGGTGTAGCTCAGTGTCTCGATACAGCAGCTGGGTGTAGCTCAGTGTCTCGATACAGCAGCTGGGTGCAGCTCAGTGTCTCGATACAGCAGCTGGGTGTAGCTCAGTGTCTCGATACAGCAGCTGGGTGTAGCTCAGTGTCTCGATACAGCTGCTCGGTGTATCACAGTGTCTCGATGCAGCAGCTGGGTGTAGCTCAGTGTCTCGATACAGCAGCTGGGTGTAGCTCAGTGTCTCGATACAGCAGCTGGGTGTAGCTCAGTGTCTCGATACAGCAGCTGCGTGCAGCTCAGTGTCGCGATACAGCAGCTGGGTGTAGCTCAGTGTCTCGATACAGCAGCTGGGTGTAGCTCAGTGTCTCGATACAGCAGCTGGGTACAGCTCAGTGTCTCGATACAGCAGCTGGGTACAGCTCAGTGTCTCGATACAGCAGCTGGGTGTAGCTCAGTGTCTCGATACAGCAGCTGGGTACAGCTCAGTGTCTCGATACAGCAGCTGGGTACAGCTCAGTGTCTCGATACAGCAGCTGGGTATAGCTCAGTGTCTCGATACAGCAGCTGGGTACAGATCAGTGTCTCGATACAGCAGCTGGGTGTAGCTCAGTGTCTCGATACAGCAGCTGGTTGTAGCTCAGTGTCTCGATACAGCAGCTGGGTGTAGCTCAGTGTCTCGATACAGCAGCTGGTTGTAGCTCAGTGTCTCGATACAGCAGCTGGGTGCAGCTCAGTCTAGATACAGCAGCTGGGTGTAGCTCAGTGTCTCGATACAGCAGCTGGGTGTAGCTCAGTGTCTCGATACAGCTGCTGGGTGTAGCTCAGTGTCTCGATACAGCAGCTGGGTGTATCTCAGTGTCTCGATACAGCAGCTGGGTGTAGCTCAGTGTCTCGATACAGCAGCTGGGTGTAGCTCAGTGTCTCGATACAGCAGCTGGGTGTAGCTCAGTGTCTCGATACAGCAGCTGGGTGTATCTCAGTGTCTCGATGCAGCAGCTGGGTGTAGCTCAGTGTCTCGATACAGCAGCTGGGTGTAGCTCAGTGTCTCGATACAGCAGCTGGGTGTAGCTCAGTGTCTCGATACAGCAGCTGCGTGCAGCTCAGTGTCGCGATACAGCAGCTGGGTGTAGCTCAGTGTCTCGATACAGCAGCTGGGTGTAGCTCAGTGTCTCGATACAGCAGCTGGGTACAGCTCAGTGTCTCGATACAGCAGCTGGGTACAGCTCAGTGTCTCGATACAGCAGCTGGGTATAGCTCAGTGTCTCGATACAGCAGCTGGGTACAGATCAGTGTCTCGATACAGCTGCTGGGTATAGCTCAGTGTCTCGATACAGCAGCTGGGTGTAGCTCAGTGTCTCGATACAGCAGCTGGGTACAGCTCAGTGTCTCGATACAGCAGCTGGGTGTATCTCAGTGTCTCGATACAGCAGCTGGGTGTTGCTCAGTGTCTCGTATACAGCAGCTGGGTGTAGCTCAGTGTCTCGATACAGCAGCTGGGTATAGCTCAGTGTCTCGATACAGCAGCTGGGTGTAGCTCAGTGTCTCGATACAGCAGCTGGGTGTAGCTCAGTGTCTCGATACAGCAGCTGGGTGTAGCTCAGTGTCTCGATACAGCAGCTGGGTGCAGCTCAGTCTAGATACAGCAGCTGGGTGTAGCTCAGTGTCTCAATACAGCAGCTGGGTGTAGCTCAGTGTCTCGATACAGCAGCGGGGTGTAGCTCAGTGTCTCGATACAGCAGCGGGGTGTAGCTCAGTGTCTCGATACAGCAGCGGGGTGTAGCTCAGTGTCTCGATACAGCAGCGGGGTGTAGCTCAGTGTCTCGATACAGCAGCTGGGTGTAGCTCAGTGTCTCGATACAGCAGCTGGGTACAGCTCAGTGTCTCGATACAGCAGCGGGGTGTAGCTCAGTGTCTCGATACAGCAGCTGGGTGTAGCTCAGTGTCTCGATACAGCAGCTGGGTGTAGCTCAGTGTCTCGATACAGCAGCTGGGTACAGCTCAGTGTCTCGATACAGCAGCGGGGTGTAGCTCAGTGTCTCGATACAGCAGCTGGGTGTAGCTCAGTGTCTCGATACAGCAGCGGGGTGTAGCTCAGTGTCTCGATACAGCAGCGGGGTGTAGCTCAGTGTCTCGATACAGCAGCGGGGTAAGCAAATGGAATATACTTGCTGCTAGACCAGTGTCCATTGTTTTGGAAAAGTGTGCTTTTCAACATTTCAATATTTATGTGCAGCCGATGATATTATAAAGGAATATATTTTATAAAGACATGCTGAGAAGATCACAGAGCTGTTGGAGGGAGTTGCAGCACAGGACCCCGAGGCAGTGAAGGAATGGTGATTATACATTCCCCTACAGGCCGCCCCATGCTGCCGTTCACACCGGCCCTGTTCTCTGCCCTCAGTTCAGTCTGGCACTGATTTTTCACAGAGGGTGCAGTGTGGAATGCTGCCTCAGTGGGTTTGAATTGCCAAGCCAGGTAATAGTAAAGGCATGAATGAGGGTTTCAGCAGCAGACAGGTTGAGGAAGGGGCTGAGATGGGAGGTGGAGGTTGATGGTCATGGTGATGGACAGCTGGCGAGCGACAATGTCCAGGTGGTCCCAGTAACCTGGATGTACTTGGCTGTTACTGTAAATGCTGTCTATAACGTGATCTGAGAATCCATGAATGAAACTATTGTCTGTTTTGTGATGCTACAGGTGCTGTGAAATTTGGTGATGGACTGAGTTTGGAAGAGTGTAGGAGCCTTATGGAATCGCTGGCCAGCTGTGACCTGCCATTTCAGTGTGCTCACGGGAGACCATCCATACTACCCCTGGTAGACCTGGATCACCTGGAGATGGAGAAAGAGGTATGAGCATCAGGAGCTGTACATTCCCCACTGTGCATGTGGAGGCCAAACAGAGTGGAGATGTAATATGCACCACCTTTAACATTAATTCCTCCCCACACTCCGCCCCAATCCCTATTACCACCAGTGCACAGTGGCTGCAGTCTATAATGGCACTGCCGCAAATTGCCAAGCTCCCTCAAGAGCATCTTACAAATCCACAACCTCTACCATCTCGAAGGACAAGAGCAGCAGATGAAATGAAAAATGAAATGAAAATTGCTTATTGTCACAAGTAGGCTTCAATGAAGTCACTGTGAAAAGCCCCTAGTCGCCACATTCCGGCGCCTGTTCGGGGAGGCTGGTACGGGAATTGAACCGTGTTGCTGGCCTGCCTAGGTCTGCTTTAAAAGCCAGCGATTTAGCCCAGTGTGCTAAACCAGCCCCACCACCTGGGAACCTGGGATACCTGGGAACCCCACCACCTGGAGGTTCCCCTCCAAGTCACTCACCACCCTGACTTGGAAATATATCGGAAATATATATTCCCTCACTGTCACTGGGGAAAATCCTTGAACTCCCTCCCTAACCGCACTGTGGGTGTACCTACACCGCAAGGACTGCAGCAGTTCAAGAAGGCAGCTCACCACTACCTCTCAAAGGCAATTAGGGATGGGTAACAAATGCTGGCCTAGTCAGCAACGCCCACATCTCCTGATTGAAAGAAATATTGGGTGCGATTTAATGGCCACGCTGCACCGGAAAAGCAGCTCGCCACAGCGCAGAGAGACCCTGCTCCCCGGGTCTAACACGGTCTCGCGAGGCTTGGCGATGCAAATCCCACCCATTGTGGGCCGGATCAAATCTGCATATTAGAGCGAGACAACTAGTCTGACTTTAATGTGCAGATTCCGAGGTACCTGAGACGTGACATCAATCTCCCTGGCCTCAGAGACCTCAGGCAAGAGCTGTTCTGTGCTGATCTCCACAAACGGGGACCTCACAGGATGGTACCTGTGCGTGTCTCCCAGTGGATAGGAGGCCCCAGGTGAATGCCCTTTGGGTACTCTAGCACTTCTGGTGCCACCTGAGCATCCTAGCACCTTGGCCCAGGTGGCACTGCCAGCTGGCAGGGGCACTGCCAGGTTGGCATTTTTTTCGTGGTGGTATCGGGCTGGTGTTGCCGTGCCAGGTGTTCAGGGGGAGGGTGGGGAGGTAAACCTCGCACAGTACATTGGGGCTTGCGGGGGGGGAGGGGGGGGCAAGCAGAGCTCCTCTGGGTACAAACGGGGCTGTGTACAGCGCGTTCCCATTGAGGCCCCTTATTAAATGTGAGACGTGTGTTTCTTGGTGCTACAAGCACTGGAGAACACGCGGCTAAACGCGCTTGCTATGGGACTTTTTAAATCACGCCCAAAATGGTGTATATGGAATATGCCCTGTATATTGTGTTGTGTATATTTAACATGTACAGTGTTGTGTACATAAGGATTAGGGAAATGCCATATGGCCCCTCAAGACTGATCTGTCATAGCTGATCTTCGACAACAACTGCAGCTTCCCAAATTAGCCCCATATCCCCTTAATTTTCGCCATATTCAAAAATCTATTGATCTGATCCTGAATATACTCATTATCTGAGAGATCTTTTTGGAGCAGAGAATTCAACACTCGTACACCTCTGCAGAAATGTCTCCTCCTCATCTGCTCACTGACCCTAATTCTTCCTTCTAGATTCTCCAGCCTCTCCGCTCCTACCCTGACAATTTTGAACAATTTTATATGTTTCAATGACATAATCTCTAATTCTTCTGATCTCCAGAGAGTTTCTCTTCAATCCTTCCTCTCATTCCAGGAATCGACGTCATGAACCTTTGCTGCATCCCTCCTGAGACCATTGTCCGAACTGTGCTCCTTTCTCCCAGTGTGGTCACACCAAGGTTCTGGACAACGGCAGTATAACCTCCTGACCCGTATCCTCCAACTCCTTTGTAATAAAAGCTGATATTTAGCTTTCTAATTGTCTGTTGGACCTGCACACTGACTTTGTGATTTGTGAATAAGGACATTCAAATCCCCCTGAATACCAACATTTACTTGTCTGTCACATTTTCCATTCCTCCCACCAAACGTAATGACCTGGCATCCCAGCCAGAACCATTCTTTACATTACAGATGCTGCCTAATGTGCGGAGAATTCCAGCGTGATCTGTTTGTATTAGCCTCACGTTCTACTCTATCCTGTTTGTTCAGCTCGATAACCATTTGCAGCCTCTTTACATTCTCGTCACAGCTTATTTAGCTTTGACTTGTGAGCAAACTTGGGTCAATTTATACTCAGTGGGCTTTGCTTTTAATTGGCCAAGATCCAAGCATTGATTGTTGAGGAACTCCAATAGTTACAGACTCCATCCCAATAAAGTCCTGTTTATTCCTGTTTTCTATATTCTGTTCCCCCACACCACATCAGTCCTAACTTTGTGTAACAGTGACACTGTAACAAATAACGGTCTGTTGGAGTGTACAATTCTGCTATCGGTTTGCAGGCACCTTGCTGATCACTATTTCAAGATGTTCCAAGTAGCTGAAAATCTGGGACATGATTTAACGGCCTCATCGAGCCCCATAGAACCATAGAAAAGTTACAGCCAGAAGGAGCCCATTCAGCCCATCTTGTCCATAGAACATAGAACGATACAGCGCAGTACAGGCCCTTCGGCCCACGATGTTGCACCGAAACAAAAGCCATCTAACCTACACTATGCCATTATCATCCATATGTTTATCCAATAAACTTTTAAATGCCCTCAATGTTGGCGAGTTCACTACTGTAGCAGGTAGGGCATTCCACGGCCTCACCACTCTTTGCGTAAAGAACCTACCTCTGACCTCTGTCCTATATCTATTACCCCTCAGTTTAAAGCTATGTCCCCTCGTGCCAGCCATTTCCATCCGCGGGAGAAGGCTCTCACTGTCCACCCTATCCAACTCCCTGATCATTTTGTATGCCTCTATTAAGTCTCCTCTTAACCTTCTTCTCTCCAACGAAAACAACCTCAAGTCCATCAGCCTTTCCTCATAAGATTTTCCCTCCATACCAGGCAACATCCTGGTAAATCTCCTCTGCACCCGCTCCAAAGCCTCCACGTCCTTCCTATAATGCGGTGACCAGAACTGTACGCAATACTCCAAATGCGGCCGTACCAGAGTTTTGTACAGCTGCAACATGACCTCCTGACTCCGGAACTCAATCCCTCTACCAATAAAGGCCAACACTCCATAGGCCTTCTTCACAACCCTATCAACCTGGGTGGCAACTTTCAGGGATCTATGTACATGGACACCTAGATCCCTCTGCTCATCCACACTTCCAAGAACTTTACCATTAGCCAAATATTCCGCATTCCTGTATTCCTTCCAAAGTGAATCACCTCACACTTCTCTACATTAAACTCCATTTGCCACCTCTCAGTCCAGCTCTGCAGCTTATCTATGTCCCTCTGTAACCTGCCTCATCCTTCCCCACTGTCGACAACACCACCGACTTTAGTGTCGTCTGCAAATGTACTCACCCACCCTTCTGCGCCTTCCTCTAGGTCATTGATAAAAATGACAAACAGCAACGGCCCCAGAACAGATCCTTGTGGTACTCCACTTGTGACTGAACTCCATTCTGAACATTTCCCATCAACCACCACCCTCTGTCTTCTTTCAGCTAGCCAATTTCTGATCCACATCTCTAAATCACCCTCAATCCCCAGCCTCCGTATTTTCTGCAATAGCCTACCGTGGGGAACCTTATCAAACGCTTTACTGAAATCCATATACACCACATCAACTGCTCTACCCTCGTCTACCTGTTCAGTCATCTTCTCAAAGAACTCGATAAGGTTTGTGAGGCATGCCCTACCTTTTACAAAGCCATGCTGACTATCCCTGATCATATTATTCCTATCTAGATGATTATAAATCTTGTCTCTTATAATCCCCTCCAAGACTTTACCCACTACAGACGTGAGGCTCACCGGTCTATAGTTGCCGGGGTTGTCTCTGCTCCCCTTTTTGAACAAAGGGACCACATTTGCTATCCTCCAGTCCTCTGGCACTATTCCTGTAGCCAATGATGACATAAAAATCAAAATGTGGAGATGCCGGCGTTGGACTGGGGTGAGCACAGTACGAAGTCTTACAACACCAGGTTAAAGTCCAACAGGTTTGTTTCGATGTCACTAGCTTTCGGAGCGCTGCTCCTTCCTCAGGCGAATGCAGAGGTCTGTTCCAGAAACACATATATAGACAAATTCAAAGATGCCAGACAATGCTTGGAATGCGAGCATTAGCAGGTGATTAAATCTTTACAGATCCAGAGATGGGGTAACCCCAGGTTAAAGAGGTGTGAATTGTACCAAGCCAGGACAGTTGGTAGGATTTCGCAGGCCAGATGGTGGGGGATGAATGTAATGCGACATGAATCCCAGGTCCCGGTTGAGGCCGCACTCATGTGTGCGGAACTTGGCTATAAGTTTCTGCTCGGCGATTCTGCATTGTCGCGGGTCCTGAAGGCCGCCTTGGAGAACGCTTACCCGGAGATCAGAGGCTGAATGCCCTTGACTGCTGAAGTGTTCCCCGACTGGAAGGGAACATTCCTGCCTGGTGATTGTTGCGCGATGTCCGTTCATTCGTTGTCGCAGCGTCTGCATGGTCTCGCCAATGTACCACGCTTCGGGACATCCTTTCCTGCAGCGTATGAGGTAGACAACGTTGGCCGAGTCGCACGAGTATGTACCGCGTACCTGGTGGGTGGTGTTCTCACGTGTAATAGTGGCTTGATACAATTTACACCTCTTTAACCTGGGGTTACCCCATCTCTGGACCTGTAAAGATTTAATCACCTGCTAATGCTCGCATTCCAAGCATTGTTTGGCATCTTTGAATTTGTCTATATATGTGTTTCTGGAACAGGCCTCTTCATTCACCTGAGGAAGGAGCAGCGCTCCGAAAGCTAGTGACATTGAAACAAACCTGTTGGACTTTAACCTGGTGTTGTAAGACTTCGTACTATAAAAATCAAAGCCAAAGGTCCAGCAATCTCTTCCCTGGCCTCCCAGAGAATCCTAGGATAAATCCCATCAGGCCCCGGGGACTTATCTATTTTCAGCCTGTCCAGAATTGCCAACACCTCTTCCCTACGTAACTGAATGCCATCTATTCTAATAGCCTGGGTCTCAGCATTCTCCTCCACAACATTATCTTTTTCCTGAGTGAATATTGACGAAAAATATTCATTTAGTATCTCGCCTATCTCTTCAGACTCCACACACAACTTCCCATCCCTGTCCTTGACTGGTCCTACTCTTACCCTAGTCATTCGCTTATTCCTGACATACCTATAGAAAGCTTTTGGGTTTTCCTTGATCCTTCCTGCCAAATACTTCTCATGTCCCCTCCTTGCTCGTCTTAGCTCTCTCTTTAGATCCTTCCTCACTACCTTGTAACTATCCATCGCCCTGGGTGTCCTCGGGCTGTCCATGCCAGCCCGAGGACACCCAGGCACCCTCTCTAATCCCACCTTCCTATACCCAGTCCATCGCCCTGTAGCTCACAGCTCTTAAGCTGCAGATCCAGGTACCTTTTACAAGAGTTTAGGGTCCCCGCCTCCCCCACCAACTGGGGCAGCGAATTCCAGACTCCCACTACCCTCTGTGTAAAAACGTTCTTCCTCATGTCCCCTCTACACCTTCTGCCTCTTATCGTGAATCTATGTCCTCTGGTTCTAGAATTCTCCACCAAGGGAAACAATTTTATCCTGTCCACTCTATCTCTTCTCCCATAATTTTGTTCACCTCAATTAAGTCACCCCCCAGCTTTCTTTGTTCCAAGGAAAATAACCCCAACCTGTTGCTTCACAGCTGCAGGGTCCCAGGTTCGATTCCCGGCTTGGGTCACTGTCTGTGCGGAGTCTGCACATCCTCCCCGTGTGTGCGTGGGTTTCCTCCGGGTGCTCCGGTTTCCTCCCACAGTCCAAAGATGTGCAGGTTAGGTGGATTGGCCATGATAAATTGCCTTAGTGTCCAAAAAAGGTTGGGTGGAGTTACTGGATTACGGGGATAAGTTGGAAGTGTGGGCTTAGATAGGATGCTCTTTCCAAGGGCCGGTGCAGATTCGATGGGCCGAATGGCCTCCTTCTGCCCTGTAAATTCTATGAACTCTATGAACCTATCCAATCTCTTTTCGTGGCCACACTTTTCTAGTCCTAGCAACATTCTTGTAAACCCCCGATGCACTCCAGAGCAATAACGTCCTTCCTGTAATGTGGTGACCAGAACTGCACACAATACTCCAGTTGTGGCCTCACCATGTAATACACAATTCCAACATTATATCCTTCCTTTTATATTCTATACCTCTGCCAATGAAGGAGAGCATTCCATATGCTTTCTTAACAACCTTGTCTACTTGAACTTCTGCCTTAAGGGACCTGTGTATCTGTACGCCGAGATCTCTCACTTCATCTACCCCTCTTCGTATATTCCCATTTATTGTGTACTCCCTATAACTGTTTGACCTCCCTAAATGCTGACCTCACACTTCCCTGTGTTAAATTCCATCTGCCACTTTATCGCCCACTCCACCAACCCATCTGTATTGCGCACAATTTCAGTCTCCTTATTAGAGGAAAGATGTAGTGACATTGGAGGCAGTTCAGAGGAGGTTCACTCGATTGATTCCAGAGATGAGGGGTTTGTCGTATGAGGAGAGATTGAGCAGTTTAGGCCGATACTCTCTAGTTTAGAAGAATGAGGGGAGATCAAATCGAGGTATACAAGACGCTAAACGGTCTGGATAAAGTAGACATGGAGCAGATGCTTCCTCTTGTGGGACAATCTAGAACCAGAGATCATAATCTCAGGATAAGAGGTAGCAAATTTAAAACAGATTTGAGGAGAAACGACTTCTCCCAAAGGGTTGTGAATCTGTGGAATTCGCTACCCCAGAGTGTGGTGCATGCTGGGACAGTGAGTAAGTTTAAGGAGGAGTTAGACAGCTTTTTAATAAGTAATGGGGTGAAGGGTTCTGGGGAACGGGCAGGACGGTGGAGTTGAGGCCCGGATGGGATCAGCCATGATCACATTGAGGATGTTAGGCCTGGGAGACTAAATTGCCGACTCCCGCTCCGAGGTCATGTGTTCTAGGGAGGAGATGCTCTGGCTGATTTCACAATCCAGCTCTTGGTCTGTAACATTGTAGGTAGCAGATGAGGAACATATCAGCCGTGATAGACTGGCGGAGCAAACTCGATGGGCTGAATGGCCTAATTCTGCTCCTATATCTTTATGAACTTGTATCATTCTGGAGGTTATAACTATCCTCTACACTATCCACCACTCAGCCAATCTTTTCACAATCGTGCTCCCTATTCGCGTCCAAATCATTAATATATAACACAAACAGTAAGGGTCCCAACACCGAGCCCTGTGGAACACCACTTGAAACAACTTTCCAATTTCCAGGGCAGCCATCGACCATTACCCTTTGTTTCCTGTCACTAAGCCAACTTTATATCCAGTTTGTCACATTGCCTTGTATCCCATGGGCTTTATCTTTCTTCACTAATCTGCCATGTGGAACTTTGTCAAACACCTTGCTAAAGTCCATGTACACCACATCCACTGCGCTACCTTCATCAACCCTTCTTGTCACTTCCTCAAATAATTTGATCAAATTTGTGAGGCAAGACCTTCCTTTAACAAATCCATGCTGACTATCCCTGACTAGTTCGTACCTTTCTATGTGATAGTTAACCCTATCTCTCAGGATTGATTCTACTAATTTGCCCACCACTGATGCAAGACTAACTGGCCTATAATTGTGTGGCATTTCCTTTGATCCCTTTCAAACAGTGGCACCACGTTTTCTTTTCTCCAAACCTCCAATACCTCCCCTAGTGAGGATCAGAAATCATCCTCAGAGCATCTGCTATC
Source organism: Scyliorhinus torazame (assembly GCF_047496885.1). Classification (NCBI taxonomy): domain Eukaryota; kingdom Metazoa; phylum Chordata; class Chondrichthyes; order Carcharhiniformes; family Scyliorhinidae; genus Scyliorhinus; species Scyliorhinus torazame. The sequence continues at coordinate 402,205,265 of NC_092708.1, read as the reverse complement.
TCCCCGCTGACCTCCTTCAGAAGCCTCGGAAACAATCCATCTGGCCCTGGCGACTTACAACTTTCTAGGATTCCAATCTTTCGAGTACTTCCTCTCTCTTTATGATTATCCCATCCAGTATTTCACAGTGTTTGTCCTGGACGACTATATCTGCATCATCCATTTCCTTTGTAAACACCAAGACAAAATATTCATTTAAAACCCTTCCCACAGCCTCTGCATCTACACACTAGTTCCCTTCTTCATCTCTGATTGGTCAAACTTTTTCCTTAACTAACCTTTTACCATTAATGTATTGGTAAACATCTTTGGGTTTTCATTAACTTTACTTGCTTATCTTTTTTCATACCCTCTCTTTGATTTCCTTATTTCCTTTTTGACGTTGTCCCTGACCTTCCTATACTTTTCTAGTCTATCTGTACTGCTTGGTTCTTTGTGCCTATCGTACACTTTCTTTCTCTGTTTGATCTTCCCCTGTATTCCTCTCGACAACCAGGGGTCTAGATCTGGCAGTACAGCTCTTATTTTTGGAGGGGACATGTCTATTTTGTACATTTAGGATCTCTGCTTTTAGTGCTTCACACTAGTTTTCCACTGAATTATCCTCTAGCAGTGCTGGCCAGTCCACCTCAGCCAAGTCCCTTCTCATTCCTGCTGAATCTGCCTTACCCAAGTTCAAAATTTTTCCACCTGCTTTATCGCTGATCGTTTCCATGGTGATACTGAATCTAACTGAATTGCGATCACTATCCCCGATATTGTCACCAATGTCACTTCACCCACTTTCTCCTCTTCGTTCCCAAGACTAGGTCTAGAATTGCATCTCCTCTAGTTGGGTTTGTCACTAATTGGTTGAAAACATTTTCCCGGACACGCTGCATGAATTTGTTTCCCTCAGTTCCCCCTATATTGTTTGAATCCTAGTAGATATTGGGATAGTTAAAGTCTCCAACTATCATTGGCCTCTTGTTCTTACAGGCAGAAATCTGCCTACATATTTGGTTTTATATCATAGAATTTACAGTGCTGAAGGAGGCCATTCGGCCCATCGAGTCTGCACCGGCCCTTGGAAAGAGCACCCTACCCAGGCCCACACCTCCACCCTATCCCCGGAACCCAGTAACCCCACCCACCCTTTTTGGACACTATGGGCAATTTATCACGGCCAATCCACCTAACCTGCACATCTTTGGACTGTGGGAGGAAACCGGAGCACCCGGTGGAAACCCACGCAGACACAGGGAGACTCCATACAGACAGTGACCCAAGTCGGGAATCGGACCTGGGACCCTGGAGCTGTGAAGCAACTGTGCTAACCACTGTGCTACTGTGTTGCCCTTATATCTCTCTTTCACTATTTGGGGGTCTGTAGTATGTTCCCAGTAGTGTGACTGCCCCTTTTTGTATTTCTAAGCTCAACCCATGAAACCTTGATTGTTGACCCGTTTAGTATTTCATCCCTTCTCACAACTGGAATTGATTCTTTAACCGTTAGTGCTACTCCCCCTCCTTTTTTACCTCCCCTCTATCCTGCCTGAAAACTCAGTAGCAGGGTTATTAAGCTGCCAATTGTGCCTCTCTAGCCAGGTTTCTGTTGTAGAAATGACATCCTGCTGCCCTGTTTCTGCCTGTGCCCTTAACTCGTCTACCTTGTTTGTAAGGTAGCACAATGCCACCCCTCCCCCTCTTTTACCACCTTCCCTGAGCTTACTGAAATATCTAAACCCCGGCACCTGCAACAACCATTCCTGTCCCCGAAATGGCCACAACATCGAAGTCCCAGGTACCAACCCATGCCGCAAGTTCACCCACCTTATTCCGGATGCTCCTGCCATTGAAGACACACTTTAAACCACCTTCCTGCCTGCCGGTACACTCCTGCAACTTTGAAACCTTACTCATGACCTCACTACTCTCAACCTCCTGTATACTGGAGTTACATTTCAGGTTCCCAAGCCCCTGCTGAACTAGTTTAAACCCTCCCAAAGAGCATTAGCAAATTTCCCCCCCAGGATATTGGTACCCCTCTGGTCCAGGTGTAGACCATCCCGTTTGTAGAGGTCCCACCGACCCCAGAATGAGCCCCAATTATCCAGAAATCTGAAATCCTCCCTCCTGCACCATCCCTGTAGCCACGTGTTCAACTCCTCTCCCTATTCCTCGTCTCGCTATCACGTGGCACGGGTAACAACCCAGAGATAATAACTCTGTTTGTCCTAGATCTAAGTTTCCACCCTAGCTCCCTGAATTCCTGCCTTACATCCCCATCCCTTTTCCTACCTATGTCGTTGGTACCTATGTGGACCACGACTTGGGACTGCTCCCCGTCCCCCTTAAGGATCCCATAAACACGATCCAAGACATCACGCACCCTGGCACCTGGGAGGCAACACACCAACCGCGAGTCTCTCTCGTTCCCACAGAATCTCCTAACAATGGAGTCTCCAATGTCTAATGCTCTACTCCTCTCCAACCTTCCCTTCTGAGCAACAGGGACAGACTTTGTTCCAGAGACCTGTACCCCATGGCTTACCCCTGGTAAGTCTCCCCCCCACCCCCCCCCAACAGTAGCCAAAGCTGTATACTTGTTACTAAGGGGAACGACCACAGGGGATCCCTGTACTGACTGCTCCCTCCCAGCCCCTCTCACTGTCACCCATCTATCTTTATTCTTCGGAGTAACTACATCCCTGAAGCTTCTATCTATGACCACCTCTGCCTCCCGAATGGACACACTTTCTGCGCACATGGTCACCAGCGTCCCTCATTTCTCACATTGTGCAGGAGGTGCCTCTTATGGGTCTGAGGTCTCCTGCTTTGATGTCCCTCTTGATTAAGCTAGTAATCGCTGAACAAAATGTTATGTTAGCTAGGGGCCTTATTTACTTTAGCCAGGAACCGTGTGTCTTACCAACCCTCTATGGTTTAAACTACTGTGGCAGGGGTGTGGGAACTGGAACAGCAGGCCAGTAAGTGTAGAGACTGGGGAAAATGTGAGACTGAGATAAACATAGCGCAGAGTAAGAGCAGGCGGAGGGGAGGCCGCAGGGCTCAGTGGGACTGCAGGTCTGGAGGGCGTTTGCTTCAATGCAAGAAGTACAACAGGTAAGACAGACGAACTGAGAGCCTGGATTACTGCATGGAACTATAATGTAATTGCAATTACGGAGACATGGTTAAAGGAGGGTCAGGACTGGCAGCTTAACATTCCGGGATATCGTTGTTTTAGACGGGACAGAAGAGGAAACAAAAGAGGTGGGGGAGTGGCATTGCTGACCAGGGAGCAGATCACAGCTGTGTTGCGGGAGGGATCTCGTAGTGAGGAATTATAGGTGGAGCTCAGGAATAAAAAGGGTGAAACCACAATGTTGGGAGTGTGCTATAGACCTCCCAGCAGCCCGCAGGAGACAGAGGAGCAGTTGTGTCGTCAGATACTCAGGGTAGATGTGATGGGCGACTTTAACTCCCCCCCCCCCCCCCCCCCCCCCCCCCCCATACTGACTGGGAATCCCTTACAGCCAGGGGCTCGGATGGAGAGCAATTTGTTAGATGTGTCCAGGAGGGCTTTTTGATCCAGTATGTTGACAATCCGACCAGGGAGGGAGCCATTCTAGACTTGGTATTGGGGAATGAGCCTGGCCAGGTGATTGATGTTTCAGTGGGGGAGCATTTTGGGCTTAGCGACCAGAATTCCATAAGATTTTGAATAATCATGGATAAGGACAAGAGTGGCCCACGGGTGAGGGTGTTTAATTGGGCGAGGGCCAATTCCATCCTAATTAGACAGTAACTGGGGAATGTGGATTGGGAGCGGATATTTGAGGACAAATCCACATCTGACATGTGGGAGACTTTTAAAGGCCAGTTGATTAAAGTGCAGGACTAGCATGTCTGCAAAAAGGAAGGATAGAAATGGCAGGATTCAGGAGCCATGGATGACGAGGGAAATTGTAAGCTTAGTCAAAAGGAAAAAGGAAGCATACAATAGGTCTAGACATCTAACCACTGGCAAAGCACTTGAGGAGTACAGTGACAGTAGGAAGGAACTTAAACGTGGAATTAGGAGGGCTAAAGGGGCCATGAAATGTCTTTAGCAAATATAGTCAAGGAAAATCCCACGGTTTTTATGCATATATTAGGAGCAAGCGGATAGCAAGAGGAAGAGTAAATCCAGGTAAGGGAAGTGGAGGGAAGTTAAGCGTGCAACCACAGGAATTGGGTGAAATCCTTAATGAGTACTTTGTATCGGTATTCACCAGGGAGAAGGACATAACGGAGGCTGAGCTCAGGGATGGGTGTGTGAATGCTCTTGAGAACGTCAATATACCAAAGGAGGAAGTGTTGAGTATCCCAAATTGCATTAAGGTAGACAAGTCCCCAGGGCCGGATGGGATCTATCCCAGGTTTCTGCGGGGGCCAAGGTTAGAAATAGCTGGGGCCGTAACAGATACCTTCACATCCTCTTTGACCACAGGCAAGGTTCCAGAGGACTGGAGAACAGCCAATGTTATTCCCTTGTTTAAGAAAGGAAGCAGGGATAATCCAGCAAATTATAGGCCGATGAGCCTGACATCAGTGATGGGGAAGCTTTTGCAAAAGATACTGCGGGACAGGATACATGCACATTTGGAGGAAAATGGACGAGTTAGTAACAGACAGCATAGTTTTGTACGAGGAAGGTCATGTCTCACCAACTTAATTGAGTTTTTTGAAGAGGTGACAAAGAAAACTGATGAAGGAATGGCAGTGGATGTAGTTTATATGGACTTTAGGCATTTGACAAGGTCTCACATGGCAGACTGGTACAAAAACTAAAATCACATGGGATTCGGGGTGGGATGGCTAGATGGATACAGAACTGACTTGGTTATAGAAGACAGTAGCGGTATAAAGGTGTTTTTCAGAATGGAGATTTTTAGCTAGTGGTGTTCCGCAGGGATCTTTGCTGGGACCTCTGTTGTTTGCAGTATATATAAATGATCTGGAGGTAAATGTGGGTGGTCTGATTAGTAAGTTTGCGGATGACATGAAAATTGGCGGAGTTGCTGATAGTGCCGAGGATTGTCAGAGGATACAGCAGGATATAGACAGATTGGAGACTTGGGCACAGAAATGGCAGGTGGAGTTTAATCCAGACAAATGAGAGGTGATGCATTTTGGAGGATCAAATCTAGGTATGAATTATACTGTAAATGGCAGAACCCTTAGGAATATTAACATACAGAGGGATCTGGGCGTGCAGGTCCACAGTTCCCTAAAAGTGGCCTAGGTGATTAAGAAGGCATATGGCATGCTTGCCTTCATAAGAACATAAGAACTAGGAGCAGGAGTCGGCCACTGGCTGATCTTTTGTGGACGTTCCAGCAAATTGTGGACTTTGGCGAGGGATGGATGTTTAAATACTCTAGGTCAAGTCGGCATAAGGAAGGGGGAAGTTTTGGGTATTCTAAAAGGCATTAAGGTGGACAAGTCCCCAGGTCCAGATGGGATCTATCCCAGGTTACTGAGGGAAGCGAGGGACGAAATAGCTGGGGCCTTAACAGATATCTTTGCAGCATCCTTGAGCACGGGTGAGGTCCCGGAGGACTGGAGAATTGCTAATGTTGTCCCTTTGTTTAAGAAGGGTAGCAGGGATAATCCAGGGAATTATAGACCTGTGAGCTTGACGTCAGTGGTAGGCAAACTGTTGGAGAAGATACTGAGGGATAGGATCTATTTACATTTGGAAGAAAATAGACTTATCAGTGATAGGCAGCATGGTTTTGTGCAGGGAAGGTCATGTCTTACAAACCTAATAGAATTCTTTGAGGAAGTGACAAAGTTAATTGATGAGGGAAGGGCTGTAGATGTCATATACATGGACTTCAGTAAGGTGTTTGATAAAGTTTTCCATGGCAGGGTGATGGAAAAAGTGAAGTCGTATGGGGTCCAGGGTGTACTAGCTAGATGGATAAAGAACTGGCTGGGCAACAGGAGACAGAGAGTAGTGGTGGAAGGGAGTGTCTCAAAATGGAGAAAGGTGACTAGTGGTGTTCCTCAGGGATCCGTGCTCGGACCACTGTTGTTTGTGATATACATAAATGATCTGGATGAAGGTATAGGTGGTCTGATTGGCAAGTTTGTAGATGATACTAAGATTGGTGGAGTTGCAGATAGCGAGGAGGACTGTCAGAGAGTACAGCAAAATATAGATAGATTGGAGAGTTGGGCAGAGAAATGGCAGATGGAGTTCAATCCAGGCAAATGCGAGGTGATGCATTTTGGAAGATCTAATTCAAGAGCGGACTATACGGTCAATGGAAGAGTCCTGGGGAAAATCGATGTACAGAGAGATCTGGGAGTTCCAGTCCATTGTATCCTGAAGGTGGCAACGCAGGTCGATAGAGTGGTCAAGAAGGCATACAGAATGCTTGCCTTCATCGGACGGGGTATTGAGTACAAGAGTCGGCAGGTCATGTTACAGTTGTATAGGACTTTGGTTAGGCCACATTTGGAATACTGCATGCAGTTCTGGTCGCCACATTACCAGAAGGATGTGGATGCTTTAGAGAGGGTGCAGAGGAGGTTCACCAGGAGGTTGCCTGGTATGGAGGGTGCTAGCTATGAAGGAAGGTTGAGTAGATTAGGATTGTTTTTGTTGGAAAGACAGAAGTTGAGGGGGGACCTGATTGAGGTCTACAAAATTATGAGAGGTATGGACAGGGTGGATAGAAACAAGCTTTTTCCAAGAGTGGCGGTGTCAATTACAAGGGGTCACGATTTCAAGGTGAGATGGGGAAAGTTTAAGGGAAATGTGCGTGGAAAGTTTTTTACGCAGAGGGTGGTGGGTGCCTGGAACGCTTTGCCAGCGGAGGTGGTAGAGGCGGGCACGATAGCACCATTTAAGGTGCATCTAGACAGATATATGAACGGGCGGGGAACAGAGGGAAGTAGATCCTTGGAAAATAGGTGACAGGTTTAGATAAAGGATCTGGATCGGCGCAGGCTGGGAGGGCCGAAGGGCCTGTTCCTGTTCTGTAATTTTTATTTGTTCTTCTTTGTTCTTTGTTCAGCTCCACTTTCCGACCCGAACACCATAACCCATAATCCCTTTATTCTTCAAAAAACTATCTACCTTTATCTTAAAAACATTTAATGAAGGAGCCTCAACTGCTTCACTGGGCAAGGAATTCCATAGATTCACAACCCTTTAAGTGAAGAAGTTCCTTCTAAGCTCAGTTCTAAATCTACTTCCCCTTATTTTGAGGCTATGCCCCCTAGTTCTGCTTTCACCCGCCAGTGGAAACAACCTGCCCGCATCTATCCTATCTATTCCCTTCATAATTTTATATGTTTCTATAAGATCCCCCCACATCCTTCAAAATTCCAGTGAGTACAGTCCCAGTCTACTCAACCTCTCCTCATAATCCAACCCCCTCAATTCTGGGATTAACCAAGTGAATCTCCTCTGCACACCCTCCAGCGCCAGTACGTCCTTTCTCAGGTAAGGAGGCCAAAACTGAACACAATACTCCAGGTGTGGCCTCACTAACACCTTATACAATTGCAGCATAACCTCCCTAGTCTTAAACTCCATCCCTCTAGCAATGCAGGACAAAACTCCGTTTGCCTTCTTAATCACCTGTTGCACCTGAAAACCAACTTTTTGCGACTCATGCACTAGGACACCCAGGTCCCTCTGCACAGTAGCGTGTTTTAATATTTTATCATTTGAAAAGAATCCCTTCTGCTGTTGGGAAATCATGTTGCAGCTGTATAAAACCTTGGTTAGGCCGCATTTGGAGTATTGCGTGTAGTTCTGGTCACCACATTATCAGAAGGATGGGGAAGCTTTGGAGAGAGTGCAAAGAAGGTTCACCAGGATGTTGCCTGGTCTCGAGGGTGTTGGCTATGAGGAGAGGTTGAATAAACTAGGATTGTTTTCACTGGAAAGACGGAGGCTGAGGGGAGACCTGATCGAGGTCTACAAAATTATGCGAGTCATAAACAGGGTGGATAATCAGAGGCTTTTTCCAAGTGTGGAAGTGTCAATTACAAGGGGGCACAGGTTCAGGGTGAGAGGGGGAAAGTTTAAGGGAGACGTGCGGGGTAGGTTTTTCACGCAGAGAGTGGTGGGTGTCTGGAACGCGCTGCCAGAGGATGTGGTGGAAGCAGCACATTAGCAACATTTAAAAGGCATCTGGATGGGTCCATGAATAGGGCGGAAATAGAGGGATTCGGACCGAGTAAGGGCAGAAGGTTTTTTTTTTAGTTAGGACATCATATTCGGCACAGGCTTGGAGAGCCGAAGGACCTGTTCCTGTGCTGTACCTTTCTTTGTGCTTTTTGACTGTGATTCGGCAGCCACAGTCATCATCAGACCTGCCTGTGAAAGATCAATTTTACTGTCTACCCTCCAGAACGTCCAGGTAACATGTCTTCAATCAGTGGCAGTGAATAATGAACTGCGCACAAAACTGGGTTAATAGTAGTTTTAAAATCTCCATAAATTGTCATTGAGCTGTCACGTTTTAATACAGGAACTATTGGTGTTGCCCAATCACTTGTAACAACTATTTAATGACTCCTGTTCGTACTAGTCCTTTTAGTTTTCTTCAACTTTAGGTCTGATGGCATCTGGTACAGTTCTAGCTTTGAGACAGGGCAACACGGTAGCACATGTGGATAGCACTGTGGCTTCACAGACCCAGGGTCCCAGGTTCGATTCCCCGCTGGGTGACTGTCTGTGCGGAGTCTGCACGTTCTCCCCGTGTCTGCGTGGGTTTCCTCCGGGTGCCCTGGTTTACTCCCACATCCAAAGATGTGCAGGTTAGGTGGATTGGCCATGATAAATTGCCCTTAGTGTCCAAAAAAGGTTAGGATGGGTTATTGTGTTACGGGGATAGGGTGGAAGTGAGGGCTTAAGTGGGTCGGTGCAGATCAATGGGCCAAATGGCCTCCTTCTACACTATGTTCTGTGAGACATTTGGGTTGCTGTCTGGCTTGATTGTTAAGTGTACTTCAACTCTAGTCATCTTCGAACACCTTCTCGTACTTCATCAGAAGTTGCTGCAAGTTGATCTTTGAATCAACTAGTTGATTGACTGCTTCCCAGTTAAGCTTCATCTTAGCCAACCATGTTCTGCCAAAGACATTTCCACTGACAACGCTAGGAGGCAACTTTGCCACCTATCCATTTGCTTCTACTTTCATTATAATGCATCTTTTTAATGGTATGTCCTTAGGATTACATTTACATAGAAAGTAGGAGGAGGCCATTCGGCCCTTCGAGCCTGCCCCGCCATTCATTATGATCATGGCTGATCATCAAGTTCAATACCCTGATCCTGCCTTCCCCTCAGATCCCTCGATCCCTTTAGCCCCAAGAGCTCTATCAAATTCCTACTTGAAATTACACGTTTTATCCTCAACTACTTTCTGTGGGAGTGGATTCCACAGATTCACCGCTCTCTGGTGAAGAAATTTCTCCTCACCTCAGTCCTAAAAGGTTTACCCCTTATCCTCAAACTATGACCCCTAGTTCTGGACTCCCCCACCATCGGGAACATTCTTTCCGAATCTACCCTGTCCAATCCTGTTAGAATTTTATAAGTTTCTATGAGATCCCCTCTCACCCTTCGAAACTCCAATCAATATAATCCTAACTGACTTAGTCTCTCCTCATACGACAGTCCCGCCATCCCAGGAATCAGTCTGGTAAACCCTCGCTGCTCTCCCTCCATAGCAAGAACATCCTTCCTCAGGTAAGGACACCAAAACTGCCCACAATACTCCAGGTGTGGCCTCACAATGCCCGATACAATTGCAGTAAAACATGTCTATTCCTATACTCACATCCTCTCGCTGTGAAGGCCAACACACCATGTGCCTTCTTTCCTGCCTCCGCTTACTTTCAGCGACTGATGCACGAGGACACCAAGATCTCGCTGAGTACCCACCTCTCTCAATTTAAACCTGTTCCAATAATAATCTGCATGCCTATTTTTGCTACTAAAGTGGATAACCTCACATTTATGCACATTATACTGCCTCTGCCGTGCGTGCTGTAGTTGAGGCTCGTAAAGGCAACTGCTTCAGCTTTTGATGACAAATTGTCTCGGGTATTTTAGTGACACAGTTGCGTACCCACTTCCATTTTAATTTCCTGACCTTTGAGTTCTGGATCTGCCCAGAAGGGGTGTTGGTCGCCCCACATTGACGAGACGCTTGGCTTTAGCTCCTGCGATAGTTTGGTTAAGTTTGCCACGATTTACCGGTCTCGCCGCGCCCAACTTGCCATTGCTTGTCGTAGATCCCCTTGAAGCCTCCTCGCAACTTCCATTCCCACCTAGTTTTGTGTCTTTGGCAAACTTGGCAACATTACAATAAAAACTGAATACTGTGGGATCTGGAAAGAAAAATAAAATGCTGGAAAATCTCAGCCGGCAGGTCTGGCAGTGTCTGTGGAGCAAAATAGAACTAATGCTGTCAGTTCGTATGACTGGAAATGTTATATTTGGTCACCACATCCAAATTATTGCTGTGGATTGTGAATAGTTGGCATCCACGCACAGATCTATGTGGTACCCCCCCCCCCCCCCCCAATAACAGCCTGCCAACCCATATCATCTCTTTATTTTCTGTCCATCAACCAGTCCTCGATCCATGTCAGTATATCACCCCAACCCCTGTGCTGTCAGTTTGGTTACTAACCTTTTCAAGGGCGGCACAGTGGTTAGCACTGCCAGGGTCCCAGGTTCAGTTCCGGCCTCGGGTCACTGTCTGTGTGGAGTTTGCATTTTCTCCCAGTGTGTGCGTGGGTTTCCTCCGGGTGCTCAGGTTTCCTCCCACAGTGCAAAGATGTGCAGGTTAGGTGGATTAGCCATGATAAATTGCCCTTAGTGTCCAAAAAGTTAGGTGGGGTTGTGGGGTTACAGGATATGACAGGGGAGTGGGCCTAGGTAGGGGGCTCTTTCACAGGGTGCAGACTCGATGGGCCGAATGGCCTCCTTCTGCACTGTAGGGATTCTGTGATTACTTTTGTTTGGCACCTTATTTAAAACCTTCTGAAAATTCAAATATTCACTGGTCTCCCTTTGCCTATTCTGCTAGTTTACATTTTCAAAAAACTCCCAAGAGCTTTGTAACACATGTCAGTAATCTATGTTCACTTTTTCGATCCGAGTTTATTTTCAAAGTGTTCAGTTATCACTTATTTTACAATAAATTTGAGCATTTTCCCTGCTATTTATATTATGCTAACCGGTCTAAAGGTTCCAGTTTTCTACCCTCTCCGCTCCCATCACCCCATTTCTTAAACATGGGTTTGCATTTAGATTCTAATAGATTCTGGCATTTTCTCCGTTACTGATGTCAGGCCAACAGCCAAGTGTTCCAGTTTTCCCTCTTCCTCCTCCCTGTGTGAGAAATAAGTGAGCGGTGTTTCTCACACCTGTACCAGGGAAAAGTGACGTGTATGTGTACTGTCTATGTGGTGCCTATATATAAAGTTAGATTTCAGCCTGTTCCTCATTCCTAACCATATTTTACCCGCTTGCTCAGACTCAGCCTTACAGGTGGTTATATTTTCATGTCAATTCTGACTCCTAGGTTCATCGTAGACCAAATTTACAGAAACTGCACAAATTGTGTGTGCGAGTGAGCAGTGGAAGTGTTTAATTGTCCACGGTGATGATCCACATCCCTGAGTGGGTGAAATCTTCATCTGCAGCTTGCTGTGATGACCAGTACGCCACTTGATCATGTCTGCAATCAGTGTCCTGTCTGTCCAGATGTGAAATGGATAAAGGCCCATCTTAACTGCCCTGTGTGGCTGGGACCATGATGGATTGAGTGCAAAGGAGCGGTGTCACCCATTTGGATATCTTTGCGTCAGGCTCTGTGGCCTGGATGGCTGTTGGTGACGAGCACTGACCATGGATAATGCCATCGACACTGATGTTTGACAGTATTTGGGAGCAGGACTCCCCCTGTGCCTGCGAGCTGCTTCTAGTAAATCTTACAAACCTGTCTGACAGTTGTCATCACAGCAAATATTGTTTGTTTATGTGTATTCCAGGATTACTTATTAATGAACTATTTATTCCAATAAATGTGAAGGAGTCAGCTGGATGTCTGATGGTTCATTTGGATCAACCTATTACACAGCCGTGTGGAGGCATATCGGGGCCGGGGGGTGCCAAGGAGGGCAGAGGGGGGCTAGTGCCATTTGCCAGCTACCTCATTCATTCTCCCACCTTGTCTGACATTTTAATTCTGCATCATGCTTCCACTTTTGATCTCAGCCGCCTGCAGTGTTTTGATGCAATTCAAGGACCAGGACCTTGGCCACCTGGACTCCACATTGAGTTCAGCAACTTCAGATCCTCTGCCCCCATTTTTCTTTTCTGGCTTTGGTCTCGTTTTTCTTTTTGAATGGAAGCTGTTCATGATTCTGCCAGTTACACTACACTTCTGTGGCACGGTGACACAGTGGTTAGCACTGCTGTCTCACAGCGCCGGGGACCCGGGGTAGCACAGTGGTTAACACTGCTGCCTCACAATGCCGGGGACCTGGGGTAGCACAGTGGTTAGCACTGCTGCCTCACAGCACCACAAAGGTTGGGTGGGATTACGGGGATGGGGTGGAGACGTGCGCTTAAGTTGGGGCTCTTTCAAGGGCCGTTGCAGACTCGATGGGCTGAATGGCCTCCTTCTGCACTGTAGATTCTATGATTCCAACACTCTCTTTTGTCGTTTACTCTCTCCTTCCTTCCACCTTATCGGAGATCTTCCCTTTATTCTTCTTCCACCCCCCTCACCCCATTCGCTAAACCCAATTACATTTCTAACTTTTCCAGTTCTGATGAAAGACTCGTTCCGTTTCTCTCCAAAGCTACTGCCAGACTTGCCGAGTATTTGCAGCATTTTCTGTTTTTCATCTTGGCTGGGTTTTGTAATCTGTCCTTTACTTGGCAGCAGCTGCTCTGATAGGTGGAGGCACAAGCACGATTGAGTAGACTGCCCTGTGCACAAGCACACACCATCATAACTCCATATTTGAATCTCTCCAGTTTTCAGCCCTGACACAGGATCAAAATAGCCCTGTTCAAACTCAATAAATGGTATCCTATGGGAGTGTGACAAAGGGAAACTCCCTCATTATTCTTGCTGTATTTGTAGACTTTGACATGGTTGATTATACCACCCACCCCCTCCTCCAACTGCTCTCCACCATTTTCCAACTGGGTGGGATTGCACTTACAACATGGGAATTAGGAGCAGCAGTCGGCAATCCAGCCCCTCGAGCCTGTCCCGCCATTCAATCAGATCCTGGCTGATCTCTTCCTGGTTTCAAATCTACTTCCCCACCTTTTTAAAAATTCCTTCATGGGACATGTGCATCGCAGGCTGGGCCAGCACTTATTGCCCTTGAGGGAGCAGTTACGAGTCAACAACATTGCTGTGGGTCTGGAGTCACATGTACGCTAGTTGTATCCATCTAAGATGGCCACCTGCAAAGGACCATGGGAATTATGGCCAACCCAGAACTCCGACAGATACAGAGCCTATGTGTATCTAAAACACAGGTAACCAGACCTGACCGAAACGCCCGCTTGTTTGCATTTCAATGGCCCATTTTCCCAGGACAATAGAACTCCAATCAAGAAACCGATACAGCCACAGACTGATCGGCGCCACTCCCTTTACTCAGGAAGCACAACTGCCAAGGACAATGACCGCTAAGGACCCGCCCAGCCACGAAGAAACCCACCCCTTTATTGGCCGAAATCGAAGACAGTGATCAGAGCCCTGTCGAACTATTGGGTCCAAGGTTAAGGACCGCCCCAAAGAGCACAAAATCCCAGAGGGATAAATGGGAGCACAGCCATGTGTTCTGTCTCTTTTGGATCCAGCCTGTGCCAACCCAATTGTAGCAGGAACAGCCAGCCAAGTTCAAGACCAACGATCGCTACCTGACGGCTGAGCCCAGCAGAGACAGAGCCACTTTCTTTGAACCAGCCAAGTGAAATCCAGATAAAGGCCTTATCCATTTGCACAGTGCCGGTCACCCTGAAGTTAAGTATAGGTTATTGTAGCTGATAGGTGTAGGTTAACTCGTAGTAGATATTGTGTTTGCATGTCGACATAACCCTTGTGTATGTAAATAAACCATCTTTTGAACTAACTGGTTGTGTGGTCACTTGATCAATATAAGGGAAGGCTTGTGGTTCACCAACATCATTAATATTAGCAACACTATTGGCGACGCTGTTGGGATCAAAACGAGCAACAGTCCAGGTAAGGACAGCAAACTTCCTTCTCTAAAGGACATTAGTGAACCAGGTGGGTGTTTACAACAATCGACAACGGTTTCAAGGTCACCATTAGACTTTTAATGCCAGAATTTTATTGAATTCAAATTTCACCATCTGCACTGGTGGGATTGGTACCTGGGTCCCTGGAGAGCATTACTCTGGGGCTCTGGTTTACCAGAGTGACAATACCACTACACCACTGCCTTCCTACCTGTTGCCCATATCCCTTTAAATCAATTTTTATCAGGAATATTTCCATCTCCTTCTTGAAACCATTTAATGATTCAGACTCCACCGCACTGTGGGGCAGCGAGTTCCACAAATTCACCCCCCTCTGCGAGAAGTAGTTCCTCCTCATCTCAGTTCTAAATCTACCGCCTCTCAATCTATATCTGTGACCCCTCATTCTAATTGTCCCACAAGGGGGAACATTTGGTCTACGTTTACTTTATCAATTCCTCTCCTACCTCGATCAGATCCCGTCTCATCCTTCTAAACTCCAGCGAGTATAAACCCAAACTGTTCAATCTCTCCTCAAACGTCAACCCCTCCATCCCCGGAATCAATCTGGTGAACCGCCTCTGAACTGCCTCCAATGCCACCACATCCTTCCTCAAATAAGGAGACCAAAACTGGACACAATACTCCAGATGTGGTCTCACCAACACCCTATACAATTGCAACACTTCTCTACTTTTATACTCCAGTCCTTTTGCAAAAACACTCATATTCCATTTGCCTTTTTAATTACAGGCTGTACCTGCGTAGACTTTCTGCGATTCATGAACACTTGACACTCAGATCCCTCTGCCAGACACATTTTGAATCTACTTTCCATTTAGATAATAATTTGCCTTTCTATTTTTTCTGTCAAAATGGATAACCTCACACTTATCGACATTAAACTCAATCTGCCAAACTTTGGCCCAATCTCCGAGCCGATCTATATCCGTCTGTAAAATCTTTATCTCCTCTTCACTGCCTGTTTTCCCGTCTATTTTATTAGTATCAGCCGCAAATTTTGCCATGTTTCTCTGTCCCTGCTCATTTATAGATTGTAAACAGTTGGGGTCCGAGGACTGACCCCTGCGGCACCCCGCTAGTTACCGTTCACCAGCCAGAGAAGGACCCATTTATCCCCACCCTCTGCTTTCTGTCAGTCAGCCAATCCTCAATCCAATCTAGTACTCTACCCCAATCCCCTGCGATCTCACTTTCTGGATCAGTCTTATGCAGCACCTTGTCAAATGCCTTCTGGAAGTCTAGATATACCACATCCACAGGTTCCCCATTATCCACCTTGCTGATTATGTCATCAAAGAACTCGAGCAAGTTTGTCAAGCGTGACTTACCCGTCATAAAACCATGCTGACAATGATGGATTGAGCTCTGTCTTTCCAAATGTTCAGTCATCTCCTCCTTAGTGATTGATTCCAGCAACTTCCCCACCACAGAGGTCAAGTTAACCGGTCGATAGTTTCCTATTTTTTGCCCCTCTCCCTTTTTGAACAGGGGAGTGGCATTAGCGTGTTTCCAATCCACCGGGACCTTTCCAGAATCCAGGGAATTCTGAAATATCATAACCAATGCATAGGCAGCAAGGTAGCACAGTGGTTAGCACTGTTGCTTCACAGCTCAGGTTTGATTCCCGGCTTGGGTCACTGTCTGTGCGGAGTCTGCACGTTCTCCCCGTGTCTGCGTGGGTTTCCTCCGGGAGCTCCGGTTTCCTCCCACAAGTCCTGAAAGACGTGCTGCTAGGTAATTTGGACATTGTGAATTCTCCCTCAGTGTACCCGAACAGGAGCCGGAATGTGGCGACTAGGGGCTTTTCACAATAACTTCGTTGCAGTGTTAATGTAAGCTTACTTGTGACAATAAAGATTATTATCCACTGTCTCTGCTGCACCTCCTTTAATACCCTAGGGTGCTGGCCATCAGGTCCCGGACTTATCTGCCTTTAATCCCATTGGTTTATTCAATACCGTCTCCTAAGTGATGGTTATTGCACCAAGTTCCTCTGCATTTATTAGAATTTTTGGAAAATTTTTATTATCTTCTACTGGGAAGACAGAGGCAAAATATTGGTTCAGTGCCTCTGCCATCTCTGTGTTCCCCATTATTACCTCACCAGTATCGTTCCCTAAAGGGCCAACATTTACTTTAGCTATTCTCTTCTTCCTGATATACTTATTGTAGGAGCGTTTTCAGAGACTGGGTATGGAGCTGGCTTTTATGTGGGGGATTTCTGTCATATTATTTCTGTCTGTCTTAGGATTGTGGTCAAGTTAGCGAGCCTAAATCCCATCATACATTGCGGCCATCATACATACTATCAGCAAGAGTTTAAATGCTTGTTGCAGCTATGTTCTAAGAATACATGTTTAATGGTTAATAATGATTACTGGGTATACTTTCTGTTTGTCTCAATCCTCAATAAACTAATCTATGTAGAACTATTCTAGTGTTATCCTAGTTATCCAGTTTTAAGGGGTCTCATCTCAGGACCGCCCCCTTCACTTACAGAAGCTTTTGGTAGAAGTGTTTATGTTTTCTGCTAGTTTCCTTTCATAGCTCATCTTCGCTCTTTTGATTTTATTTTAAGTAGCCTTTTACTGAACCTTAAATAATCACTTCTTTTTATTGTCACAAGTCGGCTTAACACTGCAATGAAGTTACTGTGAAAATCCGTTAGTCGCCACATTTAGGTACATAGAGGAAGAATTCAGAATGTCCAATTCACCTAACAAGCATGTCTTTCGGGAGTTGCGGGAGCAAACCGTAGCACCCAGAGGAAACTCACGCAGACACGAGGAGAATGTGCAGAGTTCTCCAATCCTCCAGTTTACCACTAGCTTTTGCAGTATGTTATGCCTTAGTTTTGCAGTAGTGTAAAGTGCACTTTCCTGGTGACAGGGAGATGGAGGTAAGTCCTGAACTTGAGCATTCTGCGTGAGTTCCTAGAATGTTGTGTAACAAGGATTGAGGTCAGTGATCGCTATTGCTTCTGGCAACACAGTCCACATCTTTAAATTCCATTTATTTTCATTGTTGCTCGTAACTTCTTTTATGCTTTCAAAATCAAACACAGCGTCTACCATTAGATGTGATGCTGCAATTGGGAAGGACTTGCTGAACAATCCAGAGTGTGCTAATAGGGGAGGGGGGGCCTAGCTACACACAGGACACCGCCTGGCTGGGGGTCAGTGACAGGCGGGGGGGGCCTAGCCCAATTGAATGGAAACAGCGAGTTGGTGTCAATGAATTTTATTAAGTCAGATGTGATGATCATCGGGATTGTAGAGTTCACTCATCAGCCGATAGATGTAGGAGGGAGCATTTCCCCCGATGTTAGATATGAACAAGGTAATGAGCTCGGGAGGAACATAATCGAACACAGGGCAGTGAGCGCTCACTTTGCAGAGAATCTCACCTGCAAGAAAGAAACAACAGTTAGACTGTCACTGGCATAGTGATTGGGTCATCGGTAAGAAGAGAGACAGGTACACACCTACACAGGGGGTCTGAGGTGGAGAGAGAGATTTGTGGACGACAAATTTGGGGGTGGTGCCGCTTTCGCAATGCTTCGCCCCCTGAAAAACGGCGTACTCGAGTACACCGCACGCCGTATCCACGGCCTCAGGCCATTGGCCGAAGCCCGCCCCGTGATGCTCCGCCCCCGACCGGCCGAGTTCCTGACGGCGTGGGACACGTGTGGTCTCACCCGCTGAGAGCGCAGCATGGCGGCTGCGGACTCAGTCCAGCGGCGCCATGGGGGAGAGCCGATACGCGGGCAGGGGGGGCTTTAGTCGGGGCTGGGGCACTGGGGGGTTGGGGGCGGTCCATGGCGTGCGCGCCGGCTGAAAGGGGGTGTGGGGGGGGGCGGTCCGTGGCGTGTGAGCCGGCTGAAGGGGGGCGGGGGGGGATTTTTATGGTCCGGGTCCGCGGGCTGCGTCTGCCATGTGCGGCGTCGGGCCAGGCAATGCTCCAGGCCGTACTGGCAGCGAGAGCTGGGAGCTCTACGCTGCCAGGCTGCTAACCCCCACCCCCCCGGACCAGGGAATCGGTGACCATTTTGCACCAGTTTTCCTGGCAAAAAACACCACCGTTTTCACGCCAGCGTATGGACTTAGTCTCCCAAACGGAGAATCCAGCCCCGTATCTCTGAGGAGCCGGCAAATGTACTTCCCACTGCAGAAAAAAATTCAAAGTGTGGGATTGTCCAATGAGAAACTTCCCAAGCCCCAAAACAATGAGGGTAAGTGTGGGGAAATCCGGGTATGGATCTAAACCAGAATGCCGGCTGGAAACACTCCCCAAAAACCCACCCAAAATGTCAGTCATTCTTTGGGTGAGTTATGCCCAAGACCTTAAGAGACTACAGAGAATTGTGAACACCACCCAGTCCATCAGGTGAACCCACGTCCCATCCACTGACTCTGTCTAAACCTCAAAGGATGAGAGTATCCAGGCTCAGTTTTGTCCAATAGGGAAAAACATGAAGATGAATATGGAACTCCCAGACACAGGTATGAAGAATTGTGATAACGCTTCAGCTATTTTGTTTACTCAGATTGAAGCCACGACAGTTTAGAACCATGCTGGTTATTTAGGCTTTGGTGCAGCTTCAGAAACTAGGAAAATTCCCAAAATTAATTGGGATAGTCAGAGTGTAAAAAGGTTTTGAGGGAACGGATTTCTGGACATTGTATGGGTCCTTCCTGTTCCTGGTCTGTCCCTTATTTACCCTTTCCTTTATTTTTACCGGTACATTTTTGATCCATGGATTATTTATGGACAATTGTCTTCAAGGCAGCCTGTGCCTTTAATTCAAACAGAAGGCAGTGGTGGCCTGTACCTTTAATTCAAACGGAAGATTCCAGAAGGCTGTGCTGTTTTAGACTGACGATTGCAGACTGGTCAGTGTCAGTGATGACTCAGTTTGATTGATTTGGCTGTTGGCCAATGAATGAGCCCAAAAGGCTGTTTCTGCCCGGTAACTATTCCCAGGTTCCACTTTGCTTTCACTTTTGATTCTGCCGCCTGGATGTGGGAATGTGTGTGACTCTCTCCAAAAATATCCCACTAATCCGCTCCATAAGGCCACTGTGGGGGCTGACTCTCTCGCCAGCAAGAGGCCTGAAGTCAAACCAGGAGCTGAAATCAGGGTTTGATGTGAAATTAAGTGTCTGTGCAGAAAGATAAAGATCTGACTGCGAACATCGGGCCCAGTTTGATAAGTAATAAAGTGTCTGCGCAGAAAGCTGCTGCCCGTGAGTGCTGCGTTCTCTAACCTGCAGGGACCCTGCTGCCCGTGAGTGCTGCGTTCTCTAACCTGCAGGGACCCTGCTGCCCGTGAGTGCTGCGTTCTCTAACCTGCAGGGACCCTGCTGCCCGTGAGTGCTGCGTTCTCTAACCTGCAGGGACTCTGGGTGAATGACTCTGCCAGGACCATTACCAGCTGCAAACCAGAGACTTTGGTCAACCAGCACACTCTGGGAAAGTGTGCTAACGGTCACCATCCGAAGCAAAGACTATCTTTTGACCGTTGTCCTAATTTTTCACCCCCCCCCCCCCACGGGTTTGTCTGTCTTGTGTGTGTGGGTAGAGGGTGGGTGGTTAAGGTGGGTCTCAGGGACTGGTCTATCTTTGATCAGTTGTATTAACTGCAGATTTCATTACAGTTCTCGTTATAAATAAACAGTAATTGTGTTTACATTTACAAATCCGGTGATTGTAATTATTGGCAGCCAAGGGCCAAAGACGTTGGTATTTTTATAAGAATTGGTGGTTAGAGGGAGCTTTACTCTGTATCTAACCCTGTGCTGTACCTGTCCTGGGAGTGTTTGATGGGGGCAGTGTAGAGGGAGCTTTACTCCGTATCTAACCCCGAGCTGTACCTGTCCTGGGAGTGTTTGATGGGGACAGTGTAGAGAGAGCTTTACTCTGTATCTAACCCCGAGCTGTACCTGTCCTGGGAGTGTTTGATGGGGGCAGTGTAGAGGGAGCTTTACTCTGTATCTAACCCCGTGCTGTACCTGTCCTGGGAGTGTTTGATGGGGACAGTGTAGAGGGAGCTTTACTTTGTATCTAACCCCGTGCTGTACCTGTCCTGGGAGTGTTTGATGGGGACAGTGTAGAGGGAGTTTTACTCTGTACCTAACCCCGTGCTGTACCTGTCCTGGGAGTGTTTGATGGGGACAGTGTAGAGGGAGCTTTACTCTGTATCAAACCCCGTGCTGTACCTGTCCTGGGAGTGTTTGATGGGGATAGTGCAGAGGGAGCTTTACTCTGTATCTAACCCCGTGCTGTACCTGTCCTGGGAGTGTTTGATGGGGACAGTGTAGAGGGAGCTTTACTTTGTATCTAACCCCATGCTGTACCTGTCCTGGGAGTGTTTGATGGGGAGAGTGTAGAGGGAGCTTTACTCTGTATCTAACCCCTTGCTGCACCTGTCCTGGGAGTGTTTGATGGGGGTAGTGTGGAGGGAGCTTTACTCTGTATCTAACCCCGTGCTGTACCTGTCCTGGGAATATTTGATGGGGACAGTGTAGAGGGAGCTTTACTCTGTATCTAACCCCGTGCTGTACCTGTCCTGGGAGTGTTTGATGGGGACAGTGTAGAGCGAGCTTTACTCTGTATCTAACCCCGTGCTGTACCTGTCCTGGGAGTGTTTGATGGGGACAGTGTAGAGGGAGCTTTACTCTGTATCTAAACCCGTGCTGTACCTGTCCTGGGAGTGTTTGATGGGGACAGTGTAGAGGGAGCTTTACTCTGTATCTAACCCCGTGCTGTACCTGTCCTGGGAGTGTTTGATGGGGACAGTGTAGCGGGAGCTTTACTCTGTATCTAACCCTGTGCTGTACCTGTCCTGGGAGTATTTGATGGGGACAGTGTAGAGGGAGCTTTACTTTGTATCTAACCCCGCGCTGTACCTGTCCTGGGAGTGTTTGATGGGGACAGTGTAGAGGGAGCTTTACTCTTTATCTAACCCCGTGCTGTACCGGTCCGTGGAGTGTTTGATGGGGACAGTGTAGAGGGAGCTTTACTCTGTATCCAACCCCGTGCTGTACCTGTCCTGGGAGTGTTTGATGGGGACAGTGTAGAGGGAGCTTTACTCTGTATCTAACCCCGTGCTGTACCTGTCCTGGGAGTGTTTGATGGGGACAGTGTAGTGGGAACTTTACTCTGTACCTAACCCCGTGCTGTACCTGTCCTGGGAGTGTTTGATTGGGACAGTGTAGAGGGAGCTTTACTCTGTATCTAACCCCGTGCTGTACCTGTCCTGGGAGTGTTTGATGGGGACAGTGTAGAGGGAGCTTTACTCTGTATCTAACCCCGTGCTGTACCTGTCCTGGGAGTGTTTGATGGGGACAGTGTAGAGGAAGCTTTACTTTGTATCCAACCCCGTGCTGTACCTGTCCTGGGAGTGTTTGATGGGGACAGTGTAGAGGGAGCTTTACTTTGTATCTAACCCCGCGCTGTACCTGTCCTGGGAGTGTTTGATGGGGACAGTGTAGAGGGAGCTTTACTCTGTATCTAACCCCGTGCTGTACCTGTCCTGGGAGTGTTTGATGGGGACAGTGTAGAGGGAGCTTTACTCTGTATCTAACCCCGTGCTGTACCTGTCCTGGGAGTGTTTGATGGGGACAGTGTAGAGGGAGCTTTACTCTGTATCTAACCCCGTGCTGTACCTGTCCTGGGAGTGTTTGATGGGGACAGTGTAGAGGGAGCTTTACTCTGTATCTAACCCTGTGCTGTACCTATCCTGGGAGTGTTTGATGGGGACAGTGTAGAGGGAGCTTTGTTCTGTATCTAACCCCGTGCTGTACCTGTCCTGGGAGTGTTTGATGGGGACAGTGTCGAGGGAGCTTTACTCTGTATCTAACCCTGTGCTGTACCTGTCCTGGGAGTGTTTGATGGGGACAGTGTCGAGGGAGCTTTACTCTGTATCTAACCCCGTGCTGTACCTATCCTGGGAGTATTTGATGGGGACAGTGTAGAGGGAGCTTTACTTTGTATCTAACCCCGCGCTGTACCTGTCCTGGGAGTGTTTGATGGGGACAGTGTAGAGGGAGCTTTACTCTGTATCTAACCCCGTGCTGTACCTGTCCGTGGAGTGTTTGATGGGGACAGTGTCGAGGGAGCTTTACTCTGTATCTAACCCCGTGCTGTACCTGTCCTGGGAGTGTTTGATGGGGACAGTGTCGAGGGAGCTTTACTCTGTATCTAACCCCGTGCTGTACCTGTCCTGGGAGTATTTGATGGGGACAGTGTAGAGGGAGCTTTACTTTGTATCTAACCCCGCGCTGTACCTGTCCTGGGAGTGTTTGATGGGGACAGTGTAGAGGGAGCTTTACTCTGTATCTAACCCCGTGCTGTACCGGTCCGTGGAGTGTTTGATGGGGACAGTGTAGAGGGAGCTTTACTCTGTATCCAACCCCGTGCTGTACCTGTCCTGGGAGTGTTTGATGGGGACAGTGTAGAGGGAGCTTTACTCTGTATCTAACCCCGTGCTGTACCTGTCCTGGGAGTGTTTGATGGGGACAGTGTAGTGGGAGCTTTACTCTGTACCTAACCCCGTGCTGTACCTGTCCTGGGAGTGTTTGATGCGGACAGTGTAGAGGAAGCTTTACTTTGTATCCAACCCCGTGCTGTACCTGGCCTGGCAGTGTTTGATGGGGACAGTGTAGAGGGAGCTTTACTCTGTATCTAACCCCGTGCTGTACCTGTCCTGGGAGTGTTTGATGGGGACAGTGTAGAGGGAGCTTTACTCTGTATCTAACCCCGTGCTGTACCTGTCCTGGGAGTGTTTGATGGGGACAGTGTAGAGGGAGCTTTACTCTGTATCTAACCCTGTGCTGTACCTATCCTGGGAGTGTTTGATGGGGACAGTGTAGAGGGAGCTTTGTTCTGTATCTAACCCCGTGCTGTACCTGTCCTGGGAGTGTTTGATGGGGACAGTGTCGAGGGAGCTTTACTCTGTATCTAACCCTGTGCTGTACCTGTCCTGGGAGTGTTTGATGGGGACAGTGTCGAGGGAGCTTTACTCTGTATCTAACCCCGTGCTGTACCTATCCTGGGAGTATTTGATGGGGACAGTGTAGAGGGAGCTTTACTTTGTATCTAACCCCGCGCTGTACCTGTCCTGGGAGTGTTTGATGGGGACAGTGTAGAGGGAGCTTTACTCTGTATCTAACCCCGTGCTGTACCTGTCCGTGGAGTGTTTGATGGGGACAGTGTAGTGGGAGCTTTACTCTGTATCCAACCCCGTGCTGTACCTGTCCTGGGAGTGTTTGATGGGGACAGTGTAGAGGGAGCTTTACTCTGTATCTAACCCCGTGCTGTACCTGTCCTGGGAGTGTTTGATGGGGACAGTGTAGTGGGAGCTTTACTCTGTACCTAACCCCGCGCTGTACCTGTCCTGGGAGTGTTTGATGGGGACAGTGTAGAGGGAGCTTTACTCTGTATCTAACCCTGTGCTGTACCTGTCCTGGGAGTGTTTGATGGGGACAGTGTCGAGGGAGCTTTACTCTGTATCTAACCCCGTGCTGTACCTGTCCTGGGAGTATTTGATGGGGACAGTGTAGAGGGAGCTTTACTTTGTATCTAACCCCGCGCTGTACCTGTCCTGGGAGTGTTTGATGGGGACAGTGTAGAGTGAGCTTTACTCTGTATCTAACCCCGTGCTGTACCGGTCCGTGGAGTGTTTGATGGGGACAGTGTAGAGGGAGCTTTACTCTGTATCCAACCCCGTGCTGTACCTGTCCTGGGAGTGTTTGATGGGGACAGTGTAGAGGGAGCTTTACTCTGTATCTAACCCCGTGCTGTACCTGTCCTGGGAGTGTTTGATGGGGACAGTGTAGTGGGAACTTTACTCTGTACCTAACCCCGTGCTGTACCTGTCCTGGGAGTGTTTGATTGGGACAGTGTAGAGGGAGCTTTACTCTGTATCTAACCCCGTGCTGTACCTGTCCTGGGAGTGTTTGATGGGGACAGTGTAGAGGGAGCTTTACTCTGTATCTAACCCCGTGCTGTACCTGTCCTGGGAGTGTTTGATGGGGACAGTGTAGAGGGAGCTTTACTTTGTATCTAACCCCGCGCTGTACCTGTCCTGGGAGTGTTTGATGGGGACAGTGTAGAGGGAGCTTTACTCTGTATCTAACCCCGTGCTGTACCTGTCCTGGGAGTGTTTGATGGGGACAGTGTAGAGGGAGCTTTACTCTGTATCTAACCCCGTGCTGTACCTGTCCTGGGAGTGTTTGATGGGGACAGTGTAGAGGGAGCTTTACTCTGTATCTAACCCTGTGCTGTACCTATCCTGGGAGTGTTTGATGGGGACAGTGTAGAGGGAGCTTTGTTCTGTATCTAACCCCGTGCTGTACCTGTCCTGGGAGTGTTTGATGGGGACAGTGTCGAGGGAGCTTTACTCTGTATCTAACCCCGTGCTGTACCGGTCCGTGGAGTGTTTGATGGGGACAGTGTAGCGAGAGCTTTACTCTGTATCTAACCCCGTGCTGTACCTGTCCTGGGAGTGTTTGATGGGGACAGTGCAGAGGGAGCTTTACTTTGTATCTAACCCCGCGCTGTACCTGTCCTGGGAGTGTTTGATGGGGACAGTGTCGAGGGAGCTTTACTCTGTATCTAACCCCGTGCTGTACCTGTCCTGGGAGTGTTTGATGGGGACAGTGTCGAGGGAGCTTTACTCTGTATCTAACCCCGTGCTGTACCTGTCCTGGAAGTGTTTGATGGGGACAGTGTCGAGGGAGCTTTACTCTGTATCTAACCCCGTGCTGTACCTGTCCTGGGAGTATTTGATGGGGACAGTGTAGAGGGAGCTTTACTTTGTATCTAACCCCGCGCTGTACCTGTCCTGGGAGTGTTTGATGGGGACAGTGTAGAGGGAGCTTTACTCTGTATCTAACCCCGTGCTGTACCGGTCCGTGGAGTGTTTGATGGGGACAGTGTAGAGGGAGCTTTACTCTGTATCCAACCCCGTGCTGTACCTGTCCTGGGAGTGTTTGATGGGGACAGTGTAGAGGGAGCTTTACTCTGTATCTAACCCCGTGCTGTACCTGTCCTGGGAGTGTTTGATGGGGACAGTGTAGTGGGAGCTTTACTCTGTACCTAACCCCGTGCTGTACCTGTCCTGGGAGTGTTTGATTGGGACAGTGTAGAGGGAGCTTTACTCTGTATCTAACCCCGTGCTGTACCTGTCCTGGGAGTGTTGGATGGGGACAGTGTAGAGGGAGCTTTACTCTGTACCTAACCCCGTGCTGTACCTGTCCTGGGAGTGTTTGATGGGGACAGTGTAGAGGGAGCTTTACTTTGTATCTAACCCCGCGCTGTACCTGTCCTGGGAGTGTTTGATGGGGACAGTGTAGAGGGAGCTTTACTCTGTATCTAACCCCGTGCTGTACCTGTCCTGGGAGTGTTTGATGGGGACAGTGTAGAGGGAGCTTTACTCTGTATCTAACCCCGTGCTGTACCTGTCCTGGGAGTGTTTGATGGGGACAGTGTAGAGGGAGCTTTACTCTGTATCTAACCCCGTGCTGTACCTGTCCTGGGAGTGTTTGATGGGGACAGTGTAGAGGGAGCTTTACTCTGTATCTAACCCTGTGCTGTACCTATCCTGGGAGTGTTTGATGGGGACAGTGTAGAGGGAGCTTTGTTCTGTATCTAACCCCGTGCTGTACCTGTCCTGGGAGTGTTTGATGGGGACAGTGTCGAGGGAGCTTTACTCTGTATCTAACCCTGTGCTGTACCTGTCCTGGGAGTGTTTGATGGGGACAGTGTCGAGGGAGCTTTACTCTGTATCTAACCCCGTGCTGTACCTATCCTGGGAGTATTTGATGGGGACAGTGTAGAGGGAGCTTTACTTTGTATCTAACCCCGCGCTGTACCTGTCCTGGGAGTGTTTGATGGGGACAGTGTAGAGGGAGCTTTACTCTGTATCTAACCCCGTGCTGTACCTGTCCGTGGAGTGTTTGATGGGGACAGTGTAGTGGGAGCTTTACTCTGTATCCAACCCCGTGCTGTACCTGTCCTGGGAGTGTTTGATGGGGACAGTGTAGAGGGAGCTTTACTCTGTATCTAACCCCGTGCTGTACCTGTCCGTGGAGTGTTTGATGGGGACAGTGTAGAGGGAGCTTTACTCTGTATCCAGCCCCGTGCTGTACCTGTCCTGGGAGTGTTTTATGGGGGTAGTGTGGAGGGAGCTTTACTCTGTATCTAACCCCGTGATGTACCTGTCCTGGGAATATTTGATGGGGACAGTGTAGAGGGAGCTTTACTCTGTATCTAACCCCGTGCTGTACCTGTCCTGGGAGTGTTTGATGGGGACAGTGTAGAGCGAGCTTTACTCTGTATCTAACCCCGTGCTGTACCTGTCCTGGGAGTATTTGATGGGGATAGTGTAGAGGGAGCTTTACTCTGTATCTAACCCCGTGCTGTACCTGTCCTGGGAGTGTTTGATGGAGACAGTGTAGAGGGAGCTTTACTCTGTATCTAACCCCGTGCTGTACCTGTCCTGGGAGTGTTTGATGGAGACAGTGTAGAGGGAGCTTTACTCTGTATCTAACCCCGTGCTGTACCTGTCCTGGGAGTGTTTGATGGGGACAGTGTAGAGGGAGCTTTACTCTGTATCTAACCCCGTGCTGTACCTGTCCTGGGAGTGTTTGATGGGGACAGTGTAGAGGAAGATGTACTCTGTATCTAACCCCGTGCTGTACCTGTCCTGGGTGTGTTTGATGGGGACAGTGTAGAGGGAGCTTTACTTTGTATCTAACCCCGCGCTGTACCTGTCCTGGGAGTGTTTGATGGGGACAGTGTAGAGGGAGCTTTACTCTGTATCTAACCCCGTGCTGTACCTGTCCTGGGAGTGTTTGATGGGGACAGTGTAGAGGGAGCTTTACTCTGTATCTAACCCCGTGCTGTACCTGTCCTGGGAGTGTTTGATGGGGACAGTGTAGAGGGAGCTTTACTCTGTATCTAACCCCGTGCTGTACCTGTCCTGGGAGTGTTTGATGGGGACAGTGTAGAGGGAGCTTTACTCTGTATCTAACCCTGTGCTGTACCTATCCTGGGAGTGTTTGATGGGGACAGTGTAGAGGGAGCTTTGTTCTGTATCTAACCCCGTGCTGTACCTGTCCTGGGAGTGTTTGATGAGGACAGTGTCGAGGGAGCTTTACTCTGTATCTAACCCTGTGCTGTACCTGTCCTGGGAGTGTTTGATGGGGACAGTGTCGAGGGAGCTTTACTCTGTATCTAACCCCGTGCTGTACCTATCCTGGGAGTATTTGATGGGGACAGTGTAGAGGGAGCTTTACTTTGTATCTAACCCCGCGCTGTACCTGTCCTGGGAGTGTTTGATGGGGACAGTGTAGAGGGAGCTTTACTCTGTATCTAACCCCGTGCTGTACCTGTCCGTGGAGTGTTTGATGGGGACAGTGTAGTGGGAGCTTTAGTCTGTATCCAACCCCGTGCTGTACCTGTCCTGGGAGTGTTTGATGGGGACAGTGTAGAGGGAGCTTTACTCTGTATCTAACCCCGTGCTGTACCTGTCCGTGGAGTGTTTGATGGGGACAGTGTAGAGGGAGCTTTACTCTGTATCCAGCCCCGTGCTGTACCTGTCCTGGGAGTGTTTGATGGGGGTAGTGTGGAGGGAGCTTTACTCTGTATCTAACCCCGTGATGTACCTGTCCTGGGAATATTTGATGGGGACAGTGTAGAGGGAGCTTTACTCTGTATCTAACCCCGTGCTGTACCTGTCCTGGGAGTGTTTGATGGGGACAGTGTAGAGCGAGCTTTACTCTGTATCTAACCCCGTGCTGTACCTGTCCTGGGAGTATTTGATGGGGATAGTGTAGAGGGAGCTTTACTCTGTATCTAACCCCGTGCTGTACCTGTCCTGGGAGTGTTTGATGGAGACAGTGTAGAGGGAGCTTTACTCTGTATCTAACCCCGTGCTGTACCTGTCCTGGGAGTGTTTGATGGAGACAGTGTAGAGGGAGCTTTACTCTGTATCTAACCCCGTGCTGTACCTGTCCTGGGAGTGTTTGATGGGGACAGTGTAGAGGGAGCTTTACTCTGTATCTAACCCCGTGCTGTACCTGTCCTGGGAGTGTTTGATGGGGACAGTGTAGAGGAAGATGTACTCTGTATCTAACCCCGTGCTGTACCTGTCCTGGGTGTGTTTGATGGGGACAGTGTAGAGGGAGCTTTACTCTGTATCCAACCCCGTGCTGTACCTGTCCTGGGAGTGTTTGATGGGGACAGTGTCGAGGGAGCTTTACTCTGTATCTAACCCCGTGCTGTACCTGTCCTGGGTGTGTTTGATGGGGACAGTGTAGAGGGAGCTTTACTCTGTATCCAACCCCGTGCTGTACCTGTCCGGGGAGTGTTTGATGGGGACAGTGTAGAGGGAGCTTTACTCTGTATCTAACCCCGTGCTGTACCTGTCCTGGGAGTGTTTGATGGGAACAGTGTAGAGGGAGCTTTACTCTGTATCTAACCCCGTGCTGTACCGGTCCGTGGAGTGTTTGATGGGGGTAGTGTGGAGGGAGCTTTACTCTGTATCTAACCCCGTGCTGTACCTGTCCTGGGAATATTTGATGGGGACAGTGTAGAGGGAGCTTTACTCTGTATCTAACCCCGTGCTGTACCTGTCCTGGGAGTGTTTGATGGGGACAGTGTAGAGCCAGCTTTACTCTGTATCTAACCCCGTGCTGTACCTGTCCTGGGAGTATTTGATGGGGATAGTGTAGAGGGAGCTTTACTCTGTATCTAACCCCGTGCTGTACCTGTCCTGGGAGTGTTTGATGGAGACAGTGTAGAGGGAGCTTTACTCTGTATCTAACCCCGTGCTGTACCTGTCCTGGGAGTGTTTGATGGAGACAGTGTAGAGGGAGCTTTACTCGGTATCTAACCCCGTGCTGTACCTGTCCTGGGAGTGTTTGATGGGGACAGTGTAGAGGGAGCTTTACTCTGTATCTAACCCCGTGCTGTACCTGTCCTGGGAGTGTTTGATGGGGACAGTGTAGAGGAAGCTTTACTCTGTATCTAACCCCGTGCTGTACCTGTCCTGGGTGTGTTTGATGGGGACAGTGTAGAGGGAGCTTTACTCTGTATCCAACCCCGTGCTGTACCTGTCCTGGGAGTGTTTGATGGGGACAGTGTCGAGGGAGCTTTAGTCTGTATCTAACCCCGTGCTGTACCTGTCCTGGGAGTGTTTGATGGGGACAGTGTAGAGCGAGCTTTACTCTGTATCTAACCCCGTGCTGTACCTGTCCTGGGAGTGTTTGATGGGGATAGTGTAGAGCGAGCTTTACTCTGTATCTAACCCCGTGCTGTACCTGTCCTGGGAGTGTTTGATGGAGACAGTGTAGAGGGAGCTTTACTCTGTATCTAACTCCGTGCTGTACCTGTCCTGGGAGTGTTTGATGGAGACAGTGTAGAGGGAGCTTTACTCTGTATCTAACCCCGTGCTGTACCTGTCCTGGGAGTGTTTGATGGGGACAGTGTAGAGGAAGCTTTACTCTGTATCTAACCCCGTGCTGTACCTGTCCTGGGTGTGTTTGATGGGGACAGTGTAGAGGGAGCTTTACTTTGTATCCAACCCCGTGCTGTACCTGGCCTGGCAGTGTTTGATAGGGACAGTGTAGAGGGAGCTTTACTCTGTATCTAACCCCGTGCTGTACCTGTCCTGGGAGTGTTTGATGGGGACAGTGTAGAGGGAGCTTTACTCTGTATCTAATCCCGTGCTGTACCTGTCCAGGGAGTGTTTGATGGGGACAGTGTAGAGGGAGCTTTACTCTGTATCTAACCCCGTGCTGTACCTGTCCTGGGAGTATTTGATGGGGACAGTGTAGAGGGAGCTTTACTTTGTATCTAACCCCGCGCTGTACCTGTCCTGGGAGTGTTTGATGGGGACAGTGTAGAGGGAGCTTTACTCTGTATCTAACCCCGTGCTGTACCGGTCCGTGGAGTGTTTGATGGGGACAGTGTAGCGGGAGCTTTACTCTGTATCTAACCCCGTGCTGTACCTGTCCTGGGAGTGTTTGATGGGGACAGTGCAGAGGGAGCTTTACTTTGTATCTAACCCCACGCTGTACCTGTCCTGGGATTGTTTGATGGGGACAGTGTCGAGGGAGCTTTACTCTGTATCTAACCCCGTGCTGTACCTGTCCTGGGAGTGTTTGATGGGGACAGTGTCGAGGGAGCTTTACTCTGTATCTAACCCCGTGCTGTACCTGTCCTGGGAGTGTTTGATGGGGACAGTGTCGAGGGAGCTTTACTCTGTATCTAACCCCGTGCTGTACCTGTCCTGGGAGTATTTGATGGGGACCGTGTAGAGGGAGCTTTACTTTGTATCTAACCCCGCTGTACCTGTCCTGGGAGTGTTTGATGGGGACAGTGTAGAGGGAGCTTTACTCTGTATCTAACCCCGTGCTGTACCGGTCCGTGGAGTGTTTGATGGGGACAGTGTAGAGGGAATGTTACTCTGTATCCAACCCCGTGCTGTACCTGTCCTGGGAGTGTTTGATGGGGACATTGTAGAGGGAGCTTTACTCTGTATCTAACCCCGTGCTGTACCTGTCCTGGGAGTGTTTGATGGGGACAGTGTAGTGGGAGCTTTACTCTGTACCTAACCCCGTGCTGTACCTGTCCTGGGAGTGTTTGATTGGGACAGTGTAGAGGGAGCTTTACTCTGTATCTAACCCCGTGCTGTACCTGTCCGTGGAGTGTTTGATGGGGACAGTGTAGAGGGAGCTTTACTCTGTATCCAACCCCGTGCTGTACCTGTCCTGGGAGTGTTTGATGGGGGTAGTGTGGAGGGAGCTTTACTCTGTATCTAACCCCGTGCTGTACCTGTCCTGGGTGTGTTTGATGGGGACAGTGTAGAGGGAGCTTTACTCTGTATCCAACCCCGTGCTGTACCTGTCCGGGGAGTGTTTGATGGGGACAGTGTAGAGGGAGCTTTACTCTGTATCTAACCCCGTGCTGTACCTGTCCTGGGAGTGTTTGATGGGAACAGTGTAGAGGGAGCTTTACTCTGTATCTAACCCCGTGCTGTACCGGTCCGTGGAGTGTTTGATGGGGGTAGTGTGGAGGGAGCTTTACTCTGTATCTAACCCCGTGCTGTACCTGTCCTGGGAATATTTGATGGGGACAGTGTAGAGGGAGCTTTACTCTGTATCTAACCCCGTGCTGTACCTGTCCTGGGAGTGTTTGATGGGGACAGTGTAGAGCGAGCTTTACTCTGTATCTAACCCCGTGCTGTACCTGTCCTGGGAGTATTTGATGGGGATAGTGTAGAGGGAGCTTTACTCTGTATCTAACCCCGTGCTGTACCTGTCCTGGGAGTGTTTGATGGAGACAGTGTAGAGGGAGCTTTACTCTGTATCTAACCCCGTGCTGTACCTGTCCTGGGAGTGTTTGATGGAGACAGTGTAGAGGGAGCTTTACTCGGTATCTAACCCCGTGCTGTACCTGTCCTGGGAGTGTTTGATGGGGACAGTGTAGAGGGAGCTTTACTCTGTATCTAACCCCGTGCTGTACCTGTCCAGGGAGTGTTTGATGGGGACAGTGTAGAGGGAGCTTTACTCTGTATCTAACCCCGTGCTGTACCTGTCCTGGGAGTGTTTGATGGGGACAGTGTCGAGGGAGCTTTACTCTGTATCTAACCCCGTGCTGTACCTGTCCTGGAAGTGTTTGATGGGGACAGTGTCGAGGGAGCTTTACTCTGTATCTAACCCCGTGCTGTACCTGTCCTGGGAGTATTTGATGGGGACAGTGTAGAGGGAGCTTTACTTTGTATCTAACCCCGCGCTGTACCTGTCCTGGGAGTGTTTGATGGGGACAGTGTAGAGGGAGCTTTACTCTGTATCTAACCCCGTGCTGTACCGGTCCGTGGAGTGTTTGATGGGGACAGTGTAGAGGGAGCTTTACTCTGTATCCAACCCCGTGCTGTACCTGTCCTGGGAGTGTTTGATGGGGACAGTGTAGAGGGAGCTTTACTCTGTATCTAACCCCGTGCTGTACCTGTCCTGGGAGTGTTTGATGGGGACAGTGTAGTGGGAGCTTTACTCTGTACCTAACCCCGTGCTGTACCTGTCCTGGGAGTGTTTGATTGGGACAGTGTAGAGGGAGCTTTACTCTGTATCTAACCCCGTGCTGTACCTGTCCTGGGAGTGTTGGATGGGGACAGTGTAGAGGGAGCTTTACTCTGTACCTAACCCCGTGCTGTACCTGTCCTGGGAGTGTTTGATGGGGACAGTGTAGAGGGAGCTTTACTTTGTATCTAACCCCGCGCTGTACCTGTCCTGGGAGTGTTTGATGGGGACAGTGTAGAGGGAGCTTTACTCTGTATCTAACCCCGTGCTGTACCTGTCCTGGGAGTGTTTGATGGGGACAGTGTAGAGGGAGCTTTACTCTGTATCTAACCCCGTGCTGTACCTGTCCTGGGAGTGTTTGATGGGGACAGTGTAGAGGGAGCTTTACTCTGTATCTAACCCCGTGCTGTACCTGTCCTGGGAGTGTTTGATGGGGACAGTGTAGAGGGAGCTTTACTCTGTATCTAACCCTGTGCTGTACCTATCCTGGGAGTGTTTGATGGGGACAGTGTAGAGGGAGCTTTGTTCTGTATCTAACCCCGTGCTGTACCTGTCCTGGGAGTGTTTGATGGGGACAGTGTCGAGGGAGCTTTACTCTGTATCTAACCCTGTGCTGTACCTGTCCTGGGAGTGTTTGATGGGGACAGTGTCGAGGGAGCTTTACTCTGTATCTAACCCCGTGCTGTACCTATCCTGGGAGTATTTGATGGGGACAGTGTAGAGGGAGCTTTACTTTGTATCTAACCCCGCGCTGTACCTGTCCTGGGAGTGTTTGATGGGGACAGTGTAGAGGGAGCTTTACTCTGTATCTAACCCCGTGCTGTACCTGTCCGTGGAGTGTTTGATGGGGACAGTGTAGTGGGAGCTTTACTCTGTATCCAACCCCGTGCTGTACCTGTCCTGGGAGTGTTTGATGGGGACAGTGTAGAGGGAGCTTTACTCTGTATCTAACCCCGTGCTGTACCTGTCCGTGGAGTGTTTGATGGGGACAGTGTAGAGGGAGCTTTACTCTGTATCCAGCCCCGTGCTGTACCTGTCCTGGGAGTGTTTTATGGGGGTAGTGTGGAGGGAGCTTTACTCTGTATCTAACCCCGTGATGTACCTGTCCTGGGAATATTTGATGGGGACAGTGTAGAGGGAGCTTTACTCTGTATCTAACCCCGTGCTGTACCTGTCCTGGGAGTGTTTGATGGGGACAGTGTAGAGCGAGCTTTACTCTGTATCTAACCCCGTGCTGTACCTGTCCTGGGAGTATTTGATGGGGATAGTGTAGAGGGAGCTTTACTCTGTATCTAACCCCGTGCTGTACCTGTCCTGGGAGTGTTTGATGGAGACAGTGTAGAGGGAGCTTTACTCTGTATCTAACCCCGTGCTGTACCTGTCCTGGGAGTGTTTGATGGAGACAGTGTAGAGGGAGCTTTACTCTGTATCTAACCCCGTGCTGTACCTGTCCTGGGAGTGTTTGATGGGGACAGTGTAGAGGGAGCTTTACTCTGTATCTAACCCCGTGCTGTACCTGTCCTGGGAGTGTTTGATGGGGACAGTGTAGAGGAAGATGTACTCTGTATCTAACCCCGTGCTGTACCTGTCCTGGGTGTGTTTGATGGGGACAGTGTAGAGGGAGCTTTACTTTGTATCTAACCCCGCGCTGTACCTGTCCTGGGAGTGTTTGATGGGGACAGTGTAGAGGGAGCTTTACTCTGTATCTAACCCCGTGCTGTACCTGTCCTGGGAGTGTTTGATGGGGACAGTGTAGAGGGAGCTTTACTCTGTATCTAACCCCGTGCTGTACCTGTCCTGGGAGTGTTTGATGGGGACAGTGTAGAGGGAGCTTTACTCTGTATCTAACCCCGTGCTGTACCTGTCCTGGGAGTGTTTGATGGGGACAGTGTAGAGGGAGCTTTACTCTGTATCTAACCCTGTGCTGTACCTATCCTGGGAGTGTTTGATGGGGACAGTGTAGAGGGAGCTTTGTTCTGTATCTAACCCCGTGCTGTACCTGTCCTGGGAGTGTTTGATGAGGACAGTGTCGAGGGAGCTTTACTCTGTATCTAACCCTGTGCTGTACCTGTCCTGGGAGTGTTTGATGGGGACAGTGTCGAGGGAGCTTTACTCTGTATCTAACCCCGTGCTGTACCTATCCTGGGAGTATTTGATGGGGACAGTGTAGAGGGAGCTTTACTTTGTATCTAACCCCGCGCTGTACCTGTCCTGGGAGTGTTTGATGGGGACAGTGTAGAGGGAGCTTTACTCTGTATCTAACCCCGTGCTGTACCTGTCCGTGGAGTGTTTGATGGGGACAGTGTAGTGGGAGCTTTAGTCTGTATCCAACCCCGTGCTGTACCTGTCCTGGGAGTGTTTGATGGGGACAGTGTAGAGGGAGCTTTACTCTGTATCTAACCCCGTGCTGTACCTGTCCGTGGAGTGTTTGATGGGGACAGTGTAGAGGGAGCTTTACTCTGTATCCAGCCCCGTGCTGTACCTGTCCTGGGAGTGTTTGATGGGGGTAGTGTGGAGGGAGCTTTACTCTGTATCTAACCCCGTGATGTACCTGTCCTGGGAATATTTGATGGGGACAGTGTAGAGGGAGCTTTACTCTGTATCTAACCCCGTGCTGTACCTGTCCTGGGAGTGTTTGATGGGGACAGTGTAGAGCGAGCTTTACTCTGTATCTAACCCCGTGCTGTACCTGTCCTGGGAGTATTTGATGGGGATAGTGTAGAGGGAGCTTTACTCTGTATCTAACCCCGTGCTGTACCTGTCCTGGGAGTGTTTGATGGAGACAGTGTAGAGGGAGCTTTACTCTGTATCTAACCCCGTGCTGTACCTGTCCTGGGAGTGTTTGATGGAGACAGTGTAGAGGGAGCTTTACTCTGTATCTAACCCCGTGCTGTACCTGTCCTGGGAGTGTTTGATGGGGACAGTGTAGAGGGAGCTTTACTCTGTATCTAACCCCGTGCTGTACCTGTCCTGGGAGTGTTTGATGGGGACAGTGTAGAGGAAGATGTACTCTGTATCTAACCCCGTGCTGTACCTGTCCTGGGTGTGTTTGATGGGGACAGTGTAGAGGGAGCTTTACTCTGTATCCAACCCCGTGCTGTACCTGTCCTGGGAGTGTTTGATGGGGACAGTGTCGAGGGAGCTTTACTCTGTATCTAACCCCGTGCTGTACCTGTCCTGGGTGTGTTTGATGGGGACAGTGTAGAGGGAGCTTTACTCTGTATCCAACCCCGTGCTGTACCTGTCCGGGGAGTGTTTGATGGGGACAGTGTAGAGGGAGCTTTACTCTGTATCTAACCCCGTGCTGTACCTGTCCTGGGAGTGTTTGATGGGAACAGTGTAGAGGGAGCTTTACTCTGTATCTAACCCCGTGCTGTACCGGTCCGTGGAGTGTTTGATGGGGGTAGTGTGGAGGGAGCTTTACTCTGTATCTAACCCCGT
Source organism: Scyliorhinus torazame (assembly GCF_047496885.1). Classification (NCBI taxonomy): domain Eukaryota; kingdom Metazoa; phylum Chordata; class Chondrichthyes; order Carcharhiniformes; family Scyliorhinidae; genus Scyliorhinus; species Scyliorhinus torazame. Next base: position 402,169,417 of record NC_092708.1, on the reverse strand, counting down.
GCTGTACCTGTCCTGGGAATATTTGATGGGGACAGTGTAGAGGGAGCTTTACTCTGTATCTAACCCCGTGCTGTACCTGTCCTGGGAGTGTTTGATGGGGACAGTGTAGAGCCAGCTTTACTCTGTATCTAACCCCGTGCTGTACCTGTCCTGGGAGTATTTGATGGGGATAGTGTAGAGGGAGCTTTACTCTGTATCTAACCCCGTGCTGTACCTGTCCTGGGAGTGTTTGATGGAGACAGTGTAGAGGGAGCTTTACTCTGTATCTAACCCCGTGCTGTACCTGTCCTGGGAGTGTTTGATGGAGACAGTGTAGAGGGAGCTTTACTCGGTATCTAACCCCGTGCTGTACCTGTCCTGGGAGTGTTTGATGGGGACAGTGTAGAGGGAGCTTTACTCTGTATCTAACCCCGTGCTGTACCTGTCCTGGGAGTGTTTGATGGGGACAGTGTAGAGGAAGCTTTACTCTGTATCTAACCCCGTGCTGTACCTGTCCTGGGTGTGTTTGATGGGGACAGTGTAGAGGGAGCTTTACTCTGTATCCAACCCCGTGCTGTACCTGTCCTGGGAGTGTTTGATGGGGACAGTGTCGAGGGAGCTTTAGTCTGTATCTAACCCCGTGCTGTACCTGTCCTGGGAGTGTTTGATGGGGACAGTGTAGAGCGAGCTTTACTCTGTATCTAACCCCGTGCTGTACCTGTCCTGGGAGTGTTTGATGGGGATAGTGTAGAGCGAGCTTTACTCTGTATCTAACCCCGTGCTGTACCTGTCCTGGGAGTGTTTGATGGGGACAGTGTAGAGGAAGCTTTACTCTGTATCTAACCCCGTGCTGTACCTGTCCTGGGTGTGTTTGATGGGGACAGTGTAGAGGGAGCTTTACTTTGTATCCAACCCCGTGCTGTACCTGGCCTGGCAGTGTTTGATAGGGACAGTGTAGAGGGAGCTTTACTCTGTATCTAACCCCGTGCTGTACCTGTCCTGGGAGTGTTTGATGGGGACAGTGTAGAGGGAGCTTTACTCTGTATCTAATCCCGTGCTGTACCTGTCCAGGGAGTGTTTGATGGGGACAGTGTAGAGGGAGCTTTACTCTGTATCTAACCCCGTGCTGTACCTGTCCTGGGAGTATTTGATGGGGACAGTGTAGAGGGAGCTTTACTTTGTATCTAACCCCGCGCTGTACCTGTCCTGGGAGTGTTTGATGGGGACAGTGTAGAGGGAGCTTTACTCTGTATCTAACCCCGTGCTGTACCGGTCCGTGGAGTGTTTGATGGGGACAGTGTAGCGGGAGCTTTACTCTGTATCTAACCCCGTGCTGTACCTGTCCTGGGAGTGTTTGATGGGGACAGTGCAGAGGGAGCTTTACTTTGTATCTAACCCCACGCTGTACCTGTCCTGGGATTGTTTGATGGGGACAGTGTCGAGGGAGCTTTACTCTGTATCTAACCCCGTGCTGTACCTGTCCTGGGAGTGTTTGATGGGGACAGTGTCGAGGGAGCTTTACTCTGTATCTAACCCCGTGCTGTACCTGTCCTGGGAGTGTTTGATGGGGACAGTGTCGAGGGAGCTTTACTCTGTATCTAACCCCGTGCTGTACCTGTCCTGGGAGTATTTGATGGGGACCGTGTAGAGGGAGCTTTACTTTGTATCTAACCCCGCTGTACCTGTCCTGGGAGTGTTTGATGGGGACAGTGTAGAGGGAGCTTTACTCTGTATCTAACCCCGTGCTGTACCGGTCCGTGGAGTGTTTGATGGGGACAGTGTAGAGGGAATGTTACTCTGTATCCAACCCCGTGCTGTACCTGTCCTGGGAGTGTTTGATGGGGACATTGTAGAGGGAGCTTTACTCTGTATCTAACCCCGTGCTGTACCTGTCCTGGGAGTGTTTGATGGGGACAGTGTAGTGGGAGCTTTACTCTGTACCTAACCCCGTGCTGTACCTGTCCTGGGAGTGTTTGATTGGGACAGTGTAGAGGGAGCTTTACTCTGTATCTAACCCCGTGCTGTACCTGTCCGTGGAGTGTTTGATGGGGACAGTGTAGAGGGAGCTTTACTCTGTATCCAACCCCGTGCTGTACCTGTCCTGGGAGTGTTTGATGGGGGTAGTGTGGAGGGAGCTTTACTCTGTATCTAACCCCGTGCTGTACCTGTCCTGGGTGTGTTTGATGGGGACAGTGTAGAGGGAGCTTTACTCTGTATCCAACCCCGTGCTGTACCTGTCCGGGGAGTGTTTGATGGGGACAGTGTAGAGGGAGCTTTACTCTGTATCTAACCCCGTGCTGTACCTGTCCTGGGAGTGTTTGATGGGAACAGTGTAGAGGGAGCTTTACTCTGTATCTAACCCCGTGCTGTACCGGTCCGTGGAGTGTTTGATGGGGGTAGTGTGGAGGGAGCTTTACTCTGTATCTAACCCCGTGCTGTACCTGTCCTGGGAATATTTGATGGGGACAGTGTAGAGGGAGCTTTACTCTGTATCTAACCCCGTGCTGTACCTGTCCTGGGAGTGTTTGATGGGGACAGTGTAGAGCGAGCTTTACTCTGTATCTAACCCCGTGCTGTACCTGTCCTGGGAGTATTTGATGGGGATAGTGTAGAGGGAGCTTTACTCTGTATCTAACCCCGTGCTGTACCTGTCCTGGGAGTGTTTGATGGAGACAGTGTAGAGGGAGCTTTACTCTGTATCTAACCCCGTGCTGTACCTGTCCTGGGAGTGTTTGATGGAGACAGTGTAGAGGGAGCTTTACTCGGTATCTAACCCCGTGCTGTACCTGTCCTGGGAGTGTTTGATGGGGACAGTGTAGAGGGAGCTTTACTCTGTATCTAACCCCGTGCTGTACCTGTCCAGGGAGTGTTTGATGGGGACAGTGTAGAGGGAGCTTTACTCTGTATCTAACCCCGTGCTGTACCTGTCCTGGGAGTATTTGATGGGGACAGTGTAGAGGGAGCTTTACTTTGTATCTAACCCCGCGCTGTACCTGTCCTGGGAGTGTTTGATGGGGACAGTGTAGAGGGAGCTTTACTCTGTATCTAACCCCGTGCTGTACCGGTCCGTGGAGTGTTTGATGGGGACAGTGTAGCGGGAGCTTTACTCTGTATCTAACCCCGTGCTGTACCTGTCCTGGGAGTGTTTGATGGGGACAGTGCAGAGGGAGCTTTACTTTGTATCTAACCCCACGCTGTACCTGTCCTGGGAGTGTTTGATGGGGACAGTGTCGAGGGAGCTTTACTCTGTATCTAACCCCGTGCTGTACCTGTCCTGGGAGTGTTTGATGGGGACAGTGTCGAGGGAGCTTTACTCTGTATCTAACCCCGTGCTGTACCTGTCCTGGGAGTGTTTGATGGGGACAGTGTCGAGGGAGCTTTACTCTGTATCTAACCCCGTGCTGTACCTGTCCTGGGAGTATTTGATGGGGACCGTGTAGAGGGAGCTTTACTTTGTATCTAACCCCGCTGTACCTGTCCTGGGAGTGTTTGATGGGGACAGTGTAGAGGGAGCTTTACTCTGTATCTAACCCCGTGCTGTACCGGTCCGTGGAGTGTTTGATGGGGACAGTGTAGAGGGATATTTACTCTGTATCCAACCCCGTGCTGTACCTGTCCTGGGAGTGTTTGATGGGGACATTGTAGAGGGAGCTTTACTCTGTATCTAACCCCGTGCTGTACCTGTCCTGGGAGTGTTTGATGGGGACAGTGTAGTGGGAGCTTTACTCTGTACCTAACCCCGTGCTGTACCTGTCCTGGGAGTGTTTGATTGGGACAGTGTAGAGGGAGCTTTACTCTGTATCTAACCCCGTGCTGTACCTGTCCGTGGAGTGTTTGATGGGGACAGTGTAGAGGGAGCTTTACTCTGTATCCAACCCCGTGCTGTACCTGTCCTGGGAGTGTTTGATGGGGGTAGTGTGGAGGGAGCTTTACTCTGTATCTAACCCCGTGCTGTACCTGTCCTGGGTGTGTTTGATGGGGACAGTGTAGAGGGAGCTTTACTCTGTATCCAACCCCGTGCTGTACCTGTCCGGGGAGTGTTTGATGGGGACAGTGTAGAGGGAGCTTTACTCTGTATCTAACCCCGTGCTGTACCTGTCCTGGGAGTGTTTGATGGGAACAGTGTAGAGGGAGCTTTACTCTGTATCTAACCCCGTGCTGTACCGGTCCGTGGAGTGTTTGATGGGGGTAGTGTGGAGGGAGCTTTACTCTGTATCTAACCCCGTGCTGTACCTGTCCTGGGAATATTTGATGGGGACAGTGTAGAGGGAGCTTTACTCTGTATCTAACCCCGTGCTGTACCTGTCCTGGGAGTGTTTGATGGGGACAGTGTAGAGCGAGCTTTACTCTGTATCTAACCCCGTGCTGTACCTGTCCTGGGAGTATTTGATGGGGATAGTGTAGAGGGAGCTTTACTCTGTATCTAACCCCGTGCTGTACCTGTCCTGGGAGTGTTTGATGGAGACAGTGTAGAGGGAGCTTTACTCTGTATCTAACCCCGTGCTGTACCTGTCCTGGGAGTGTTTGATGGAGACAGTGTAGAGGGAGCTTTACTCGGTATCTAACCCCGTGCTGTACCTGTCCTGGGAGTGTTTGATGGGGACAGTGTAGAGGGAGCTTTACTCTGTATCTAACCCCGTGCTGTACCTGTCCTGGGAGTGTTTGATGGGGACAGTGTAGAGGAAGCTTTACTCTGTATCTAACCCCGTGCTGTACCTGTCCTGGGTGTGTTTGATGGGGACAGTGTAGAGGGAGCTTTACTCTGTATCCAACTCCGTGCTGTACCTGTCCTGGGAGTGTTTGATGGGGACAGTGTCGAGGGAGCTTTACTCTGTATCTAACCCCGTGCTGTACCTGTCCTGGGAGTGTTTGATGGGGACAGTGTCGAGGGAGTTTTACTCTGTATCTAACCCCGTGCTGTACCTGTCCTGGGAGTGTTTGATGGGGACAGTGTAGAGCGAGCTTTACTCTGTATCTAACCCCGTGCTGTACCTGTCCTGGGAGTGTTTGATGGGGATAGTGTAGAGCGAGCTTTACTCTGTATCTAACCCCGTGCTGTACCTGTCCTGGGAGTGTTTGATGGAGACAGTGTAGAGGGAGCTTTACTCTGTATCTAACTCCGTGCTGTACCTGTCCTGGGAGTGTTTGATGGAGACAGTGTAGAGGGAGCTTTACTCTGTATCTAACCCCGTGCTGTACCTGTCCTGGGAGTGTTTGATGGGGACAGTGTAGAGGAAGCTTTACTCTGTATCTAACCCCGTGCTGTACCTGTCCTGGGTGTGTTTGATGGGGACAGTGTAGAGGGAGCTTTACTTTGTATCCAACCCCGTGCTGTACCTGGCCTGGCAGTGTTTGATAGGGACAGTGTAGAGGGAGCTTTACTCTGTATCTAACCCCGTGCTGTACCTGTCCTGGGAGTGTTTGATGGGGACAGTGTAGAGGAAGCTTTACTCTGTATCTAACCCCGTGCTGTACCTGTCCTGGGTGTGTTTGATGGGGACAGTGTAGAGGGAGCTTTACTTTGTATCCAACCCCGTGCTGTACCTGTCCTGGGAGTGTTTGATGGAGACAGTGTAGAGGGAGCTTTACTCTGTATCTAACCCCGTGCTGTACCTGTCCTGGGAGTGTTTGATGGGGACAGTGTAGAGGAAGCTTTACTCTGTATCTAACCCCGTGCTGTACCTGTCCTGGGTGTGTTTGATGGGGACAGTGTAGAGGGAGCTTTACTTTGTATCCAACCCCGTGCTGTACCTGGCCTGGCAGTGTTTGATAGGGACAGTGTAGAGGGAGCTTTACTCTGTATCTAACCCCGTGCTGTACCTGTCCTGGGAGTGTTTGATGGGGACAGTGTAGAGGGAGCTTTACTCTGTATCTAATCCCGTGCTGTACCTGTCCAGGGAGTGTTTGATGGGGACAGTGTAGAGGGAGCTTTACTCTGTATCTAACCCCGTGCTGTACCTGTCCTGGGAGTATTTGATGGGGACAGTGTAGAGGGAGCTTTACTTTGTATCTAACCCCGCGCTGTACCTGTCCTGGGAGTGTTTGATGGGGACAGTGTAGAGGGAGCTTTACTCTGTATCTAACCCCGTGCTGTACCGGTCCGTGGAGTGTTTGATGGGGACAGTGTAGCGGGAGCTTTACTCTGTATCTAACCCCGTGCTGTACCTGTCCTGTGAGTGTTTGATGGGGACAGTGCAGAGGGAGCTTTACTTTGTATCTAACCCCAAGCTGTACCTGTCCTGGGTGTGTTTGATGGGGACAGTGTCGAGGGAGCTTTACTCTGTATCTAACCCCGTGCTGTACCTGTCCTGGGAGTGTTTGATGGGGACAGTGTCGAGGGAGCTTTACTCTGTATCTAACCCCGTGCTGTACCTGTCCTGGGAGTGTTTGATGGGGACAGTGTCGAGGGAGCTTTACTCTGTATCTAACCCCGTGCTGTACCTGTCCTGGGAGTATTTGATGGGGACCGTGTAGAGGGAGCTTTACTTTGTATCTAACCCCGCTGTACCTGTCCTGGGAGTGTTTGATGGGGACTGTGTAGAGGGAGCTTTACTCTGTATCTAACCCCGTGCTGTACCGGTCCGTGGAGTGTTTGATGGGGACAGTGTAGAGGGATATTTACTCTGTATCCAACCCCGTGCTGTACCTGTCCTGGGAGTGTTTGATGGGGACATTGTAGAGGGAGCTTTACTCTGTATCTAACCCCGTGCTGTACCTGTCCTGGGAGTGTTTGATGGGGACAGTGTAGTGGGAGCTTTACTCTGTACCTAACCCCGTGCTGTACCTGTCCTGGGAGTGTTTGATTGGGAGAGTGTAGAGGGAGCTTTACTCTGTATCTAACCCCGTGCTGTACCTGTCCGTGGAGTGTTTGATGGGGACAGTGTAGAGGGAGCTTTACTCTGTATCCAACCCCGTGCTGTACCTGTCCTGGGAGTGTTTGATGGGGGTAGTGTGGAGGGAGCTTTACTCTGTATCTAACCCCGTGCTGTACCTGTCCTGGGAATATTTGATGGGGACAGTGTAGAGGAAGCTTTACTCTGTATCTAACCCCGTGCTGTACCTGTCCTGGGAGTGTTTGATGGGGACAGTGTAGAGCGAGCTTTACTCTGTATCTAACCCCGTGCTGTACCTGTCCTGGGAGTATTTGATGGGGATAGTGTAGAGGGAGCTTTACTCTGTATCTAACCCCGTGCTGTACCTGACCTGGGAGTGTTTGATGGAGACAGTGTAGAGGAAGCTTTACTCTGTATCTAACCCAGTGCTGTACCTGTCCTGGGTGTGTTTGATGGGGACAGTGTAGAGGGAGCTTTACTCTGTATCTAACCCCGTGCTGTACCTGTCCTGGCAGTGTTTGATAGGGACAGTGTAGAGGGAGCTTTACTCTGTATCTAACCCAGTGCTGTACCTGTCCTGGGAGTGTTTGATGGGGACAGTGTAGAGGGAGCTTTACTCTGTATCTAATCCCGTGCTGTACCTGTCCAGGGAGTGTTTGATGGGGACAGTGTAGAGGGAGCTTTACTCTGTATCTAACCCCGTGCTGTACCGGTCCGTGGAGTGTTTGATGGGGGTAGTGTGGAGGGAGCTTTACTCTGTATCTAACCCCGTGCTGTACCTGTCCTGGGAATATTTGATGGGGACAGTGTAGAGGGAGCTTTACTCTGTATCTAACCCCGTGCTGTACCTGTCCTGGGAGTGTTTGATGGGGACAGTGTAGAGCGAGCTTTACTCTGTATCTAACCCTGTGCTGTACCTGTCCTGGGAGTATTTGATGGGGATAGTGTAGAGGGAGCTTTACTCTGTATCTAACCCCGTGCTGTACCTGTCCTGGGAGTGTTTGATGGGGACAGTGTAGAGCGAGCTTTACTCTGTATCTAACCCCGTGCTGTACCTGTCCTGGGAGTGTTTGATGGGGATAGTGTAGAGCGAGCTTTACTCTGTATCTAACCCCGTGCTGTACCTGTCCTGGGAGTGTTTGATGGAGACAGTGTAGAGGGAGCTTTACTCTGTATCTAACTCCGTGCTGTACCTGTCCTGGGAGTGTTTGATGGAGACAGTGTAGAGGGAGCTTTACTCTGTATCTAACCCCGTGCTGTACCTGTCCTGGGAGTGTTTGATGGGGACAGTGTAGAGGAAGCTTTACTCTGTATCTAACCACGTGCTGTACCTGTCCTGGGTGTGTTTGATGGGGACAGTGTAGAGGGAGCTTTACTTTGTATCCAACCCCGTGCTGTACCTGGCCTGGCAGTGTTTGATAGGGACAGTGTAGAGGGAGCTTTACTCTGTATCTAACCCCGTGCTGTACCTGTCCTGGGAGTGTTTGATGGGGACAGTGTAGAGGGAGCTTTACTCTGTATCTAATCCCGTGCTGTACCTGTCCAGGGAGTGTTTGATGGGGACAGTGTAGAGGGAGCTTTACTCTGTATCTAACCCCGTGCTGTACCTGTCCTGGGAGTATTTGATGGGGACAGTGTAGAGGGAGCTTTACTTTGTATCTAACCCCGCGCTGTACCTGTCCTGGGAGTGTTTGATGGGGACAGTGTAGAGGGAGCTTTACTCTGTATCTAACCCCGTGCTGTACCGGTCCGTGGAGTGTTTGATGGGGACAGTGTAGCGGGAGCTTTACTCTGTATCTAACCCCGTGCTGTACCTGTCCTGGGAGTGTTTGATGGGGACAGTGCAGAGGGAGCTTTACTTTGTATCTAACCCCACGCTGTACCTGTCCTGGGAGTGTTTGATGGGGACAGTGTCGAGGGAGCTTTACTCTGTATCTAACCCCGTGCTGTACCTGTCCTGGGAGTGTTTGATGGGGACAGTGTCGAGGGAGCTTTACTCTGTATCTAACCCCGTGCTGTACCTGTCCTGGGAGTATTTGATGGGGACCGTGTAGAGGGAGCTTTACTTTGTATCTAACCCCGCTGTACCTGTCCTGGGAGTGTTTGATGGGGACAGTGTAGAGGGAGCTTTACTCTGTATCTAACCCCGTGCTGTACCGGTCCGTGGAGTGTTTGATGGGGACAGTGTAGAGGGATATTTACTCTGTATCCAACCCCGTGCTGTACCTGTCCTGGGAGTGTTTGATGGGGACATTGTAGAGGGAGCTTTACTCTGTATCTAACCCCGTGCTGTACCTGTCCTGGGAGTGTTTGATGGGGACAGTGTAGTGGGAGCTTTACTCTGTACCTAACCCCGTGCTGTACCTGTCCTGGGAGTGTTTGATTGGGACAGTGTAGAGGGAGCTTTACTCTGTATCTAACCCCGTGCTGTACCTGTCCGTGGAGTGTTTGATGGGGACAGTGTAGAGGGAGCTTTACTCTGTATCCAACCCCGTGCTGTACCTGTCCTGGGAGTGTTTGATGGGGGTAGTGTGGAGGGAGCTTTACTCTGTATCTAACCCCGTGCTGTACCTGTCCTGGGTGTGTTTGATGGGGACAGTGTAGAGGGAGCTTTACTCTGTATCCAACCCCGTGCTGTACCTGTCCGGGGAGTGTTTGATGGGGACAGTGTAGAGGGAGCTTTACTCTGTATCTAACCCCGTGCTGTACCTGTCCTGGGAGTGTTTGATGGGAACAGTGTAGAGGGAGCTTTACTCTGTATCTAACCCCGTGCTGTACCGGTCCGTGGAGTGTTTGATGGGGGTAGTGTGGAGGGAGCTTTACTCTGTATCTAACCCCGTGCTGTACCTGTCCTGGGAATATTTGATGGGGACAGTGTAGAGGGAGCTTTACTCTGTATCTAACCCCGTGCTGTACCTGTCCTGGGAGTGTTTGATGGGGACAGTGTAGAGCGAGCTTTACTCTGTATCTAACCCCGTGCTGTACCTGTCCTGGGAGTATTTGATGGGGATAGTGTAGAGGGAGCTTTACTCTGTATCTAACCCCGTGCTGTACCTGTCCTGGGAGTGTTTGATGGAGACAGTGTAGAGGGAGCTTTACTCTGTATCTAACCCCGTGCTGTACCTGTCCTGGGAGTGTTTGATGGAGACAGTGTAGAGGGAGCTTTACTCGGTATCTAACCCCGTGCTGTACCTGTCCTGGGAGTGTTTGATGGGGACAGTGTAGAGGGAGCTTTACTCTGTATCTAACCCCGTGCTGTACCTGTCCTGGGAGTGTTTGATGGGGACAGTGTAGAGGAAGCTTTACTCTGTATCTAACCCCGTGCTGTACCTGTCCTGGGTGTGTTTGATGGGGACAGTGTAGAGGGAGCTTTACTTTGTATCCAACCCCGTGCTGTACCTGGCCTGGCAGTGTTTGATAGGGACAGTGTAGAGGGAGCTTTACTCTGTATCTAACCCCGTGCTGTACCTGTCCTGGGAGTGTTTGATGGGGACAGTGTAGAGGGAGCTTTACTCTGTATCTAATCCCGTGCTGTACCTGTCCAGGGAGTGTTTGATGGGGACAGTGTAGAGGGAGCTTTACTCTGTATCTAACCCCGTGCTGTACCTGTCCTGGGAGTATTTGATGGGGACAGTGTAGAGGGAGCTTTACTTTGTATCTAACCCCGCGCTGTACCTGTCCTGGGAGTGTTTGATGGGGACAGTGTAGAGGGAGCTTTACTCTGTATCTAACCCCGTGCTGTACCGGTCCATGGAGTGTTTGATGGGGACAGTGTAGCGGGAGCTTTACTCTGTATCTAACCCCGTGCTGTACCTGTCCTGGGAGTGTTTGATGGGGACAGTGCAGAGGGAGCTTTACTTTGTATCTAACCCCACGCTGTACCTGTCCTGGGAGTGTTTGATGGGGACAGTGTCGAGGGAGCTTTACTCTGTATCTAACCCCGTGCTGTACCTGTCCTGGGAGTGTTTGATGGGGACAGTGTCGAGGGAGCTTTACTCTGTATCTAACCCCGTGCTGTACCTGTCCTGGGAGTGTTTGATGGGGACAGTGTCGAGGGAGCTTTACTCTGTATCTAACCCCGTGCTGTACCTGTCCTGGGAGTATTTGATGGGGACCGTGTAGAGGGAGCTTTACTTTGTATCTAACCCCGCTGTACCTGTCCTGGGAGTGTTTGATGGGGACAGTGTAGAGGGAGCTTTACTCTGTATCTAACCCCGTGCTGTACCGGTCCGTGGAGTGTTTGATGGGGACAGTGTAGAGGGATATTTACTCTGTATCCAACCCCGTGCTGTACCTGTCCTGGGAGTGTTTGATGGGGACATTGTAGAGGGAGCTTTACTCTGTATCTAACCCCGTGCTGTACCTGTCCTGGGAGTGTTTGATGGGGACAGTGTAGTGGGAGCTTTACTCTGTACCTAACCCCGTGCTGTACCTGTCCTGGGAGTGTTTGATTGGGACAGTGTAGAGGGAGCTTTACTCTGTATCTAACCCCGTGCTGTACCTGTCCGTGGAGTGTTTGATGGGGACAGTGTAGAGGGAGCTTTACTCTGTATCCAACCCCGTGCTGTACCTGTCCTGGGAGTGTTTGATGGGGGTAGTGTGGAGGGAGCTTTACTCTGTATCTAACCCCGTGCTGTACCTGTCCTGGGTGTGTTTGATGGGGACAGTGTAGAGGGAGCTTTACTCTGTATCCAACCCCGTGCTGTACCTGTCCGGGGAGTGTTTGATGGGGACAGTGTAGAGGGAGCTTTACTCTGTATCTAACCCCGTGCTGTACCTGTCCTGGGAGTGTTTGATGGGAACAGTGTAGAGGGAGCTTTACTCTGTATCTAACCCCGTGCTGTACCGGTCCGTGGAGTGTTTGATGGGGGTAGTGTGGAGGGAGCTTTACTCTGTATCTAACCCCGTGCTGTACCTGTCCTGGGAATATTTGATGGGGACAGTGTAGAGGGAGCTTTACTCTGTATCTAACCCCGTGCTGTACCTGTCCTGGGAGTGTTTGATGGGGACAGTGTAGAGCGAGCTTTACTCTGTATCTAACCCCGTGCTGTACCTGTCCTGGGAGTATTTGATGGGGATAGTGTAGAGGGAGCTTTACTCTGTATCTAACCCCGTGCTGTACCTGTCCTGGGAGTGTTTGATGGAGACAGTGTAGAGGGAGCTTTACTCTGTATCTAACCCCGTGCTGTACCTGTCCTGGGAGTGTTTGATGGAGACAGTGTAGAGGGAGCTTTACTCGGTATCTAACCCCGTGCTGTACCTGTCCTGGGAGTGTTTGATGGGGACAGTGTAGAGGGAGCTTTACTCTGTATCTAACCCCGTGCTGTACCTGTCCTGGGAGTGTTTGATGGGGACAGTGTAGAGGAAGCTTTACTCTGTATCTAACCCCGTGCTGTACCTGTCCTGGGTGTGTTTGATGGGGACAGTGTAGAGGGAGCTTTACTCTGTATCCAACTCCGTGCTGTACCTGTCCTGGGAGTGTTTGATGGGGACAGTGTCGAGGGAGCTTTACTCTGTATCTAACCCCGTGCTGTACCTGTCCTGGGAGTGTTTGATGGGGACAGTGTCGAGGGAGTTTTACTCTGTATCTAACCCCGTGCTGTACCTGTCCTGGGAGTGTTTGATGGGGACAGTGTAGAGCGAGCTTTACTCTGTATCTAACCCCGTGCTGTACCTGTCCTGGGAGTGTTTGATGGGGATAGTGTAGAGCGAGCTTTACTCTGTATCTAACCCCGTGCTGTACCTGTCCTGGGAGTGTTTGATGGAGACAGTGTAGAGGGAGCTTTACTCTGTATCTAACTCCGTGCTGTACCTGTCCTGGGAGTGTTTGATGGAGACAGTGTAGAGGGAGCTTTACTCTGTATCTAACCCCGTGCTGTACCTGTCCTGGGAGTGTTTGATGGGGACAGTGTAGAGGAAGCTTTACTCTGTATCTAACCCCGTGCTGTACCTGTCCTGGGTGTGTTTGATGGGGACAGTGTAGAGGGAGCTTTACTTTGTATCCAACCCCGTGCTGTACCTGGCCTGGCAGTGTTTGATAGGGACAGTGTAGAGGGAGCTTTACTCTGTATCTAACCCCGTGCTGTACCTGTCCTGGGAGTGTTTGATGGGGACAGTGTAGAGGAAGCTTTACTTTGTATCTAACCCCACGCTGTACCTGTCCTGGGAGTGTTTGATGGGGACAGTGTCGAGGGAGCTTTACTCTGTATCTAACCCCGTGCTGTACCTGTCCTGGGAGTGTTTTATGGGGACAGTGTCGAGGGAGCTTTACTCTGTATCTAACCCCGTGCTGTACCGGTCCTGGGAGTGTTTGATGGGGTCAGTGTCGAGGGAGCTTTACTCTGTATCTAACCCCGTGCTGTACCTGTCCTGGGAGTATTTGATGGGGACCGTGTAGAGGGAGCTTTACTTTGTATCTAACCCCGCTGTACCTGTCCTGGGAGTGTTTGATGGGGACTGTGTAGAGGGAGCTTTACTCTGTATCTAACCCCGTGCTGTACCGGTCCGTGGAGTGTTTGATGGGGACAGTGTAGAGGGATATTTACTCTGTATCCAACCCTGTGCTGTACCTGTCCTGGGAGTGTTTGATGGGGACATTGTAGAGGGAGCTTTACTCTGTATCTAACCCCGTGCTGTACCTGTCCTGGGAGTGTTTGATGGGGACAGTGTAGTGGGAGCTTTACTCTGTACCTAACCCCGTGCTGTACCTGTCCTGGGAGTGTTTGATTGGGACAGTGTAGAGGGAGCTTTACTCTGTATCTAACCCCGTGCTGTACCTGTCCGTGGAGTGTTTGATGGGGACAGTGTAGAGGGAGCTTTACTCTGTATCCAACCCCGTGCTGTACCTGTCCTGGGAGTGTTTGATGGGGGTAGTGTGGAGGGAGCTTTACTCTGTATCTAACCCCGTGCTGTACCTGTCCTGGGAATATTTGATGGGGACAGTGTAGAGGAAGCTTTACTCTGTATCTAACCCCGTGCTGTACCTGTCCTGGGAGTGTTTGATGGGGACAGTGTAGAGCGAGCTTTACTCTGTATCTAACCCCGTGCTGTACCTGTCCTGGGAGTATTTGATGGGGATAGTGTAGAGGGAGCTTTACTCTGTATCTAACCCCGTGCTGTACCTGACCTGGGAGTGTTTGATGGAGACAGTGTAGAGGAAGCTTTACTCTGTATCTAACCCAGTGCTGTACCTGTCCTGGGTGTGTTTGATGGGGACAGTGTAGAGGGAGCTTTACTCTGTATCTAACCCCGTGCTGTACCTGTCCTGGCAGTGTTTGACAGGGACAGTGTAGAGGGAGCTTTACTCTGTATCTAACCCAGTGCTGTACCTGTCCTGGGAGTGTTTGATGGGGACAGTGTAGAGGGAGCTTTACTCTGTATCTAATCCCGTGCTGTACCTGTCCAGGGAGTGTTTGATGGGGACAGTGTAGAGGGAGCTTTACTCTGTATCTAACCCCGTGCTGTACCGGTCCGTGGAGTGTTTGATGGGGGTAGTGTGGAGGGAGCTTTACTCTGTATCTAACCCCGTGCTGTACCTGTCCTGGGAATATTTGATGGGGACAGTGTAGAGGGAGCTTTACTCTGTATCTAACCCCGTGCTGTACCTGTCCTGGGAGTGTTTGATGGGGACAGTGTAGAGCGAGCTTTACTCTGTATCTAACCCCGTGCTGTACCTGTCCTGGGAGTATTTGATGGGGATAGTGTAGAGGGAGCTTTACTCTGTATCTAACCCCGTGCTGTACCTGTCCTGGGAGTGTTTGATGGAGACAGTGTAGAGGGAGCTTTACTCTGTATCTAACCCCGTGCTGTACCTGTCCTGGGAGTGTTTGATGGAGACAGTGTAGAGGGAGCTTTACTCGGTATCTAACCCCGTGCTGTACCTGTCCTGGGAGTGTTTGATGGGGACAGTGTAGAGGGAGCTTTACTCTGTATCTAACCCCGTGCTGTACCTGTCCTGGGAGTGTTTGATGGGGACAGTGTAGAGGAAGCTTTACTCTGTATCTAACCCCGTGCTGTACCTGTCCTGGGTGTGTTTGATGGGGACAGTGTAGAGGGAGCTTTACTCTGTATCCAACTCCGTGCTGTACCTGTCCTGGGAGTGTTTGATGGGGACAGTGTCGAGGGAGCTTTACTCTGTATCTAACCCCGTGCTGTACCTGTCCTGGGAGTGTTTGATGGGGACAGTGTCGAGGGAGTTTTACTCTGTATCTAACCCCGTGCTGTACCTGTCCTGGGAGTGTTTGATGGGGACAGTGTAGAGCGAGCTTTACTCTGTATCTAACCCCGTGCTGTACCTGTCCTGGGAGTGTTTGATGGGGATAGTGTAGAGCGAGCTTTACTCTGTATCTAACCCCGTGCTGTACCTGTCCTGGGAGTGTTTGATGGAGACAGTGTAGAGGGAGCTTTACTCTGTATCTAACTCCGTGCTGTACCTGTCCTGGGAGTGTTTGATGGAGACAGTGTAGAGGGAGCTTTACTCTGTATCTAACCCCGTGCTGTACCTGTCCTGGGAGTGTTTGATGGGGACAGTGTAGAGGAAGCTTTACTCTGTATCTAACCCTGTGCTGTACCTGTCCTGGGTGTGTTTGATGGGGACAGTGTAGAGGGAGCTTTACTTTGTATCCAACCCCGTGCTGTACCTGGCCTGGCAGTGTTTGATAGGGACAGTGTAGAGGGAGCTTTACTCTGTATCTAACCCCGTGCTGTACCTGTCCTGGGAGTGTTTGATGGGGACAGTGTAGAGGGAGCTTTACTCTGTATCTAATCCCGTGCTGTACCTGTCCAGGGAGTGTTTGATGGGGACAGTGTAGAGGGAGCTTTACTCTGTATCTAACCCCGTGCTGTACCTGTCCAGGGAGTGTTTGATGGGGACAGTGTAGAGGGAGCTTTACTCTGTATCTAACCCCGTGCTGTACCTGTCCTGGGAGTATTTGATGGGGACAGTGTAGAGGGAGCTTTACTTTGTATCTAACCCCGCGCTGTACCTGTCCTGGGAGTGTTTGATGGGGACAGTGTAGAGGGAGCTTTACTCTGTATCTAACCCCGTGCTGTACCGGTCCGTGGAGTGTTTGATGGGGACAGTGTAGCAGGAGCTTTACTCTGTATCTAACCCCGTGCTGTACCTGTCCTGTGAGTGTTTGATGGGGACAGTGCAGAGGGAGCTTTACTTTGTATCTAACCCCACGCTGTACCTGTCCTGGGAGTGTTTGATGGGGACAGTGTCGAGGGAGCTTTACTCTGTATCTAACCCCGTGCTGTACCTGTCCTGGGAGTGTTTGATGGGGACAGTGTCGAGGGAGCTTTACTCTGTATCTAACCCCGTGCTGTACCTGTCCTGGGAGTGTTTGATGGGGACAGTGTCGAGGGAGCTTTACTCTGTATCTAACCCCGTGCTGTACCTGTCCTGGGAGTATTTGATGGGGACCGTGTAGAGGGAGCTTTACTTTGTATCTAACCCCGCTGTACCTGTCCTGGGAGTGTTTGATGGGGACAGTGTAGAGGGAGCTTTACTCTGTATCTAACCCCGTGCTGTACCGGTCCGTGGAGTGTTTGATGGGGACAGTGTAGAGGGATAATTTACTCTGTATCCAACCCCGTGCTGTACCTGTCCTGGGAGTGTTTGATGGGGACATTGTAGAGGGAGCTTTACTCTGTATCTAACCCCGTGCTGTACCTGTCCTGGGAGTGTTTGATGGGGACAGTGTAGTGGGAGCTTTACTCTGTACCTAACCCCGTGCTGTACCTGTCCTGGGAGTGTTTGATTGGGACAGTGTAGAGGGAGCTTTACTCTGTATCTAACCCCGTGCTGTACCTGTCCGTGGAGTGTTTGATGGGGACAGTGTAGAGGGAGCTTTACTCTGTATCCAACCCCGTGCTGTACCTGTCCTGGGAGTGTTTGATGGGGGTAGTGTGGAGGGAGCTTTACTCTGTATCTAACCCCGTGCTGTACCTGTCCTGGGAATATTTGATGGGGACAGTGTAGAGGAAGCTTTACTCTGTATCTAACCCCGTGCTGTACCTGTCCTGGGAGTGTTTGATGGGGACAGTGTAGAGCGAGCTTTACTCTGTATCTAACCCCGTGCTGTACCTGTCCTGGGAGTATTTGATGGGGATAGTGTAGAGGGAGCTTTACTCTGTATCTAACCCCGTGCTGTACCTGACCTGGGAGTGTTTGATGGAGACACTGTAGAGGGAGCTTTACTCTGTATCTAACCCCGTGCTGTACCTGTCCTGGGAGTGTTTGATGGGGATAGTGTAGAGGGAGCTTTACTCTGTATCTAACCCCGTGCTGTACCTGTCCTGGGAGTGTTTGATGGGGACAGTGTAGAGGGAGCTTTACTCTGTATCTAATCCCGTGCTGTACCTGTCCAGGGAGTGTTTGATGGGGACAGTGTAGAGGGAGCTTTACTCTGTATCTAACCCCGTGCTGTACCTGTCCTGGGAGTATTTGATGGGGACAGTGTAGAGGGAGCTTTACTTTGTATCTAACCCCGCGCTGTACCTGTCCTGGGAGTGTTTGATGGGGACAGTGTAGAGGGAGCTTTACTCTGTATCTAACCCCGTGCTGTACCGGTCCGTGGAGTGTTTGATGGGGACAGTGTAGCGGGAGCTTTACTCTGTATCTAACCCCGTGCTGTACCTGTCCTGTGAGTGTTTGATGGGGACAGTGCAGAGGGAGCTTTACTTTGTATCTAACCCCACGCTGTACCTGTCCTGGGAGTGTTTGATGGGGACAGTGTCGAGGGAGCTTTACTCTGTATCTAACCCCGTGCTGTACCTGTCCTGGGAGTGTTTTATGGGGACAGTGTCGAGGGAGCTTTACTCTGTATCTAACCCCGTGCTGTACCTGTCCTGGGAGTGTTTGATGGGGTCAGTGTCGAGGGAGCTTTACTCTGTATCTAACCCCGTGCTGTACCTGTCCTGGGAGTATTTGATGGGGACCGTGTAGAGGGAGCTTTACTTTGTATCTAACCCCGCTGTACCTGTCCTGGGAGTGTTTGATGGGGACTGTGTAGAGGGAGCTTTACTCTGTATCTAACCCCGTGCTGTACCGGTCCGTGGAGTGTTTGATGGGGACAGTGTAGAGGGATATTTACTCTGTATCCAACCCTGTGCTGTACCTGTCCTGGGAGTGTTTGATGGGGACATTGTAGAGGGAGCTTTACTCTGTATCTAACCCCGTGCTGTACCTGTCCTGGGAGTGTTTGATGGGGACAGTGTAGTGGGAGCTTTACTCTGTACCTAACCCCGTGCTGTACCTGTCCTGGGAGTGTTTGATTGGGACAGTGTAGAGGGAGCTTTACTCTGTATCTAACCCCGTGCTGTACCTGTCCGTGGAGTGTTTGATGGGGACAGTGTAGAGGGAGCTTTACTCTGTATCCAACCCCGTGCTGTACCTGTCCTGGGAGTGTTTGATGGGGGTAGTGTGGAGGGAGCTTTACTCTGTATCTAACCCCGTGCTGTACCTGTCCTGGGAATATTTGATGGGGACAGTGTAGAGGAAGCTTTACTCTGTATCTAACCCCGTGCTGTACCTGTCCTGGGAGTGTTTGATGGGGACAGTGTAGAGCGAGCTTTACTCTGTATCTAACCCCGTGCTGTACCTGTCCTGGGAGTATTTGATGGGGATAGTGTAGAGGGAGCTTTACTCTGTATCTAACCCCGTGCTGTACCTGACCTGGGAGTGTTTGATGGAGACAGTGTAGAGGAAGCTTTACTCTGTATCTAACCCAGTGCTGTACCTGTCCTGGGTGTGTTTGATGGGGACAGTGTAGAGGGAGCTTTACTCTGTATCTAACCCCGTGCTGTACCTGTCCTGGCAGTGTTTGACAGGGACAGTGTAGAGGGAGCTTTACTCTGTATCTAACCCAGTGCTGTACCTGTCCTGGGAGTGTTTGATGGGGACAGTGTAGAGGGAGCTTTACTCTGTATCTAATCCCGTGCTGTACCTGTCCAGGGAGTGTTTGATGGGGACAGTGTAGAGGGAGCTTTACTCTGTATCTAACCCCGTGCTGTACCGGTCCGTGGAGTGTTTGATGGGGGTAGTGTGGAGGGAGCTTTACTCTGTATCTAACCCCGTGCTGTACCTGTCCTGGGAATATTTGATGGGGACAGTGTAGAGGGAGCTTTACTCTGTATCTAACCCCGTGCTGTACCTGTCCTGGGAGTGTTTGATGGGGACAGTGTAGAGCGAGCTTTACTCTGTATCTAACCCCGTGCTGTACCTGTCCTGGGAGTATTTGATGGGGATAGTGTAGAGGGAGCTTTACTCTGTATCTAACCCCGTGCTGTACCTGTCCTGGGAGTGTTTGATGGAGACAGTGTAGAGGGAGCTTTACTCTGTATCTAACCCCGTGCTGTACCTGTCCTGGGAGTGTTTGATGGAGACAGTGTAGAGGGAGCTTTACTCGGTATCTAACCCCGTGCTGTACCTGTCCTGGGAGTGTTTGATGGGGACAGTGTAGAGGGAGCTTTACTCTGTATCTAACCCCGTGCTGTACCTGTCCTGGGAGTGTTTGATGGGGACAGTGTAGAGGAAGCTTTACTCTGTATCTAACCCCGTGCTGTACCTGTCCTGGGTGTGTTTGATGGGGACAGTGTAGAGGGAGCTTTACTCTGTATCCAACTCCGTGCTGTACCTGTCCTGGGAGTGTTTGATGGGGACAGTGTCGAGGGAGCTTTACTCTGTATCTAACCCCGTGCTGTACCTGTCCTGGGAGTGTTTGATGGGGACAGTGTCGAGGGAGTTTTACTCTGTATCTAACCCCGTGCTGTACCTGTCCTGGGAGTGTTTGATGGGGACAGTGTAGAGCGAGCTTTACTCTGTATCTAACCCCGTGCTGTACCTGTCCTGGGAGTGTTTGATGGGGATAGTGTAGAGCGAGCTTTACTCTGTATCTAACCCCGTGCTGTACCTGTCCTGGGAGTGTTTGATGGAGACAGTGTAGAGGGAGCTTTACTCTGTATCTAACTCCGTGCTGTACCTGTCCTGGGAGTGTTTGATGGAGACAGTGTAGAGGGAGCTTTACTCTGTATCTAACCCCGTGCTGTACCTGTCCTGGGAGTGTTTGATGGGGACAGTGTAGAGGAAGCTTTACTCTGTATCTAACCCTGTGCTGTACCTGTCCTGGGTGTGTTTGATGGGGACAGTGTAGAGGGAGCTTTACTTTGTATCCAACCCCGTGCTGTACCTGGCCTGGCAGTGTTTGATAGGGACAGTGTAGAGGGAGCTTTACTCTGTATCTAACCCCGTGCTGTACCTGTCCTGGGAGTGTTTGATGGGGACAGTGTAGAGGGAGCTTTACTCTGTATCTAATCCCGTGCTGTACCTGTCCAGGGAGTGTTTGATGGGGACAGTGTAGAGGGAGCTTTACTCTGTATCTAACCCCGTGCTGTACCTGTCCTGGGAGTATTTGATGGGGACAGTGTAGAGGGAGCTTTACTTTGTATCTAACCCCGCGCTGTACCTGTCCTGGGAGTGTTTGATGGGGACAGTGTAGAGGGAGCTTTACTCTGTATCTAACCCCGTGCTGTACCGGTCCGTGGAGTGTTTGATGGGGACAGTGTAGCGGGAGCTTTACTCTGTATCTAACCCCGTGCTGTACCTGTCCTGGGAGTGTTTGATGGGGACAGTGTCGAGGGAGCTTTACTCTGTATCTAACCCCGTGCTGTACCTGTCCTGGGAGTATTTGATGGGGACCGTGTAGAGGGAGCTTTACTTTGTATCTAACCCCGCTGTACCTGTCCTGGGAGTGTTTGATGGGGACAGTGTAGAGGGAGCTTTACTCTGTATCTAACCCCGCGCTGTACCTGTCCTGGGAGTGTTTGATGGGGACAGTGTAGAGGGAGCTTTACTCTGTATCTAACCCCGTGCTGTACCGGTCCGTGGAGTGTTTGATGGGGACAGTGTAGCGGGAGCTTTACTCTGTATCTAACCCCGTGCTGTACCTGTCCTGTGAGTGTTTGATGGGGACAGTGCAGAGGGAGCTTTACTTTGTATCTAACCCCACGCTGTACCTGTCCTGGGAGTGTTTGATGGGGACAGTGTCGAGGGAGCTTTACTCTGTATCTAACCCCGTGCTGTACCTGTCCTGGGAGTGTTTTATGGGGACAGTGTCGAGGGAGCTTTACTCTGTATCTAACCCCGTGCTGTACCTGTCCTGGGAGTGTTTGATGGGGACAGTGTCGAGGGAGCTTTACTCTGTATCTAACCCCGTGCTGTACCGGTCCGTGGAGTGTTTGATGGGGACAGTGTAGAGGGATATTTACTCTGTATCCAACCCTGTGCTGTACCTGTCCTGGGAGTGTTTGATGCGGACATTGTAGAGGGAGCTTTACTCTGTATCTAACCCCGTGCTGTACCTGTCCTGGGAGTGTTTGATGGGGACAGTGTAGTGGGAGCTTTACTCTGTACCTAACCCCGTGCTGTACCTGTCCTGGGAGTGTTTGATTGGGACAGTGTAGAGGGAGCTTTACTCTGTATCTAACCCCGTGCTGTACCTGTCCGTGGAGTGTTTGATGGGGACAGTGTAGAGGGAGCTTTACTCTGTATCCAACCCCGTGCTGTACCTGTCCTGGGAGTGTTTGATGGGGGTAGTGTGGAGGGAGCTTTACTCTGTATCTAACCCCGTGCTGTACCTGTCCTGGGAATATTTGATGGGGACAGTGTAGAGGAAGCTTTACTCTGTATCTAACCCCGTGCTGTACCTGTCCTGGGAGTGTTTGATGGGGACAGTGTAGAGCGAGCTTTACTCTGTATCTAACCCCGTGCTGTACCTGTCCTGGGAGTATTTGATGGGGATAGTGTAGAGGAGCTTTACTCTGTATCTAACCCCGTGCTGTACCTGACCTGGGAGTGTTTGATGGAGACAGTGTAGAGGAAGCTTTACTCTGTATCTAACCCAGTGCTGTACCTGTCCTGGGTGTGTTTGATGGGGACAGTGTAGAGGGAGCTTTACTCTGTATCTAACCCCGTGCTGTACCTGTCCTGGCAGTGTTTGATAGGGACAGTGTAGAGGGAGCTTTACTCTGTATCTAACCCAGTGCTGTACCTGTCCTGGGAGTGTTTGATGGGGACAGTGTAGAGGGAGCTTTACTCTGTATCTAATCCCGTGCTGTACCTGTCCAGGGAGTGTTTGATGGGGACAGTGTAGAGGGAGCTTTACTCTGTATCTAACCCCGTGCTGTACCGGTCCGTGGAGTGTTTGATGGGGGTAGTGTGGAGGGAGCTTTACTCTGTATCTAACCCCGTGCTGTACCTGTCCTGGGAATATTTGATGGGGACAGTGTAGAGGGAGCTTTACTCTGTATCTAACCCCGTGCTGTACCTGTCCTGGGAGTGTTTGATGGGGACAGTGTAGAGCGAGCTTTACTCTGTATCTAACCCCGTGCTGTACCTGTCCTGGGAGTATTTGATGGGGATAGTGTAGAGGGAGCTTTACTCTGTATCTAACCCCGTGCTGTACCTGTCCTGGGAGTGTTTGATGGAGACAGTGTAGAGGGAGCTTTACTCTGTATCTAACCCCGTGCTGTACCTGTCCTGGGAGTGTTTGATGGAGACAGTGTAGAGGGAGCTTTACTCGGTATCTAACCCCGTGCTGTACCTGTCCTGGGAGTGTTTGATGGGGACAGTGTAGAGGGAGCTTTACTCTGTATCTAACCCCGTGCTGTACCTGTCCTGGGAGTGTTTGATGGGGACAGTGTAGAGGAAGCTTTACTCTGTATCTAACCCCGTGCTGTACCTGTCCTGGGTGTGTTTGATGGGGACAGTGTAGAGGGAGCTTTACTCTGTATCCAACTCCGTGCTGTACCTGTCCTGGGAGTGTTTGATGGGGACAGTGTCGAGGGAGCTTTACTCTGTATCTAACCCCGTGCTGTACCTGTCCTGGGAGTGTTTGATGGGGACAGTGTCGAGGGAGTTTTACTCTGTATCTAACCCCGTGCTGTACCTGTCCTGGGAGTGTTTGATGGGGACAGTGTAGAGCGAGCTTTACTCTGTATCTAACCCCGTGCTGTACCTGTCCTGGGAGTGTTTGATGGGGATAGTGTAGAGCGAGCTTTACTCTGTATCTAACCCCGTGCTGTACCTGTCCTGGGAGTGTTTGATGGAGACAGTGTAGAGGGAGCTTTACTCTGTATCTAACTCCGTGCTGTACCTGTCCTGGGAGTGTTTGATGGAGACAGTGTAGAGGGAGCTTTACTCTGTATCTAACCCCGTGCTGTACCTGTCCTGGGAGTGTTTGATGGGGACAGTGTAGAGGGAGCTTTACTCTGTATCTAATCCCGTGCTGTACCTGTCCAGGGAGTGTTTGATGGGGACAGTGTAGAGGGAGCTTTACTCTGTATCTAACCCCGTGCTGTACCTGTCCTGGGAGTATTTGATGGGGACAGTGTAGAGGGAGCTTTACTTTGTATCTAACCCCGCGCTGTACCTGTCCTGGGAGTGTTTGATGGGGACAGTGTAGAGGGAGCTTTACTCTGTATCTAACCCCGTGCTGTACCGGTCCGTGGAGTGTTTGATGGGGACAGTGTAGCGGGAGCTTTACTCTGTATCTAACCCCGTGCTGTACCTGTCCTGGGAGTGTTTGATGGGGACAGTGTCGAGGGAGCTTTACTCTGTATCTAACCCCGTGCTGTACCTGTCCTGGGAGTATTTGATGGGGACCGTGTAGAGGGAGCTTTACTTTGTATCTAACCCCGCTGTACCTGTCCTGGGAGTGTTTGATGGGGACAGTGTAGAGGGAGCTTTACTCTGTATCTAACCCCGTGCTGTACCGGTCCGTGGAGTGTTTGATGGGGACAGTGTAGAGGGATATTTACTCTGTATCCAACCCCGTGCTGTACCTGTCCTGGGAGTGTTTGATGGGGACATTGTAGAGGGAGCTTTACTCTGTATCTAACCCCGTGCTGTACCTGTCCTGGGAGTGTTTGATGGGGACAGTGTAGTGGGAGCTTTACTCTGTACCTCACCCCGTGCTGTACCTGTCCTGGGAATGTTTGATTGGGACAGTGTAGAGGGAGCTTTACTCTGTATCTAACCCCGTGCTGTACCTGTCCGTGGAGTGTTTGATGGGGACAGTGTAGAGGGAGCTTTACTCTGTATCCAACCCCGTGCTGTACCTGTCCTGGGAGTGTTTGATGGGGGTAGTGTGGAGGGAGCTTTACTCTGTATCTAACCCCGTGCTGTACCTGTCCTGGGAATATTTGATGGGGACAGTGTAGAGGAAGCTTTACTCTGTATCTAACCCCGTGCTGTACCTGTCCTGGGAGTGTTTGATGGGGACAGTGTAGAGCGAGCTTTACTCTGTATCTAACCCCGTGCTGTACCTGTCCTGGGAGTATTTGATGGGGATAGTGTAGAGGGAGCTTTACTCTGTATCTAACCCCGTGCTGTACCTGACCTGGGAGTGTTTGATGGAGACACTGTAGAGGGAGCTTTACTCTGTATCTAACCCCGTGCTGTACCTGTCCTGGGAGTGTTTGATGGGGATAGTGTAGAGCGAGCTTTACTCTGTATCTAACCCCGTGCTGTACCTGTCCTGGGAGTGTTTGATGGAGACAGTGTAGAGGGAGCTTTACTCTGTATCTAACCCCGTGCTGTACCTGTCCTGGGAGTGTTTGATGGAGACAGTGTAGAGGGAGCTTTACTCTGTATCTAACCCCGTGCTGTACCTGTCCTGCGAGTGTTTGATGGGGACAGTGTAGAGGAAGCTTTACTCTGTATCTAACCCAGTGCTGTACCTGTCCTGGGTGTGTTTGATGGGGACAGTGTAGAGGGAGCTTTACTTTGTATCCAACCCCGTGCTGTACCTGGCCTGGCAGTGTTTGATAGGGACAGTGTAGAGGGAGCTTTACTCTGTATCTAACCCAGTGCTGTACCTGTCCTGGGAGTGTTTGATGGGGACAGTGTAGAGGGAGCTTTACTCTGTATTTAATCCCGTGCTGTACCTGTCCAGGGAGTGTTTGATGGGGACAGTGTAGAGGGAGCTTTACTCTGTATCTAACCCCGTGCTGTACCTGTCCTGGGAGTATTTGATGGGGACAGTGTAGAGGGAGCTTTACTTTGTATCTAACCCCGCGCTGTACCTGTCCTGGGAGTGTTTGATGGGGACAGTGTAGAGGGAGCTTTACTCTGTATCTAACCCCGTGCTGTACCGGTCCGTGGAGTGTTTGATGGGGACAGTGTAGCGGGAGCTTTACTCTGTATCTAACCCCGTGCTGTACCTGTCCTGGGAGTGTTTGATGGGGACAGTGCAGAGGGAGCTTTACTTTGTATCTAACCCCACGCTGTACCTGTCCTGGGAGTGTTTGATGGGGACAGTGTCGAGGGAGCTTTACTCTGTATCTAACCCCGTGCTGTACCGGTCCGTGGAGTGTTTGATGGGGACAGTGTAGAGGGAGCTTTACTCTGTATCTAACCCCGTGCTGTACCTGTCCTGGGTGTGTTTGATGGGGACAGTGTAGAGGGAGCTTTACTCTGTATCCAACCCCGTGCTGTACCTGTCCTGGGAGTGTTTGATGGGGACAGTGTCGAGGGAGCTTTACTCTGTATCTAACCCCGTGCTGTACCTGTCCTGGGTGTGTTTGATGGGGACAGTGTAGAGGGAGCTTTACTCTGTATCCAACCCCGTGCTGTACCTGTCCTGGGAGTGTTTGATGGGGACAGTGTCGAGGGAGCTTTACTCTGTATCTAACCCCGTGCTGTACCTATCCTGGGAGTGTTTGATGGGGACAGTGTAGAGCGAGCTTTACTCTGTATCTAACCCCGTGCTGTACCTGTCCTGGGTGTGTTTGATGGGGACAGTGTAGAGGGAGCTTTACTTTGTATCCAACCCCGTGCTGTACCTGGCCTGGCAGTGTTTGATAGGGACAGTGTAGAGGGAGCTTTACTCTGTATCTAACCCCGTGCTGTACCTGTCCTGGGAGTGTTTGATGGGGACAGTGTAGAGGCAGCTTTACTCTGTATCTAATCCCGTGCTGTACCTGTCCAGGGAGTGTTTGATGGGGACAGTGTAGAGGGAGCTTTACTCTGTATCTAACCCCGTGCTGTACCTGTCCTGGGAGTATTTGATGGGGACAGTGTAGAGGGAGCTTTACTTTGTATCTAACCCCGCGCTGTACCTGTCCTGGGAGTGTTTGATGGGGACAGTGGAGAGGGAGCTTTACTCTGTATCTAACCCCGTGCTGTACCGGTCCGTGGAGTGTTTGATGGGGACAGTGTAGCGGGAGCTTTACTCTGTATCTAACCCCGTGCTGTACCTGTCCTGGGAGTGTTTGATGGGGACAGTGCAGAGGGAGCTTTACTTTGTATCTAACCCCACGCTGTACCTGTCCTGGGAGTGTTTGATGGGGACTGTGTCGAGGGAGCTTTACTCTGTATCTAACCCCGTGCTGTACCTGTCCGGGGAGTGTTTGATGGGGACAGTGTCGAGGGAGCTTTACTCTGTATCTAACCCCGTGCTGTACCTGTCCTGGGAGTGTTTGATGGGGACAGTGTCGAGGGAGCTTTACTCTGTATCTAACCCCGTGCTGTACCTGTCCTGGGAGTATTTGATGGGGACCATGGAGAGGGAGCTTTACTTTGTATCTAACCCCGCGCTGTACCTGTCCTGGGAGTGTTTGATGGGGACAGTGTAGAGGGAGCTTTACTCTGTATCTAACCCCGTGCTGTACCGGTCCGTGGAGTGTTTCATGGGGACAGTGTAGAGGGAGCTTTACTCTGTATCCAACCCCTTGCTGTATCTGTCCTGGGAGTGTTTGATGGGGACAGTGGAGAGGGAGCTTTACTCTGTATCTAACCCCGTGCTGTACCTGTCCTGTGAGTGTTTGATGGGGACAGTGTAGTGGGAGCTTTATTCTGTACCTAACCCCGTGCTGTACCTGTCCTGGGAGTGTTTGATGGGGACAGTGTAGAGGGAGCTTTACTCTGTATCCAACCCCGTGCTGTACCTGTCCTGGGAGTGTTTGATGGGGACAGTGTCGAGGGAGCTTTACTCTGTATCTAACCCCGTGCTGTACCTGTCCTGGGAGTGTTTGATGGGGACAGTGTAGAGCGAGCTTTACTCTGTATCTAACCCCGTGCTGTACCTGTCCTGGGAGTGTTTGATAGGGATAGTGTAGAGCGAGCTTTACTCTGTATCTAACCCCGTGCTGTACCTGTCCTGGGAGTGTTTGATGGAGACAGTGTAGAGGGAGCTTTACTCTGTATCTAACCCCGTGCTGTACCTGTCCTGGGAGTGTTTGATGGAGACAGTGTAGAGGGAGCTTTACTCTGTATCTAACCCCGTGCTGTACCTGTCCTGGGAGTGTTTGATGGGGACAGTGTAGAGGAAGCTTTACTCTGTATCTAACCCCGTGCTGTACCTGTCCTTGTTGTGTTTGATGGGGACAGTGTAGAGGGAGCTTTACTTTGTATCCAACCCCGTGCTGTACCTGGCCTGGCAGTGTTTGATAGGGACAGTGTAGAGGGAGCTTTACTCTGTATCTAACCCCGTGCTGTACCTGTCCTGGGAGTGTTTGATGGGGACAGTGTAGAGGGAGCTTTACTCTGTATCTAATCCCGTGCTGTACCTGTCCAGGGAGTGTTTGATGGGGACAGTGTAGAGGGAGCTTTACTCTGTATCTAACCCCGTGCTGTACCTGTCCTGGGAGTATTTGATGGGGACAGTGTAGAGGGAGCTTTACTTTGTATCTAACCCCGCGCTGTACCTGTCCTGGGAGTGTTTGATGGGGACAGTGGAGAGGGAGCTTTACTCTGTATCTAACCCCGTGCTGTACCGGTCCGTTGGGTGTTTGATGGGGACAGTGTAGCGGGAGCTTTACTCTGTATCTAACCCCGTGCTGTACCTGTCCTGGGAGTGTTTGATGGGGACAGTGCAGAGGGAGCTTTACTTTGTATCTAACCCCACGCTGTACCTGTCCTGGGAGTGTTTGATGGGGAGAGTGTAGAGGCAGCTTTACTCTGTACCTAACCCGTGCTGTACCTGTCCTGGGAATGTTTGATGGGGACAGTGTAGAGGGAGCTTTACTCTGTATCTAACCCCGAGCTGTACCTGTCCTGGGAATGTTTGATGGGGACAGTGTAGAGGGAGCTTTACTCTGTATCTAACCCCGTGCTGTACCTGTCCTGGGAATGTTTGATGGGGACAGTGTAGAGGGAGCTTTACTCTGTACCTAACCCCGTGCTGTACCTGTCCTGGGAGTGTTTGATGGGGAATGTGTAGAGGGAGCTATACTCTGTATCTAACCCCGTGCTGTACCTGTCCTGGGAGTATTTGATGGGGACAGTGTAGAGGTAGCTTTACTCTGTACCTAACCCTGTGCTGTACCTGTCCTGGGAGTGTTTGATGGGGACAGTGTAGAGGGAGCTTTACTCTGTATCTAACCCCGTGCTGTACCTGTCCTGGGAGTGTTTGATGGGGACAGTGTAGAGGCAGCTTTACTCTGTAACTAACCCCGTGCTGTACCTGTCCTGGGAGTGCTTGATGGGGACAGTGTAGATGCAGCTTTACTCTGTACCTAACCCCGTGCTGTACCTGTCCTGGGAGTGTTTGATGGGGACAGTGTAGAGGGAGCTTTACTCTGTATCTAACCCCGTGCTGTACCTGTCCTGGGAGTATTTGACGGGGACAGTGTAGAGGTAGCTTTACTCTGTACCTAACCCCGTGCTGTACCTGTCCCGGGAGTGTTTGATGGGGACAGTGTAGAGGGAGCTTTACTCTGTATCTAACCCCGTGCTGTACCTGTCCTGGGAGTGTTTGGTGGGGACAGTGTAGAGGCAGCTTTACTCTGTATCTAACCCCGTGCTGTACCTGTCCTGGGAGTGCTTGATGGGGACAGTGTAGATGCAGCTTTACTCTGTACCTAACCCCGTGCTGTACCTGGCCTGGGAGTGTTTGATGGGGACAGTGTAGAGGGAGCTTTACTCTGTATCTAACCCCGTGCTGTACCTGTCCTGGGA
Source organism: Scyliorhinus torazame (assembly GCF_047496885.1). Taxonomy (NCBI): domain Eukaryota; kingdom Metazoa; phylum Chordata; class Chondrichthyes; order Carcharhiniformes; family Scyliorhinidae; genus Scyliorhinus; species Scyliorhinus torazame. The sequence goes on along the minus strand of NC_092708.1, from coordinate 402,140,647 downwards.
ATGTTTGATGGGGACAGTGTTGAGGGAGCTTTACTCTGGATCTATCCCCGTGCTGTACCTGTCCTGGGAGTGTTTGAATGGGACAGTGTAGAGGGAGCTTTACTCTGTACCTAACCCCGTGCTGTATCTGTCCTGGGAGTGTTTGATGGGGACAGTGTAGAGGGAGCTTTACTCTGTATCTAACCCCGTGCTGTACCGGTCCGTTGGGTGTTTGATGGGGACAGTGTAGCGGGAGCTTTACTCTGTATCTAACCCCGTGCTGTACCTGTCCTGGGAGTGTTTGATGGGGACAGTGCAGAGGGAGCTTTACTTTGTATCTAACCCCACGCTGTACCTGTCCTGGGAGTGTTTGATGGGGAGAGTGTAGAGGCAGCTTTACTCTGTACCTAACCCGTGCTGTACCTGTCCTGGGAATGTTTGATGGGGACAGTGTAGAGGGAGCTTTACTCTGTATCTAACCCCGAGCTGTACCTGTCCTGGGAATGTTTGATGGGGACAGTGTAGAGGGAGCTTTACTCTGTATCTAACCCCGTGCTGTACCTGTCCTGGGAATGTTTGATGGGGACAGTGTAGAGGGAGCTTTACTCTGTACCTAACCCCGTGCTGTACCTGTCCTGGGAGTGTTTGATGGGGAATGTGTAGAGGGAGCTATACTCTGTATCTAACCCCGTGCTGTACCTGTCCTGGGAGTATTTGATGGGGACAGTGTAGAGGTAGCTTTACTCTGTACCTAACCCTGTGCTGTACCTGTCCTGGGAGTGTTTGATGGGGACAGTGTAGAGGGAGCTTTACTCTGTATCTAACCCCGTGCTGTACCTGTCCTGGGAGTGTTTGATGGGGACAGTGTAGAGGCAGCTTTACTCTGTAACTAACCCCGTGCTGTACCTGTCCTGGGAGTGCTTGATGGGGACAGTGTAGATGCAGCTTTACTCTGTACCTAACCCCGTGCTGTACCTGTCCTGGGAGTGTTTGATGGGGACAGTGTAGAGGGAGCTTTACTCTGTATCTAACCCCGTGCTGTACCTGTCCTGGGAGTATTTGACGGGGACAGTGTAGAGGTAGCTTTACTCTGTACCTAACCCCGTGCTGTACCTGTCCCGGGAGTGTTTGATGGGGACAGTGTAGAGGGAGCTTTACTCTGTATCTAACCCCGTGCTGTACCTGTCCTGGGAGTGTTTGGTGGGGACAGTGTAGAGGCAGCTTTACTCTGTATCTAACCCCGTGCTGTACCTGTCCTGGGAGTGCTTGATGGGGACAGTGTAGATGCAGCTTTACTCTGTACCTAACCCCGTGCTGTACCTGGCCTGGGAGTGTTTGATGGGGACAGTGTAGAGGGAGCTTTACTCTGTATCTAACCCCGTGCTGTACCTGTCCTGGGAATGTTTGATGGGGACAGTGTTGAGGGAGCTTTACTCTGTATCTATCCCCGTGCTGTACCTGTCCTGGGAGTGTTTGAATGGGACAGTGTAGAGGGAGCTTTACTCTGTACCTAACCCCGTGCTGTATCTGTCCTGGGAGTGTTTGATGGGGACAGTGTAGAGGGAGCTTTACTCTGTGTCTAACCCCGTGCTGTACCTGTCCTGGGAGTGTTTGATGGGGACAGTGTAGCGGGAGCTTTACTCTGTATCTAACCCCGTGCTGTACCTGTCCTGGGAGTGTTTGATGGGGACAGTGCAGAGGGAGCTTTACTTTGTATCTAACCCCACGCTGTACCTGTCCTGGGAGTGTTTGATGGGGACTGTGTCGAGGGAGCTTTACTCTGTATCTAACCCCGTGCTGTACCTGTCCGGGGAGTGTTTGATGGGGACAGTGTCGAGGGAGCTTTACTCTGTATCTAACCCCGTGCTGTACCTGTCCTGGGAGTGTTTGATGGGGACAGTGTCGAGGGAGCTTTACTCTGTATCTAACCCCGTGCTGTACCTGTCCTGGGAGTATTTGATGGGGACCATGGAGAGGGAGCTTTACTTTGTATCTAACCCCGCGCTGTACCTGTCCTGGGAGTGTTTGATGGGGACAGTGTAGAGGGAGCTTTACTCTGTATCTAACCCCGTGCTGTACCGGTCCGTGGAGTGTTTCATGGGGACAGTGTAGAGGGAGCTTTACTCTGTATCCAACCCCTTGCTGTATCTGTCCTGGGAGTGTTTGATGGGGACAGTGGAGAGGGAGCTTTACTCTGTATCTAACCCCGTGCTGTACCTGTCCTGTGAGTGTTTGATGGGGACAGTGTAGTGGGAGCTTTATTCTGTACCTAACCCCGTGCTGTACCTGTCCTGGGAGTGTTTGATGGGGACAGTGTAGAGGGAGCTTTACTCTGTATCCAACCCCGTGCTGTACCTGTCCTGGGAGTGTTTGATGGGGACAGTGTCGAGGGAGCTTTACTCTGTATCTAACCCCGTGCTGTACCTGTCCTGGGAGTGTTTGATGGGGACAGTGTAGAGCGAGCTTTACTCTGTATCTAACCCCGTGCTGTACCTGTCCTGGGAGTGTTTGATAGGGATAGTGTAGAGCGAGCTTTACTCTGTATCTAACCCCGTGCTGTACCTGTCCTGGGAGTGTTTGATGGAGACAGTGTAGAGGGAGCTTTACTCTGTATCTAACCCCGTGCTGTACCTGTCCTGGGAGTGTTTGATGGAGACAGTGTAGAGGGAGCTTTACTCTGTATCTAACCCCGTGCTGTACCTGTCCTGGGAGTGTTTGATGGGGACAGTGTAGAGGAAGCTTTACTCTGTATCTAACCCCGTGCTGTACCTGTCCTTGTTGTGTTTGATGGGGACAGTGTAGAGGGAGCTTTACTTTGTATCCAACCCCGTGCTGTACCTGGCCTGGCAGTGTTTGATAGGGACAGTGTAGAGGGAGCTTTACTCTGTATCTAACCCCGTGCTGTACCTGTCCTGGGAGTGTTTGATGGGGACAGTGTAGAGGGAGCTTTACTCTGTATCTAATCCCGTGCTGTACCTGTCCAGGGAGTGTTTGATGGGGACAGTGTAGAGGGAGCTTTACTCTGTATCTAACCCCGTGCTGTACCTGTCCTGGGAGTATTTGATGGGGACAGTGTAGAGGGAGCTTTACTTTGTATCTAACCCCGCGCTGTACCTGTCCTGGGAGTGTTTGATGGGGACAGTGGAGAGGGAGCTTTACTCTGTATCTAACCCCGTGCTGTACCGGTCCGTTGGGTGTTTGATGGGGACAGTGTAGCGGGAGCTTTACTCTGTATCTAACCCCGTGCTGTACCTGTCCTGGGAGTGTTTGATGGGGACAGTGCAGAGGGAGCTTTACTTTGTATCTAACCCCACGCTGTACCTGTCCTGGGAGTGTTTGATGGGGAGAGTGTAGAGGCAGCTTTACTCTGTACCTAACCCGTGCTGTACCTGTCCTGGGAATGTTTGATGGGGACAGTGTAGAGGGAGCTTTACTCTGTATCTAACCCCGAGCTGTACCTGTCCTGGGAATGTTTGATGGGGACAGTGTAGAGGGAGCTTTACTCTGTATCTAACCCCGTGCTGTACCTGTCCTGGGAATGTTTGATGGGGACAGTGTAGAGGGAGCTTTACTCTGTACCTAACCCCGTGCTGTACCTGTCCTGGGAGTGTTTGATGGGGAATGTGTAGAGGGAGCTATACTCTGTATCTAACCCCGTGCTGTACCTGTCCTGGGAGTATTTGATGGGGACAGTGTAGAGGTAGCTTTACTCTGTACCTAACCCTGTGCTGTACCTGTCCTGGGAGTGTTTGATGGGGACAGTGTAGAGGGAGCTTTACTCTGTATCTAACCCCGTGCTGTACCTGTCCTGGGAGTGTTTGATGGGGACAGTGTAGAGGCAGCTTTACTCTGTAACTAACCCCGTGCTGTACCTGTCCTGGGAGTGCTTGATGGGGACAGTGTAGATGCAGCTTTACTCTGTACCTAACCCCGTGCTGTACCTGTCCTGGGAGTGTTTGATGGGGACAGTGTAGAGGGAGCTTTACTCTGTATCTAACCCCGTGCTGTACCTGTCCTGGGAGTATTTGACGGGGACAGTGTAGAGGTAGCTTTACTCTGTACCTAACCCCGTGCTGTACCTGTCCCGGGAGTGTTTGATGGGGACAGTGTAGAGGGAGCTTTACTCTGTATCTAACCCCGTGCTGTACCTGTCCTGGGAGTGTTTGGTGGGGACAGTGTAGAGGCAGCTTTACTCTGTATCTAACCCCGTGCTGTACCTGTCCTGGGAGTGCTTGATGGGGACAGTGTAGATGCAGCTTTACTCTGTACCTAACCCCGTGCTGTACCTGGCCTGGGAGTGTTTGATGGGGACAGTGTAGAGGGAGCTTTACTCTGTATCTAACCCCGTGCTGTACCTGTCCTGGGAATGTTTGATGGGGACAGTGTTGAGGGAGCTTTACTCTGGATCTATCCCCGTGCTGTACCTGTCCTGGGAGTGTTTGAATGGGACAGTGTAGAGGGAGCTTTACTCTGTACCTAACCCCGTGCTGTATCTGTCCTGGGAGTGTTTGATGGGGACAGTGTAGAGGGAGCTTTACTCTGTATCTAACCCCGTGCTGTACCGGTCCGTTGGGTGTTTGATGGGGACAGTGTAGCGGGAGCTTTACTCTGTATCTAACCCCGTGCTGTACCTGTCCTGGGAGTGTTTGATGGGGACAGTGCAGAGGGAGCTTTACTTTGTATCTAACCCCACGCTGTACCTGTCCTGGGAGTGTTTGATGGGGAGAGTGTAGAGGCAGCTTTACTCTGTACCTAACCCGTGCTGTACCTGTCCTGGGAATGTTTGATGGGGACAGTGTAGAGGGAGCTTTACTCTGTATCTAACCCCGAGCTGTACCTGTCCTGGGAATGTTTGATGGGGACAGTGTAGAGGGAGCTTTACTCTGTATCTAACCCCGTGCTGTACCTGTCCTGGGAATGTTTGATGGGGACAGTGTAGAGGGAGCTTTACTCTGTACCTAACCCCGTGCTGTACCTGTCCTGGGAGTGTTTGATGGGGAATGTGTAGAGGGAGCTATACTCTGTATCTAACCCCGTGCTGTACCTGTCCTGGGAGTATTTGATGGGGACAGTGTAGAGGTAGCTTTACTCTGTACCTAACCCTGTGCTGTACCTGTCCTGGGAGTGTTTGATGGGGACAGTGTAGAGGGAGCTTTACTCTGTATCTAACCCCGTGCTGTACCTGTCCTGGGAGTGTTTGATGGGGACAGTGTAGAGGCAGCTTTACTCTGTAACTAACCCCGTGCTGTACCTGTCCTGGGAGTGCTTGATGGGGACAGTGTAGATGCAGCTTTACTCTGTACCTAACCCCGTGCTGTACCTGTCCTGGGAGTGTTTGATGGGGACAGTGTAGAGGGAGCTTTACTCTGTATCTAACCCCGTGCTGTACCTGTCCTGGGAGTATTTGACGGGGACAGTGTAGAGGTAGCTTTACTCTGTACCTAACCCCGTGCTGTACCTGTCCCGGGAGTGTTTGATGGGGACAGTGTAGAGGGAGCTTTACTCTGTATCTAACCCCGTGCTGTACCTGTCCTGGGAGTGTTTGGTGGGGACAGTGTAGAGGCAGCTTTACTCTGTATCTAACCCCGTGCTGTACCTGTCCTGGGAGTGCTTGATGGGGACAGTGTAGATGCAGCTTTACTCTGTACCTAACCCCGTGCTGTACCTGGCCTGGGAGTGTTTGATGGGGACAGTGTAGAGGGAGCTTTACTCTGTATCTAACCCCGTGCTGTACCTGTCCTGGGAATGTTTGATGGGGACAGTGTTGAGGGAGCTTTACTCTGTATCTATCCCCGTGCTGTACCTGTCCTGGGAGTGTTTGAATGGGACAGTGTAGAGGGAGCTTTACTCTGTACCTAACCCCGTGCTGTATCTGTCCTGGGAGTGTTTGATGGGGACAGTGTAGAGGGAGCTTTACTCTGTGTCTAACCCCGTGCTGTACCTGTCCTGGGAGTGTTTGATGGGGACAGTGTAGAGCGAGCTTTACTCTGTATCTAACCCCGTGCTGTACCTGTCCTGGGAGTGTTTGATGGGGAGAGTGTAGAGGCAGCTTTACTCTGTATCTAACCCCGTGCTGTACCTGTCCTGGGAATGTTTGATGGGGACAGTGTAGAGGGAGCTTTACTCTGTACCTAACCCCGTGCTGTACCTGTCCTGGGAGTGTTTGATGGGGAATGTGTAGAGGGAGCTATACTCTGTATCTAACCCCGTGCTGTACCTGTCCTGGGAGTATTTGATGGGGACAGTGTAGAGGTAGCTTTACTCTGTACCTAACCCTGTGCTGTACCTGTCCTGGGAGTGTTTGATGGGGACAGTGTAGAGGGAGCTTTACTCTGTATCTATCCCCGTGCTGTACCTGTCCTGGGAGTGTTTGATGGAGACAGTGTAGAGGGAGCTTTACTCTGTACCTAACCCCGTGCTGTACCTGTCCTGGGAGTGTTTGATGGGGAATGTGTAGAGGGAGCTATACTCTGTATCTAACCCCGTGCTGTACCTGTCCTGGGAGTATTTGATGGGGACAGTGTAGAGGTAGCTTTACTCTGTACCTAACCCTGTGCTGTACCTGTCCTGGGAGTGTTTGATGGGGACAGTGTAGAGGGAGCTTTACTCTGTATCTAACCCCGTGCTGTACCTGTCCTGGGAGTGTTTGATGGGGACAGTGTAGAGGCAGCTTTACTCTGTAACTAACCCCGTGCTGTACCTGTCCTGGGAGTGCTTGATGGGGACAGTGTAGATGCAGCTTTACTCTGTACCTAACCCCGTGCTGTACCTGTCCTGGGAGTGTTTGATGGGGACAGTGTAGAGGGAGCTTTACTCTGTATCTAACCCCGTGCTGTACCTGTCCTGGGAGTATTTGATGGGGACAGTGTAGAGGTAGCTTTACTCTGTACCTAACCCCGTGCTGTACCTGTCCCGGGAGTGTTTAATGGGGACAGTGTAGAGGGAGCTTTACTCTGTATCTAACCCCGTGCTGTACCTGTCCTGGGAGTGTTTGGTGGGGACAGTGTAGAGGCAGCTTTACTCTGTATCTAACCCCGTGCTGTACCTGTCCTGGGAGTGCTTGATGGGGACAGTGTAGATGCAGCTTTACTCTGTACCTAACCCCGTGCTGTACCTGGCCTGGGAGTGTTTGATGGGGACAGTGTAGAGGGAGCTTTACTCTGTATCTAACCCCGTGCTGTACCTGTCCTGGGAATGTTTGATGGGGACAGTGTTGAGGGAGCTTTACTCTGTATCTATCCCCGTGCTGTACCTGTCCTGGGAGTGTTTGAATGGGACAGTGTAGAGGGAGCTTTACTCTGTACCTAACCCCGTGCTGTATCTGTCCTGGGAGTGTTTGATGGGGACAGTGTAGAGGGAGCTTTACTCTGTGTCTAACCCCGTGCTGTACCTGTCCTGGGAGTGTTTGATGGGGACAGTGTAGAGCGAGCTTTACTCTGTATCTAACCCCGTGCTGTACCTGTCCTGGGAGTGTTTGATGGGGAGAGTGTAGAGGCAGCTTTACTCTGTATCTAACCCCGTGCTGTACCTGTCCTGGGAATGTTTGATGGGGACAGTGTAGAGGGAGCTTTACTCTGTACCTAACCCCGTGCTGTACCTGTCCTGGGAGTGTTTGCTGGGGAATGTGTAGAGGGAGCTATACTCTGTATCTAACCCCGTGCTGTACCTGTCCTGGGAGTATTTGATGGGGACAGTGTAGAGGTAGCTTTACTCTGTACCTAACCCTGTGCTGTACCTGTCCTGGGAGTGTTTGATGGGGACAGTGTAGAGGGAGCTTTACTCTGTATCTATCCCCGTGCTGTACCTGTCCTGGGAGTGTTTGATGGGGACAGTGTAGAGGGAGTTTTACTCTGTGCCTAACCCCGTGCTGTACCTGTCCTGGGAGTGTTTGAATGGGACAGTGTAGAGGGAGATTTACTCTCTATCTAACCCCGTGCTGTACCTGTCCTGGGTGTATTTGATGGGGACAGTGTAGAGGGAGCTTTACTCTGTACCTAACCCCGTGCTGTATCTGTCCTGGGAGTGTTTGATGGGGACAGTGTAGAGGGAGCTTTACTCTGTATCTAACCCCGTGCTGTACCTGTCCTGGGAGTGTTTGATGGGGACAGTGTAGAGGGAGCTTTACTCTGTATCTAACCCCGTGCTGTACCTGTCCTGGGAGTGTTTGATGGGGACAGTGTAGAGCGAGCTTTACTCTGTATCTAACCCCGTGCTGTACCTGTCCTGGGAGTGTTTGATGGGGAGAGTGTAGAGGCAGCTTTACTCTGTATCTATCCCCGTGCTGTACCTGTCCTGGGAGTTTTTGATGGGGACAGTGGAGAGGGAGCTTTACTCTGTATCTAACCCCGTGCTGTACCGGTCCGTGGAGTGTTTGATGGGGACAGTGTAGCGGGAGCTTTACTCTGTATCTAACCCCGTGCTGTACCTGTCCTGGGAGTGTTTGATGGGGACAGTGCAGAGGGAGCTTTACTTTGTATCTAACCCCACGCTGTACCTGTCCTGGGAGTGTTTGATGGGGACAGTGTCGAGGGAGCTTTACTCTGTATCTAACCCCGTGCTGTACCTGTCCGGGGAGTGTTTGATGGGGACAGTGTCGAGGGAGCTTTTCTCTGTATCTAACCCCGTGCTGTACCTGTCCTGGGAGTGTTTGATGGGGACAGTGTCGAGGGAGCTTTACTCTGTATCTAACCCCGTGCTGTCCCTGTCCTGGGAGTATTTGATGGGGACCGTGTAGAGGGAGCTTTACTTTGTATCTAACCCCGCGCTGTACCTGTCCTGGGAGTGTTTGATGGGGACAGTGTAGAGGGAGCTTTACTCTGTATCTAACCCCGTGCTGTACCGGTCCGTGGAGTGTTTGATGGGGACAGTGTAGAGGGAGCTTTACTCTGTATCCAACCCCGTGCTGTACCTGTCCTGGGAGTGTTTGATGGGGACAGTGTAGAGGGAGCTTTACTCTGTATCTAACCCCGTGCTGTACCTGTCCTGGGAGTGTTTGATGGGGACAGTGTAGTGGGAGCTTTACTCTGTACCTAACCCCGTGCTGTACCTGTCCTGGGAGTGTTTGATTGGGACAGTGTAGAGGGAGCTTTACTCTGTATCTAACCCCGTGCTGTACCTGTCCTGGGAGTGTTTGAAGGGGACAGTGTAGAGGAAGCTTTACTCTGTATCTAACCCCGTGCTGTACCTGTCCTGGGTGTGTTTGATGGGGACAGTGTAGAGGGAGCTTTACTCTGTATCTATCCCCGTGCTGTACCTGTCCTGGGGGTTTTTGATGGGGACAGTGTAGTGGGAGCTTTACTCTGTATCTAACCCCGTGCTGTACCTGTCCTGGGAGTGTTTGATGGGGACAGTGTAGAGGGAGCTTTACTCTGTATCTAACCCCGTGCTGTACCTGTCCTGGGAGTTTTTGATGGGGACAGTGTAGAGGGAGCTTTACTCTGTATCTAACCCCGTGCTGTACCTGTCCTGGGAGTGTTTGATGGGGACAGTGTAGAGGAAGCTTTACTCTGTACCTATCCCCGTGCTGTACCTGTCCTGGGAGTGTTTGATGGGGACAGTGTAGAGGGAGCTTTACTCTCTATCTAACCCCGTGCTGTACCTGTCCTGGGAGTATTTGATGGGGACAGTGTAGAGGGAGCTTTACTCTGTACCTAACCCCGTGCTGTACCTGTCCTGGGAGTGTTTGATGGGGACAGTGTAGAGGGAGCTTTACTCTGTATCTAACCCCGTGCTGTACCTGTCCTGGGAGTGTTTGATGGGGAGAGTGTAGAGGCAGCTTTACTCTGTACCTAATCCCGTGCTGTACCTGTCCTGGGAGTGTTTGATGGGGACAGTGTAGAGGGAGCTTTACTCTGTATCTAACCCCGTGCTGTACTTGTCCTGGGAGTGTTTGATGGAGACAGTGTAGAGGGAGCTTTACTCTGTATCTAACCCCGTGCTGTACCTGTCCTGGGAGTGTTTGATGGGGACAGTGTAGAGGGAGCTTTACTCTGTATCTAACCCCGTGCTGTACCTGTCCTGGGAGTGTTTGATGGGGACATTGTAGAGGGAGCATTACTCTGTATCTAACCCCGTGCTGTACCTGTCCTGGGAGTGTTTGATGGGGATAGTGTAGAGGGAGCTTTATTTTGTATCTAACCCCGTGCTGTACCTGTCCTGGGAGTGTTTGATGGGGACAGTGTAGAGGGAGCTTTACTTTGTATCTAGCCCCGTGCTATACCTGCCCTGGGAGTGTTGATGGGGACAGTGTAGAGGGAGCCTTACTCTGTATCTAACCCCGTGCTGCACCTGTCCTGGGAGTGTTTGATGGAGTCAGTGCAGAGGGAGCTTTACTCTGTATCTATCCCCGTGCTGTACCTGTCCTGGGAGTTTTTGATGGGGACAGTGTAGAGGGAGCTTCACTCTGTATCTAACCCCGTGCTGTACCTGTCCTGGGAGTGTTTGATGGGGACAGTGTAGAGGAAGCTTTACTCTGTACCTAACCCTGTGCTGTACCTGTCCTGGGAGTATTTGATGGGGACAGTGTAGAGGGAGCTTTACTCTGTGCCTAACCCCGTGCTGTACCTGTCCTGGGAGTGTTTGATGGGGACAGTGTAGAGGGAGCTTTACTCTGTATCTAACCCCGTGCTGTACCTGTCCTGGGAGTATTTGATGGGGACAGTGTAGAGGTAGCTTTACTCTGTACCTAACCCCGTGCTGTACCTGTCCTGGGAGTGTTTGATGGGGACAGTGTAGAGGGAGCTTTACTCTGTATCTAACCCCGTGCTGTACCTGTCCTGGGAGTGTTTGATGGGGACAGTGTAGAGGCAGCTTTACTCTGTATCTAACCCCGTGCTGTACCTGTCCTGGGAGTGCTTGATGGGGACAGTGTAGATGCAGCTTTACTCTGTATCTAACCCCGTGCTGTACCTGTCCTGGGAGTGCTTGATGGGGACAGTGTAGATGCAGCTTTACTCTGTATCTAACCCCGTGCTGTATCTGTCCTGGTGGTTAATAGTGAGGATGAAGGTGTTAGGTTGCAGAAGGATTATATACGGATTGGTCAGATGGGCAGATCAGAGGCAGATGGAATATAACTCTGAAAAGCGTGAGGTGACTTTGGAAGGAGAAACACAAGGGAGAACTCAATGAATGTCAGGACACGAGGAATCTCAGAGGAACAGAGGGATCTTGGGGTTCCAGTCAACAGACCCCTGAAGTCAGCAGGACAGGTTAATAATAGGTTAGTTAAGGCGACATATTGGACACCTGCCTTTATCAGTCGTGGCCTAGATTATAAGAGCAGGGAGGTTATGTTGGAGTTGTACAGGGCTTGTCAGGCCACAGCTGAAGCAGTGTGTTCAGTTCTGGTCATCGCGCTATAGGAAGGATGCAGTAGAGGGGGTGCAGAGGAGATTCACCAGCATGTTGCCTGGGATGGAGCATTGTAGCCATGAAGAGAGACTGGATAAGCTCGGGTTGTTTTCTTTGGAGCAGAGAAGGCTGGGGGGAGGAGGGGATGTCATCGAGATGTATAAGATTATGAGGGGTATGGACAGAGTGGATAGAAAATATCTGCTCCCCTTAGTTGAAGAGTCAATAACAAGGGGGCAGAATTTTAAGGAGAAAGGCAGGAGGTTCAGAGAGGGTTGAGGAAAACAAATTTACCCAGAGGGTGTTGGGAATCTGGGATTCACGGCTTGGGAGGGTCGTGGAGCCTGGAAACCTCACAACCTTTACAAAATACTTGGATAAGCTCTTTAAATGTCAGAACATTCAAGTCTGTGCATCAAGTGCTGGGAAGAGGGATTAGTGTTGATTGTTTTGTCAGTGCAGACTCGATGGGCCGACTCTTGTGCACTGTGTGTCTCTACGACTCCCCAGGACACAGACTGCCCTGAACCAAACTCTGTGACCAGGGCACCTACCTTCTGTGAAGGGGAGAACCTCCTGCGGCGAAACAAACTTGTGAAATGTGTTCTCCTCGTTGGGAAACTGCAAATCAAGAAAAAGAGTAACAGCAGCAACTCATCAAGCAGCAAATACAGCCAGGTCCTTCTCCAGCCCAGTCACAACAAGAAGCAGCAAATACAGCCAGGTCCCTCTCCAGCCCTGTCACAACATCAATCAGCAAATACAGCCAGGTCCTTCTCCAGCACTGTCACAACATCAAGCAGCAAATACAGCCAGGTCCCTCTCCAGCCCTGTCACAACAGGAACAGCAAATACAGCCAGGTCCCTCTCCAGCCCTGTCACAACATCAATCAGCAAATACAGCCAGGTCCTTCTCCAGCCCTGTCACAACATCAAGCAGCAAATACAGCCAGGTCACTCTCCAGCCCAGTCACAACATCAATCAGCAAATACAGCCAGGTCCTTCTCCAGCCCTGTCACAACATCAATCAGCAAATACAGCCAGGTCCTTCTCCAGCCCAGTCACAACATCAATCAGCAAATACAGCCAGGTCCTTCTCCAGCCCAGTCACAACAGGAAGCATCAAATACAGCCAGGTCCCTCTCCAGCACAGTCACAACATCAAGCAGCAAATACAGCCAGGTCCCTCTCCAGCCCTGTCACAACAGGAAGCATCAAATACAGCCAGGTCCTTCTCCAGCCCAGTCACAACAAGAAGCAGCAAATATAGCCAGGTCCCTCTCCAGCCCTGTCACAACAGGAAGCATCAAATACAGCCAGGTCCTTCTCCAGCCCAGTCACAACATCAAGCAGCAAATACAGCCAGGTCCTTCTCCAGCCCAGTCACAACATCAATCAGCAAATACAGCCAGGTCCTTCTCCAGCCCAGTCACAACAGGAAGCATCAAATACAGCCAGGTCCCTCTCCAGCACAGTCACAACATCAAGCAGCAAATACAGCCAGGTCCCTCTCCAGCCCTGTCACAACAGGAAGCATCAAATACAGCCAGGTCCTTCTCCAGCCCAGTCACAACAAGAAGCAGCAAATATAGCCAGGTCCCTCTCCAGCCCTGTCACAACAGGAAGCATCAAATACAGCCAGGTCCTTCTCCAGCCCAGTCACAACAAGAAGCAGCAAATACAGCCAGGTCCTTCTCCAGCCCGGTCACAACATCAAGCAGCAAATACAGCCAGGTCCTTCTCCAGCCCAGTCACAACATCAAGCAGCAAATACAGCCAGGTCCTTCTCCAGCCCTGTCACAACGTCAAGCAGCAAATACAGCCAGGTCCTTCTCCAGCCCTGTCACAACATCAATCAGCAAATACAGCCAGGTCCTTCTCCAGCCCTGTCACAACAGGAAGCATCAAATACAGCCAGGTCCTTCTCCAGCCCAGTCACAACAAGAAGCAGCAAATACAGCCAGGTCCCTCTCCAGCCCTGTCACAACAGGAACAGCAAATACAGCCAGGTCCTTCTCCAGCCCTGTCACAACATCAATCAGCAAATACAGCCAGGTCCTTCTCCAGCCCAGTCACAACATCAAGCAGCAAATACAGCCAGGTCCTTCTCCAGCCCAGTCACAACATCAAGCAGCAAATACAGCCAGCCCTGTCACAACATCAAGCAGCAAATACAGCCAGGTCCCTCTCTAGCCCTGTCACAACATCAAGCAGCAAATACAGCCGGGTCCCTCTCCAGCCCTGTCACAACATCAAGCAGCAAATACAGCCAGGTCCCTCTCCAGCCCTGTCACAACAGGAACAGCAAATACAGCCGGGTCCCTCTCCAGCCCTGTCACAACATCAATCAGCAAATACAGCCAGGTCCCTGTCCAGCCCTGTCACAACATCAAGCAGCAAATACAGCCAGGTCCCTCTCCAGCACTGTCACAACATCAAGCAGCAAATACAGCCAGGTCCCTGTCCAGCCCTGTCACAACATCAATCAGCAAATACAGCCAGGTCCCTCTCCAGCACTGTCACAACATCAAGCAGCAAATACAGCCAGGTCCCTCTCCAGCCCTGTCACAACATCAAGCAGCAAATACAGCCAGGTCCTTCTCCAGCCCTGTCACAACATCAAGCAGCAAATACAGCCAGGTCCTTCTCCAGCCCTGTCACAACATCAATCAGCAAATACAGCCAGGTCCTTCTCCAGCCCTGTCACAACAGGAACAGCAAATACAGCCAGGTCCCTCTCCAGCCCTGTCACAACATCAATCAGCAAATACAGCCAGGTCCTTCTCCAGCCCAGTCACAACGTCAATCAGCAAATACAGCCAGGTCCCTCTCCAGCCCAGTCACAACGTCAATCAGCAAATACAGCCAGGTCCTTCTCCAGCCCTGTCACAACATCAATCAGCAAATACAGCCAGGTCCTTCTCCAGCCCTGTCACAACAGGAACAGCAAATACAGCCAGGTCCCTCTCCAGCCCTGTCACAACATCAATCAGCAAATACAGCAAGGTCCCTCTCCAGCACTGTCACAACATCAATCAGCAAATACAGCCAGGTCCCTCTCCAGCCCAGTCACAACATCAATCAGCAAATACAGCCAGGTCCTTCTCCAGCACTGTCACAACATCAATCAGCAAATACAGCCGGGTCCCTCTCCAGCCCTGTCACAACAGTAACAGCAAATACAGCCGGGTCCCTCTCCAGCCCTGTCACAACAGTAACAGCAAATACAGCCGGGTCCCTCTCCAGCCCAGTCACAACATCAAGCAGCAAATACAGCCGGGTCCCTCTCCAGCCCTGTCACAACAGTAACAGCAAATACAGCCGGGTCCTTCTCCAGCCCAGTCACAACATCAAGCAGCAAATACAGCCGGGTCCCTCTCCAGCCCTGTCACAACAGTAACAGCAAATACAGCCGGGTCCCTCTCCAGCCCTGTCACAACATCAAGCAGCGAATACAGCCAGGTCCCTCTCCAGCCCAGTCACAACATCAAGCAGCAAATACAGCCAGGTCCTTCTCCAGCCCAGTCACAACATCAATCAGCAAATACAGCCGGGTCCCTCTCCAGCCCTGTCACAACATCAATCAGCAAATACAGCCGGGTCCTTCTCCAGCCCTGTCACAACATCAAGCAGCAAATACAGCCGGGTCCTTCTCCAGCCCAGTCACAACATCAAGCAGCAAATACAGCCAGGTCCTTCTCCAGCCCTGTCACAACATCAATCAGCAAATACAGCCAGGTCCTTCTCCAGCCCTGTCACAACAGGAACAGCAAATACAGCCAGGTCCCTCTCCAGCCCAGTCACAACATCAATCAGCAAATACAGCCAGGTCCTTCTCCAGCCCTGTCACAACATCAATCAGCAAATACAGCCAGGTCCTTCTCCAGCCCTGTCACAACAGGAACAGCAAATACAGCCAGGTCCCTCTCCAGCCCAGTCACAACGTCAATCAGCAAATACAGCCAGGTCCTTCTCCAGCCCTGTCACAACATCAATCAGCAAATACAGCCAGGTCCTTCTCCAGCCCTGTCACAACAGGAACAGCAAATACAGCCAGGTCCCTCTCCAGCCCTGTCACAACATCAATCAGCAAATACAGCCAGGTCCCTCTCCAGCCCAGTCACAACATCAATTAGCAAATACAGCCGGGTCCTTCTCCAGCCCTGTCACAACATCAAGCAGCAAATACAGCCGGGTCCTTCTCCAGCCCTGTCACACCAGGAAGCAGCAAATACAGCCAGGTCCTTCTCCAGCCCTGTCACAACATCAAGCAGCAAATACAGCCAGGTCCTTCTCCAGCCCTGTCACAACATCAAGCAGCAAATACAGCCAGGTCCCTCTCCAGCCCTGTCACAACATCAAGCAGCAAATACAGCCAGGTCCTTCTCCAGCCCTGTCACAACATCAAGCAGCAAATACAGCCAGGTCCCTGTCCAGCCCTGTCACAACATCAAGCAGCAACTACAGCCAGGTCCCTCTCCAGCACTGTCCCAACATCAATCAGCAAATACAGCCAGGTCCTTCTCCAGCACTCACAACATCAAGCAGCAAATACAGCCAGGTCCCTCTCCAGCCCTGTCACAACAGGAACAGCAACTACAGCCAGGTCCTTCTCCAGCCCAGTCACAACATCAATAAGCAAATACAGCCAGGTCCTTCTCTAGCCCAGTCACAACGTCAAGCAGCAAATACAGCCGGGTCCCTCTCCAGCCCTGTCACAACAGGAAGCATCAAATACAGCCAGGTCCTTCTCCAGCCCAGTCACAACATCAATCAGCAAATACAGCCGGGTCCCTCTCCAGCCCAGTCACAACATCAATAAGCAAATACAGCCAGTTCCTTCTCTAGCCCAGTCACAACGTCAAGCAGCAAATACAGCCAGGTCCTTCTCCAGCCCAGTCACAACATCAAGCAGCAAATACAGCCGGGTCCCTCTCCAGCCCAGTCACAACATCAATCAGCAAATACAGCCGGGTCCTTCTCCAGCCCTGTCACAACATCAATCAGCAAATACAGCCAGGTCCTTCTCCAGCCCTGTCACAACATCAATCAGCAAATACAGCCAGGTCCCTCTCCAGCCCAGTCACAACATCAAGCAGCAAATACAGCCGGGTCCTTCTCCAGCCCTGTCACAACATCAATCAGCAAATACAGCCAGGTCCTTCTCCAGCCCTGTCACAACATCAATCAGCAAATACAGCCGGGTCCTTCTCCAGCCCTGTCACAACATCAATCAGCAAATACAGCCAGGTCCCTGTCCAGCCCTGTCACAACATCAAGCAGCAAATACAGCCAGGTCCCTCTCCAGCACTGTCACAACATCAAGCAGCAAATACAGCCAGGTCCCTGTCCAGCCCTGTCACAACATCAATCAGCAAATACAGCCAGGTCCCTCTCCAGCACTGTCACAACATCAAGCAGCAAATACAGCCAGGTCCCTCTCCAGCCCTGTCACAACATCAAGCAGCAAATACAGCCAGGTCCTTCTCCAGCCCTGTCACAACATCAAGCAGCAAATACAGCCAGGTCCTTCTCCAGCCCTGTCACAACATCAATCAGCAAATACAGCCAGGTCCTTCTCCAGCCCTGTCACAACAGGAACAGCAAATACAGCCAGGTCCCTCTCCAGCCCTGTCACAACATCAATCAGCAAATACAGCCAGGTCCTTCTCCAGCCCAGTCACAACGTCAATCAGCAAATACAGCCAGGTCCCTCTCCAGCCCAGTCACAACGTCAATCAGCAAATACAGCCAGGTCCTTCTCCAGCCCTGTCACAACATCAATCAGCAAATACAGCCAGGTCCTTCTCCAGCCCTGTCACAACAGGAACAGCAAATACAGCCAGGTCCCTCTCCAGCCCTGTCACAACATCAATCAGCAAATACAGCAAGGTCCCTCTCCAGCACTGTCACAACATCAATCAGCAAATACAGCCAGGTCCCTCTCCAGCCCAGTCACAACATCAATCAGCAAATACAGCCAGGTCCTTCTCCAGCACTGTCACAACATCAATCAGCAAATACAGCCGGGTCCCTCTCCAGCCCTGTCACAACAGTAACAGCAAATACAGCCGGGTCCCTCTCCAGCCCTGTCACAACAGTAACAGCAAATACAGCCGGGTCCCTCTCCAGCCCAGTCACAACATCAAGCAGCAAATACAGCCGGGTCCCTCTCCAGCCCTGTCACAACAGTAACAGCAAATACAGCCGGGTCCTTCTCCAGCCCAGTCACAACATCAAGCAGCAAATACAGCCGGGTCCCTCTCCAGCCCTGTCACAACAGTAACAGCAAATACAGCCGGGTCCCTCTCCAGCCCTGTCACAACATCAAGCAGCGAATACAGCCAGGTCCCTCTCCAGCCCAGTCACAACATCAAGCAGCAAATACAGCCAGGTCCTTCTCCAGCCCAGTCACAACATCAATCAGCAAATACAGCCGGGTCCCTCTCCAGCCCTGTCACAACATCAATCAGCAAATACAGCCGGGTCCTTCTCCAGCCCTGTCACAACATCAAGCAGCAAATACAGCCGGGTCCTTCTCCAGCCCAGTCACAACATCAAGCAGCAAATACAGCCAGGTCCTTCTCCAGCCCTGTCACAACATCAATCAGCAAATACAGCCAGGTCCTTCTCCAGCCCTGTCACAACAGGAACAGCAAATACAGCCAGGTCCCTCTCCAGCCCAGTCACAACATCAATCAGCAAATACAGCCAGGTCCTTCTCCAGCCCTGTCACAACATCAATCAGCAAATACAGCCAGGTCCTTCTCCAGCCCTGTCACAACAGGAACAGCAAATACAGCCAGGTCCCTCTCCAGCCCAGTCACAACGTCAATCAGCAAATACAGCCAGGTCCTTCTCCAGCCCTGTCACAACATCAATCAGCAAATACAGCCAGGTCCTTCTCCAGCCCTGTCACAACAGGAACAGCAAATACAGCCAGGTCCCTCTCCAGCCCTGTCACAACATCAATCAGCAAATACAGCCAGGTCCCTCTCCAGCCCAGTCACAACATCAATTAGCAAATACAGCCGGGTCCTTCTCCAGCCCTGTCACAACATCAAGCAGCAAATACAGCCGGGTCCTTCTCCAGCCCTGTCACACCAGGAAGCAGCAAATACAGCCAGGTCCTTCTCCAGCCCTGTCACAACATCAAGCAGCAAATACAGCCAGGTCCTTCTCCAGCCCTGTCACAACATCAAGCAGCAAATACAGCCAGGTCCCTCTCCAGCCCTGTCACAACATCAAGCAGCAAATACAGCCAGGTCCTTCTCCAGCCCTGTCACAACATCAAGCAGCAAATACAGCCAGGTCCCTGTCCAGCCCTGTCACAACATCAAGCAGCAACTACAGCCAGGTCCCTCTCCAGCACTGTCCCAACATCAATCAGCAAATACAGCCAGGTCCTTCTCCAGCACTCACAACATCAAGCAGCAAATACAGCCAGGTCCCTCTCCAGCCCTGTCACAACAGGAACAGCAACTACAGCCAGGTCCTTCTCCAGCCCAGTCACAACATCAATAAGCAAATACAGCCAGGTCCTTCTCTAGCCCAGTCACAACGTCAAGCAGCAAATACAGCCGGGTCCCTCTCCAGCCCTGTCACAACAGGAAGCATCAAATACAGCCAGGTCCTTCTCCAGCCCAGTCACAACATCAATCAGCAAATACAGCCGGGTCCCTCTCCAGCCCAGTCACAACATCAATAAGCAAATACAGCCAGTTCCTTCTCTAGCCCAGTCACAACGTCAAGCAGCAAATACAGCCAGGTCCTTCTCCAGCCCAGTCACAACATCAAGCAGCAAATACAGCCGGGTCCCTCTCCAGCCCAGTCACAACATCAATCAGCAAATACAGCCGGGTCCTTCTCCAGCCCTGTCACAACATCAATCAGCAAATACAGCCAGGTCCTTCTCCAGCCCTGTCACAACATCAATCAGCAAATACAGCCAGGTCCCTCTCCAGCCCAGTCACAACATCAAGCAGCAAATACAGCCGGGTCCTTCTCCAGCCCTGTCACAACATCAATCAGCAAATACAGCCAGGTCCTTCTCCAGCCCTGTCACAACATCAATCAGCAAATACAGCCGGGTCCTTCTCCAGCCCTGTCACAACATCAATCAGCAAATACAGCCAGGTCCTTCTCCAGCCCTGTCACAACATCAAGCAGCAAATACAGCCAGGTCCCTCTCCAGCCCAGTCACAACATCAATCAGCAAATACAGCCAGGTCCCTCTCCAGCCCAGTCACAACATCAAGCAGCAAATACAGCCGGGTCCCTCTCCAGCCCTGTCACAACATCAATCAGCAAATACAGCCAGGTCCTTCTCCAGCCCTGTCACAACATCAAGCAGCAAATACAGCCAGGTCCTTCTCCAGCCCTGTCACAACATCAAGCAGCAAATACAGCCGGGTCCCTCTCCAGCACTCACAACATCAAGCAGCAAATACAGCCAGGTCCCTGTCCAGCCCTGTCACAACATCAATCAGCAAATACAGCCAGGTCCTCCTCCAGCCCAGTCACAACATCAAGCAGCAAATACAGCCAGGTCCTTCTCCAGCCCTGTCACAACATCAATCAGCAAATACAGCCAGGTCCTTCTCCAGCCCTGTCACAACATCAAGCAGCAAATACAGCCGGGTCCCTCTCCAGCACTCACAACATCAAGCAGCAAATACAGCCAGGTCCCTGTCCAGCCCTGTCACAACATCAATCAGCAAATACAGCCAGGTCCTTCTCCAGCCCTGTCACAACATCAAGCAGCAAATACAGCCGGGTCCCTCTCCAGCCCTGTCACAACATCAAGCAGCAAATACAGCCGGGTCCCTCTCCAGCCCTGGCACAACATCAATCAGCAAATACAGCCGGGTCCCTCTCCAGCACTCACAACATCAAGCAGCAAATACAGCCAGGTCCCTGTCCAGCCCTGTCACAACATCAATCAACAAATACAGCCAGGTCCTTCTCCAGCCCTGTCACAACATCAAGCAGCAAATACAGCCGGGTCCCTCTCCAGCCCTGGCACAACATCAATCAGCAAATACAGCCGGGTCCCTCTCCAGCCCTGGCACAACATCAATCAGCAAATACAGCCGGGTCCCTCTCCAGCCCTGTCACAACATCAATCAGCAAATACAGCCAGGTCCCTCTCCAGCCCTGTCACAACATCAATCAGCAAATACAGCCGGGTCCTTCTCCAGCACTGTCACAACATCAAGCAGCAAATACAGCCGGGTCCCTCTCCAGCCCAGTCACAACATCAATCAGCAAATACAGCCGGGTCCTTCTCCAGCCCAGTCACAACATCAATCAGCAAATACAGCCAGGTCCCTCTCCAGCCCTGTCACAACAGGAACAGCAAATACAGCCGGGTCCCTCTCCAGCCCTGTCACAACAGGAACAGCAAATACAGCCAGGTCCTTCTCCAGCACTGTCACAACATCAATCAGCAAATACAGCCAGGTCCTTCTCCAGCCCAGTCACAACATCAATCAGCAAATACAGCCAGGTCCTTCTCCAGCCCAGTCACAACATCAATCAGCAAATACAGCCAGGTCCTTCTCCAGCCCAGTCACAACATCAAGCAGCAAATACAGCCAGGTCCCTCTCCAGCACTGTCACAACATCAAGCAGCAAATACAGCCAGGTCCCTCTCCAGCCCTGTCACAACATCAAGCAGCAAATACAGCCAGGTCCCTCTCCAGCCCTGTCACAACATCAAGCAGCAAATACAGCCAGGTCCCTCTCCAGCCCTGTCACAACATCAAGCAGCAAATACAGCCAGGTCCCTCTCCAGCCCTGTCACAACATCAAGCAGCAAATACAGCCAGGTCCCTCTCCAGCCCTGTCACAACATCAAGCAGCAAATACAGCCAGGTCTCTCTCCAGCCCTGGCACAACATCAATCAGCAAATACAGCCAGGTCCCTCTCCAGCCCTGTCACAACATCAATCAGCAAATACAGCCAGGTCCCTCTCCAGCCCTGTCACAACATCAAGCAGCAAATACAGCCAGGTCCTTCCCCAGCCCTGTCACAACATCAAGCAGCAAATTCAGCCAGGTCCCTCTCCAGCACTGTCACAACATCAATCAGCAAATACAGCCGGGTCCTTCTCCAGCCCAGTCACAACATCAAGCAGCAAATACAGCCAGGTCCCTCTCCAGCCCTGTCACAACATCAATCAGCAAATACAGCCAGGTCCCTCTCCAGCCCTGTCACAACATCAAGCAGCAAATACAGCCAGGTCCTTCCCCAGCCCTGTCACAACATCAAGCAGCAAATTCAGCCAGGTCCCTCTCCAGCACTGTCACAACATCAATCAGCAAATACAGCCGGGTCCTTCTCCAGCCCAGTCACAACATCAAGCAGCAAATACAGCCAGGTCCCTCTCCAGCACTGTCACAACATCAATCAGCAAATACAGCCGGGTCCTTCTCCAGCCCAGTCACAACATCAAGCAGCAAATACAGCCAGGTCCCTCTCCAGCCCTGTCACAACATCAAGCAGCAAATACAGCCAGGTCCCTCTCCAGCCCTGTCACAACATCAATCAGCAAATACAGCCAGGTCCTTCTCCAGCCCTGTCACGACATCAATCAGCAAATACAGCCAGGTCCCTCTCCAGCACTGTCACAACATCAAGCAGCAAATACAGCCGGGTCCTTCTCCAGCCCTGTCACAACATCAATCAGCAAATACAGCCAGGTCCTTCTCCAGCCCTGTCACAACAGGAACAGCAAATACAGCCAGGTCCCTCTCCAGCCCTGTCACAACATCAATCAGCAAATACAGCCAGGTCCTTCTCCAGCCCTGTCACAACATCAATCAGCAAATACAGCCGGGTCCCTCTCCAGCCCAGTCACAACATCAAGCAGCAAATACAGCCAGGTCCCTCTCCAGCACTCACAACATCAAGCAGCAAATACAGCCAGGTCCCTCTCCAGCCCTGTCACAACATCAATCAGCAAATACAGCCGGGTCCCTCTCCAGCCCTGTCACAACAGGAACAGCAAATAGAGCCAGGTCCTTCTCCAGCCCTGTCACAACATCAATCAGCAAATACAGCCAGGTCCTTCTCCAGCCCAGTCACAACATCAATCAGCAAATACAGCCAGGTCCCTCTCCAGCCCTGTCACAACATCAAGCAGCAAATACAGCCAGGTCGCTCTCCAGCCCTGTCACAACATCAAGCAGCAAATACAGCCAGGTCCCTCTCCAGCCCTGTCACAACATCAATCAGCAAATACAGCCAGGTCCCTCTCCAGCACTGTCACAACATCAATCAGCAAATACAGCCGGGTCCCTCTCCAGCCCTGTCACAACAGGAACAGCAAATAGAGCCAGGTCCTTCTCCAGCCCTGTCACAACATCAATCAGCAAATACAGCCAGGTCCTTCTCCAGCCCAGTCACAACATCAATCAGCAAATACAGCCAGGTCCCTCTCCAGCCCTGTCACAACATCAAGCAGCAAATACAGCCAGGTCCCTCTCCAGCCCTGTCACAACATCAATCAGCAAATACAGCCAGGTCCCTCTCCAGCCCTGTCACAACATCAATCAGCAAATACAGCCGGGTCCTTCTCCAGCCCTGTCACAACATCAATCAGCAAATACAGCCAGGTCCCTCTCCAGCCCTGTCACAACATCAATCAGCAAATACAGCCGGGTCCTTCTCCAGCCCTGTCACAACATCAAGCAGCAAATACAGCCAGGTCCCTCTCCAGCCCTGTCACAACATCAATCAGCAAATACAGCCAGGTCCCTCTCCAGCACTGTCACAACAGGAACAGCAAATACAGCCGGGTCCTTCTCCAGCCCAGTCACAACATCAAGCAGCAAATACAGCCGGGTCCCTCTCCAGCCCAGTCACAACATCAATCAGCAAATACAGCCAGGTCCTTCTCCAGCCCAGTCACAACATCAAGCAGCAAATACAGCCAGGTCCCTCTCCAGCCCTGTCACAACAGGAACAGCAAATAGAGCCAGGTCCTTCTCCAGCCCTGTCACAACATCAATCAGCAAATACAGCCAGGTCCTTCTCCAGCCCAGTCACAACATCAATCAGCAAATACAGCCAGGTCCCTCTCCAGCCCTGTCACAACATCAAGCAGCAAATACAGCCAGGTCCCTCTCCAGCCCTGTCACAACATCAATCAGCAAATACAGCCAGGTCCCTCTCCAGCCCTGTCACAACATCAATCAGCAAATACAGCCGGGTCCTTCTCCAGCCCTGTCACAACATCAATCAGCAAATACAGCCAGGTCCCTCTCCAGCCCTGTCACAACATCAATCAGCAAATACAGCCGGGTCCTTCTCCAGCCCTGTCACAACATCAAGCAGCAAATACAGCCAGGTCCCTCTCCAGCCCTGTCACAACATCAATCAGCAAATACAGCCAGGTCCCTCTCCAGCACTGTCACAACAGGAACAGCAAATACAGCCGGGTCCTTCTCCAGCCCAGTCACAACATCAAGCAGCAAATACAGCCGGGTCCTTCTCCAGCCCTGTCACAACATCAATCAGCAAATACAGCCAGGTCCCTCTCCAGCACTGTCACAACAGGAAGCATCAAATACAGCCGGGTCCCTCTCCAGCACTGTCACAACATCAAGCATCAAATACAGCCAGGTCCCTCTCCAGCCCAGTCACAACATCAAGCAGCAAATACAGCCAGGTCCCTCTCCAGCCCAGTCACAACATCAATCAGCAAATACAGCCAGGTCCCTCTCCAGCCCAGTCACAACATCAAGCAGCAAATACAGCCGGGTCCTTCTCCAGCCCAGTCACAACATCAATCAGCAAATACAGCCAGGTCCCTCTCCAGCCCTGCCACAACATCAATCAGCAAATACAGCCAGGTCCTTCTCCAGCCCAGTCACAACATCAAGCAGCAAATACAGCCAGGTCCTTCTCCAGCCCTGTCACAACATCAATCAGCAAATACAGCCAGGTCCTTCTCCAGCCCTGTCACAACATCAATCAGCAAATACAGCCAGGTCCTTCTCCAGCCCAGTCACAACATCAAGCATCAAATACAGCCCGGTCCTTCTCCAGCCCAGTCACAACATCAAGCAGCAAATACAGCCAGGTCCTTCTCCAGCCCAGTCACAACATCAATCAGCAAATACAGCCAGGTCCTTCTCCAGCACAGTCACAACATCAATCAGCAAATACAGCCGGGTCCCTCTCCAGCCAGTCACAACATCAAGCATCAAATACAGCCAGGTCCCTCTCCAGCCCAGTCACAACATCAAGCAGCAAATACAGCCAGGTCCTTCTCCAGCCCAGTCACAACATCAATCAGCAAATACAGCCAGGTCCCTCTCCAGCCCTGTCACAACATCAATCAGCAAATACAGCCAGGTCCTTCTCCAGCCCAGTCACAACATCAATCAGCAAATACAGCCGGGTCCCTCTCCAGCCCAGTCACAACATCAAGCATCAAATACAGCCAGGTCCCTCTCCAGCCCAGTCACAACATCAAGCAGCAAATACAGCCAGGTCCTTTTCCAGCCCTGTCACAACATCAATCAGCAAATACAGCCAGGTCCTTCTCCAGCCCTGTCACAACATCAAGCAGCAAATACAGCCAGGTCCTTCTCCAGCCCTGTCACAACAGGAACAGCAAATACAGCCAGGTCCCTCTCCAGCCCAGTCACAACATCAATCAGCAAATACAGCCAGGTCCTTCTCCAGCCCTGTCACAACAGGAACAGCAAATACAGCCAGGTCCTTCTCCAGCCCAGTCACAACAGGAAGCATCAAATACAGCCAGGTCCCTCTCCAGCACTGTCACAACATCAATCAGCAAATACAGCCAGGTCCTTCTCCAGCACTGTCACAACATCAATCAGCAAATACAGCTAGGTCCCTCTCCAGCACTGTCACAACATCAAGCAGCAAATACAGCCAGGTCCCTCTCCAGCCCTGTCACAACATCAAGCAGCAAATACAGCCAGGTCCCTCTCCAGCCCTGTCACAACATCAAGCAGCAAATACAGCCAGGTCCTTCCCCAGCCCTGTCACAACATCAATCAGCAAATACAGCCGGGTCTCTCTCCAGCCCTGGCACAACAGCAATCAGCAAATACAGCCGGGTCCCTCTCCAGCCCAGTCACAACATCAATCAGCAAATACAGCCAGGTCCCTCTCCAGTCCAGTCACAACATCAATCAGCAAATACAGCCAGGTCCTTCTCCAGCCCAGTCACAACATCAAGCAGCAAATACAGCCGGGTCCTTCTCCAGCACTGTCACAACATCAAGCAGCAAATACAGCCAGGTCCTTCTCCAGCCCAGTCACAACATCAAGCAGCAAATACAGCCGGGTGCCTCTCCAGCCCTGTAACAACATCAAGCATCAAATACAGCCAGGTCCTTCTCCAGCCCAGTCACAACATCAAGCAGCAAATACAGCCAGGTCCCTCTCCAGCCCTGTCACAACATCAATCAGCAAATACAGCCAGGTCCTTCTCCAGCCCTGTCACAACATCAATCAGCAAATACAGCCCGGTCCTTCTCCAGCCCAGTCACAACATCAATCAGCAAATACAGCCAGGTCCCTCTCCAGCCCTGTCACAACATCAAGCAGCAAATACAGCCGGGTCCTTCTCCAGCACTGTCACAACATCAAGCAGCAAATACAGCCAGGTCCTTCTCCAGCCCAGTCACAACATCAAGCAGCAAATACAGCCAGGTCCTTCTCCAGCCCTGTCACAACATCAATCAGCAAATACAGCCAGGTCCTTCTCGAGCACTGTCACAACATCAAGCAGCAAATACAGCCGGGTCCTTCTCCAGCACTGTCACAACATCAAGCAGCAAATACAGCCAGGTCCTTCTCGAGCACTGTCACAACATCAAGCATCAAATACAGCCAGGTCCTTCTCCAGCCCAGTCACAACATCAAGCAGCAAATACAGCCAGGTCCTTCTCCAGCCCTGTCACAACATCAATCAGCAAATACAGCCGGGTCCCTCTCCAGCACTGTCACAACATCAATCAGCAAATACAGCCGGGTCCTTCTCCAGCCCTGTCACAACATCAATCAGCAAATACAGCCGGGTCCCTCTCCAGCACTGTCACAACATCAATCAGCAAATACAGCCGGGTCCTTCTCCAGCCCTGTCACAACATCAAGCAGCAAATACAGCCAGGTCCCTCTCCAGCCCAGTCACAACATCAATCAGCAAATACAGCCGGGTCCCTCTCCAGCCCAGTCACAACATCAAGCATCAAATACAGCCAGGTCCCTCTCCAGCCCAGTCACAACATCAAGCAGCAAATACAGCCAGGTCCTTCTCCAGCCCTGTCACAACATCAATCAGCAAATACAGCCAGGTCCTTCTCCAGCCCTGTCACAACATCAAGCAGCAAATACAGCCAGGTCCTTCTCCAGCCCTGTCACAACAGGAACAGCAAATACAGCCAGGTCCCTCTCCAGCCCAGTCACAACATCAATCAGCAAATACAGCCAGGTCCTTCTCCAGCCCTGTCACAACAGGAACAGCAAATACAGCCAGGTCCTTCTCCAGCCCAGTCACAACAGGAAGCATCAAATACAGCCAGGTCCCTCTCCAGCACTGTCACAACATCAATCAGCAAATACAGCCAGGTCCTTCTCCAGCACTGTCACAACATCAAGCAGCAAATACAGCCAGGTCCTTCTCCAGCCCTGTCACAACAGGAACAGCAAATACAGCCAGGTCCTTCTCCAGCCCAGTCACAATATCAAGCAGCAAATACAGCCAGGTCCTTCTCCAGCACTGTCACAACATCAAGCAGCAAATACAGCCAGGTCCTTCTCCAGCCCTGTCACAACAGGAACAGCAAATACAGCCAGGTCCTTCTCCAGCCCAGTCACAATATCAAGCAGCAAATACAGCCAGGTCCCTCTCCAGCCCTGTCACAACATCAAGCAGCAAATACAGCCAGGTCCCTCTCCAGCCCTGTCACAACAGGAACAGCAAATACAGCCAGGTCCTTCTCCAGCCCAGTCACAATATCAAGCAGCAAATACAGCCAGGTCCTTCTCCAGCACTGTCACAACATCAATCAGCAAATACAGCCAGGTCCCTCTCCAGCACTGTCACAACATCAATCAGCAAATACAGCCAGGTCCCTCTCCAGCCCTGTCACAACATCAATCAGCAAATACAGCCAGGTCCTCCTCCAGCCCAGTCACAACATCAAGCAGCAAATACAGCCAGGTCCCTCTCCAGCCCTGTCACAACATCAATCAGCAAATACAGCCGGGTCCTTCTCCAGCCCTGTCACAACATCAATCAGCAAATACAGCCAGGTCCTTCTCCAGCCCTGTCACAACATCAAGCAGCAAATACAGCCAGGTCCCTCTCCAGCCCTGTCACAACATCAAGCAGCAAATACAGCCGGGTCCTTCTCCAGCCCTGTCACAACATCAAGCAGCAAATACAGCCAGGTCCCTCTCCAGCCCTGTCACAACATCAAGCAGCAAATACAGCCAGGTCGTTCTCCAGCCCTGTCACAACATCAAGCAGCAAATACAGCCAGGTCCTTCTCCAGCCCTGTCACAACATCAATCAGCAAATACAGCCAGGTCCCTCTCCAGCCCTGTCACAACATCAATCAGCAAATACAGCCAGGTCCTTCTCCAGCCCAGTCACAACATCAATCAGCAAATACAGCCAGGTCCTTCTCCAGCACAGTCACAACATCAATCAGCAAATACAGCCGGGTCCCTCTCCAGCCAGTCACAACATCAAGCATCAAATACAGCCAGGTCCCTCTCCAGCCCAGTCACAACATCAAGCAGCAAATACAGCCAGGTCCTTCTCCAGCCCAGTCACAACATCAATCAGCAAATACAGCCAGGTCCCTCTCCAGCCCTGTCACAACATCAATCAGCAAATACAGCCAGGTCCTTCTCCAGCCCAGTCACAACATCAATCAGCAAATACAGCCGGGTCCCTCTCCAGCCCAGTCACAACATCAAGCATCAAATACAGCCAGGTCCCTCTCCAGCCCAGTCACAACATCAAGCAGCAAATACAGCCAGGTCCTTTTCCAGCCCTGTCACAACATCAATCAGCAAATACAGCCAGGTCCTTCTCCAGCCCTGTCACAACATCAAGCAGCAAATACAGCCAGGTCCTTCTCCAGCCCTGTCACAACAGGAACAGCAAATACAGCCAGGTCCCTCTCCAGCCCAGTCACAACATCAATCAGCAAATACAGCCAGGTCCTTCTCCAGCCCTGTCACAACAGGAACAGCAAATACAGCCAGGTCCTTCTCCAGCCCAGTCACAACAGGAAGCATCAAATACAGCCAGGTCCCTCTCCAGCACTGTCACAACATCAATCAGCAAATACAGCCAGGTCCTTCTCCAGCACTGTCACAACATCAATCAGCAAATACAGCTAGGTCCCTCTCCAGCACTGTCACAACATCAAGCAGCAAATACAGCCAGGTCCCTCTCCAGCCCTGTCACAACATCAAGCAGCAAATACAGCCAGGTCCCTCTCCAGCCCTGTCACAACATCAAGCAGCAAATACAGCCAGGTCCTTCCCCAGCCCTGTCACAACATCAATCAGCAAATACAGCCGGGTCTCTCTCCAGCCCTGGCACAACAGCAATCAGCAAATACAGCCGGGTCCCTCTCCAGCCCAGTCACAACATCAATCAGCAAATACAGCCAGGTCCCTCTCCAGTCCAGTCACAACATCAATCAGCAAATACAGCCAGGTCCTTCTCCAGCCCAGTCACAACATCAAGCAGCAAATACAGCCGGGTCCTTCTCCAGCACTGTCACAACATCAAGCAGCAAATACAGCCAGGTCCTTCTCCAGCCCAGTCACAACATCAAGCAGCAAATACAGCCGGGTGCCTCTCCAGCCCTGTAACAACATCAAGCATCAAATACAGCCAGGTCCTTCTCCAGCCCAGTCACAACATCAAGCAGCAAATACAGCCAGGTCCCTCTCCAGCCCTGTCACAACATCAATCAGCAAATACAGCCAGGTCCTTCTCCAGCCCTGTCACAACATCAATCAGCAAATACAGCCCGGTCCTTCTCCAGCCCAGTCACAACATCAATCAGCAAATACAGCCAGGTCCCTCTCCAGCCCTGTCACAACATCAAGCAGCAAATACAGCCGGGTCCTTCTCCAGCACTGTCACAACATCAAGCAGCAAATACAGCCAGGTCCTTCTCCAGCCCAGTCACAACATCAAGCAGCAAATACAGCCAGGTCCTTCTCCAGCCCTGTCACAACATCAATCAGCAAATACAGCCAGGTCCTTCTCGAGCACTGTCACAACATCAAGCAGCAAATACAGCCGGGTCCTTCTCCAGCACTGTCACAACATCAAGCAGCAAATACAGCCAGGTCCTTCTCGAGCACTGTCACAACATCAAGCATCAAATACAGCCAGGTCCTTCTCCAGCCCAGTCACAACATCAAGCAGCAAATACAGCCAGGTCCTTCTCCAGCCCTGTCACAACATCAATCAGCAAATACAGCCGGGTCCCTCTCCAGCACTGTCACAACATCAATCAGCAAATACAGCCGGGTCCTTCTCCAGCCCTGTCACAACATCAATCAGCAAATACAGCCGGGTCCCTCTCCAGCACTGTCACAACATCAATCAGCAAATACAGCCGGGTCCTTCTCCAGCCCTGTCACAACATCAAGCAGCAAATACAGCCAGGTCCCTCTCCAGCCCAGTCACAACATCAATCAGCAAATACAGCCGGGTCCCTCTCCAGCCCAGTCACAACATCAAGCATCAAATACAGCCAGGTCCCTCTCCAGCCCAGTCACAACATCAAGCAGCAAATACAGCCAGGTCCTTCTCCAGCCCTGTCACAACATCAATCAGCAAATACAGCCAGGTCCTTCTCCAGCCCTGTCACAACATCAAGCAGCAAATACAGCCAGGTCCTTCTCCAGCCCTGTCACAACAGGAACAGCAAATACAGCCAGGTCCCTCTCCAGCCCAGTCACAACATCAATCAGCAAATACAGCCAGGTCCTTCTCCAGCCCTGTCACAACAGGAACAGCAAATACAGCCAGGTCCTTCTCCAGCCCAGTCACAACAGGAAGCATCAAATACAGCCAGGTCCCTCTCCAGCACTGTCACAACATCAATCAGCAAATACAGCCAGGTCCTTCTCCAGCACTGTCACAACATCAAGCAGCAAATACAGCCAGGTCCTTCTCCAGCCCTGTCACAACAGGAACAGCAAATACAGCCAGGTCCTTCTCCAGCCCAGTCACAATATCAAGCAGCAAATACAGCCAGGTCCTTCTCCAGCACTGTCACAACATCAAGCAGCAAATACAGCCAGGTCCTTCTCCAGCCCTGTCACAACAGGAACAGCAAATACAGCCAGGTCCTTCTCCAGCCCAGTCACAATATCAAGCAGCAAATACAGCCAGGTCCCTCTCCAGCCCTGTCACAACATCAAGCAGCAAATACAGCCAGGTCCCTCTCCAGCCCTGTCACAACAGGAACAGCAAATACAGCCAGGTCCTTCTCCAGCCCAGTCACAATATCAAGCAGCAAATACAGCCAGGTCCTTCTCCAGCACTGTCACAACATCAATCAGCAAATACAGCCAGGTCCCTCTCCAGCACTGTCACAACATCAATCAGCAAATACAGCCAGGTCCCTCTCCAGCCCTGTCACAACATCAATCAGCAAATACAGCCAGGTCCTCCTCCAGCCCAGTCACAACATCAAGCAGCAAATACAGCCAGGTCCCTCTCCAGCCCTGTCACAACATCAATCAGCAAATACAGCCGGGTCCTTCTCCAGCCCTGTCACAACATCAATCAGCAAATACAGCCAGGTCCTTCTCCAGCCCTGTCACAACATCAAGCAGCAAATACAGCCAGGTCCCTCTCCAGCCCTGTCACAACATCAAGCAGCAAATACAGCCGGGTCCTTCTCCAGCCCTGTCACAACATCAAGCAGCAAATACAGCCAGGTCCCTCTCCAGCCCTGTCACAACATCAAGCAGCAAATACAGCCAGGTCGTTCTCCAGCCCTGTCACAACATCAAGCAGCAAATACAGCCAGGTCCTTCTCCAGCCCTGTCACAACATCAATCAGCAAATACAGCCAGGTCCCTCTCCAGCCCTGTCACAACAGGAACAGCAAATACAGCCAGGTCCCTCTCCAGCCCTGTCACAACATCAAGCAGCAAATACAGCCAGGTCCCTCTCCAGCCCTGTCACAACATCAATCAGCAAATACAGCCAGGTCCCTCTCCAGCACTCACAACATCAATCAGCAAATACAGCCGGGTCCCTCTCCAGCACTGTCACAACATCAATCAGCAAATACAGCCAGGTCCCTCTCCAGCCCTGTCACAACATCAATCAGCAAATACAGCCGGGTCCCTCTCCAGCCCTGTCACAACAGGAACAGCAAATACAGCCAGGTCCCTCTCCAGCACTGTCACAACATCAATCAGCAAATACAGCCGGGTCCCTCTCCAGCCCTGTCACAACATCAAGCAGCAAATACAGCCAGGTCCCTCTCCAGCACTGTCACAACATCAAGCAGCAAATACAGCCAGGTCCCTCTCCAGCCCTGTCACAACATCAATCAGCAAATACAGCCAGGTCCCTCTCCAGCCCTGTCACAACATCAATCAGCAAATACAGCCGGGTCCCTCTCCAGCCCTGTCACAACATCAATCAGCAAATACAGCCAGGTCCTTCTCCAGCCCAGTCACAACATCAATCAGCAAATACAGCCAGGTCCCTCTCCAGCCCTGTCACAACATCAATCAGCAAATACAGCCGGGTCCCTCTCCAGCCCTGTCACAACATCAATCAGCAAATACAGCCAGGTCCTTCTCCAGCCCAGTCACAACATCAATCAGCAAATACAGCCAGGTCCCTCTCCAGCCCTGTCACAACATCAAGCAGCAAATACAGCCAGGTCCTTCTCCAGCCCAGTCACAACATCAATCAGCAAATACAGCCAGGTCCCTCTCCAGCCCTGTCACAACATCAAGCAGCAAATACAGCCAGGTCCTTCTCCAGCCCAGTCACAACATCAATCAGCAAATACAGCCGGGTCCCTCTCCAGCACTGTCACAACATCAATCAGCAAATACAGCCAGGTCCCTCTCCAGCCCTGTCACAACATCAATCAGCAAATACAGCCGGGTCCCTCTCCAGCCCTGTCACAACAGGAACAGCAAATACAGCCAGGTCCCTCTCCAGCACTGTCACAACATCAATCAGCAAATACAGCCGGGTCCCTCTCCAGCCCTGTCACAACATCAAGCAGCAAATACAGCCAGGTCCCTCTCCAGCACTGTCACAACATCAAGCAGCAAATACAGCCAGGTCCCTCTCCAGCCCTGTCACAACATCAATCAGCAAATACAGCCAGGTCCCTCTCCAGCCCAGTCACAACATCAATCAGCAAATACAGCCAGGTCCCTCTCCAGCCCTGTCACAACATCAATCAGCAAATACAGCCGGGTCCCTCTCCAGCCCTGTCACAACATCAATCAGCAAATACAGCCGGGTCCCTCTCCAGCCCAGTCACAACATCAAGCAGCAAATACAGCCAGGTCCCTCTCCAGCACTGTCACAACATCAAGCAGCAAATACAGCCAGGTCCCTCTCCAGCCCTGTCACAACATCAATCAGCAAATACAGCCAGGTCCCTCTCCAGCCCAGTCACAACATCAATCAGCAAATACAGCCAGGTCCCTCTCCAGCCCTGTCACAACATCAATCAGCAAATACAGCCAGGTCCTTCTCCAGCCCTGTCACAACATCAAGCAGCAAATACAGCCAGGTCCCTCTCCAGCCCTGTCACAACATCAATCAGCAAATACAGCCGGGTCCCTCTCCAGCCCTGTCACAACAGGAACAGCAAATACAGCCAGGTCCTTCTCCAGCCCTGTCACAACATCAATCAGCAAATACAGCCAGGTCCCTCTCCAGCCCAGTCACAACATCAATAAGCAAATACAGCCAGGTCCCTCTCCAGCCCTGTCACAACATCAAGCAGCAAATACAGCCAGGTCCCTCTCCAGCACTGTCACAACATCAAGCAGCAAATACAGCCAGGTCCCTCTCCAGCCCTGTCACAACATCAAGCAGCAAATACAGCCAGGTCCTTCTCCAGCCCTGTCACAACATCAAGCAGCAAATACAGCCAGGTCCTTCTCCAGCCCTGTCACAACATCAAGCAGCAAATACAGCCAGGTCCCTCTCCAGCCCTGTCACAACATCAATCAGCAAATACAGCCAGGTCCTTCTCCAGCCCTGTCACAACATCAAGCAGCAAATACAGCCAGGTCCTTCTCCAGCCCTGTCACAACATCAATCAGCAAATTCAGCCGGGTCCCTCTCCAGCCCTGTCACAACATCAATCAGCAAATACAGCCAGGTCCCTCTCCAGCCCTGTCACAACATCAAGCAGCAAATACAGCCGGGTCCCTCTCCAGCCCTGTCACAACATCAAGCAGCAAATACAGCCAGGTCCTTCTCCAGCCCAGTCACAACATCAATCAGCAAATTCAGCCGGGTCCCTCTCCAGCACTGTCACAACATCAAGCAGCAAATACAGCCAGGTCCTTCTCCAGCCCAGTCACAACATCAATCAGCAAATTCAGCCGGGTCCCTCTCCAGCCCAGTCACAACATCAATCAGCAAATTCAGCCGGGTCCCTCTCCAGCACTGTCACAACATCAAGCAGCAAATACAGCCAGGTCCTTCTCCAGCCCTGGCACAACATCAATCAGCAAATACAGCCAGGTCCTTCTCCAGCCCAGTCACAACATCAAGCAGCAAATACAGCCAGGTCCTTCTCCAGCCCAGTCACAACATCAAGCAGCAAATACAGCCAGGTCCTTCTCCAGCCCAGTCACAACATCAAGCAGCAAATACAGCCAGGTCCTTCTCCAGCCCAGTCACAACATCAAGCAGCAAATACAGCCAGGTCCTTCTCCAGCCCAGTCACAACATCAAGCAGCAAATACAGCCAGGTCCTTCTCCAGCCCTGGCACAACAGGAAGCAGCGAATGCAGCGTGGAAGACCCCAACAAGTGGTTCCATTGAATTATTCACAATTTCAGAGCCCCATTGATTAACGTAAAATACATCACTTTCTGATTGTGTATGTGGAGGTAAACTGGATTCACCTGGACTGGGAGCAAAAAATCTTGTTACACAACCAGGGAGCTCAATCAGTGATCATTGGGGGTGCAGTGAGGCACCTTTACTCTGTACCTAACCCCGTGCTGTACCTGTCCTGGGAGTGTTTGATGGGGATAGTGTAGAGGCAGCTTTACTCTGTATCTAACCCCGTGCTGTCCCTGTCCTGGGAGTGTTTGATGGGGACAGTGTAGAGGGAGCTTTACTCTGTATCTAACCCCGTGCTGTACCTGTCCTGGGAGTGTTTGATGGGGGCAGCGTAGGGGGAGCTTTACTCTGTATCTAACCCCGTGCTGTACCTGTCCTGGGAGTGTTTGATGGGGACAGTGTAGAGGGAGCTTTACTCTGTATCTAACCCCGTGCTGTACCTGTCCTGGGAGTGTTTGATGGGGACAGTGTAGAGGGAGCTTTACTCTGTATCTAACTCCGTGCTGTACCTGTCCTGGGAGTGTTTGATGGGGACAGTGTAGAGGGAGCTTTACTCTGTATCTAACCCCGTGCTGTACCTGTCCTGGGAGTGTTTGATGGGGACAGTGTAGATGCAGCTTTACTCTGTACCTAACCCCGTGCTGTACCTGTCCTGGGAGTGTTTGATGGGGACAGTGTAGAGGGAGCTTTACTCTGTATCTAACCCCGTGCTGTACCTGTCCTGGGAGTGTTTGATGGGGACAGTGTAGAGGGAGCTTTACTCTGTATCTAACCCCGTGCTGTACCTGTCCTGGGAGTGTTTGATGGGGACAGTGTAGAGGGAGCTTTACTCTGTATCTAACCCCGTGCTGTACCTGTCCAGGGAGTGTTTGATGGGGACAGTGTAGAGGGAGCTTTACTCTGTATCTAACCCCGTGCTGTACCTGTCCTGGGAGTGTTTGATGGGGACAGTGTAGAGGGAGCTTTACTCTGTATCTAACCCCGTGCTGTACCTGTCCTGGAAGTGTGTGATGGGGACAGTGTAGAGCGAGCTTTACTCTGTATCTAACCCCGTGCTGTACTTGTCCTGGGAGTGTTTGATGGGGAAAGTGTCGAGGGAGCTTTACTCTGTATCTAACCCTGTGCTGTACCTGTCCTGGGAGTGTTTGATGGGGAAAGTGTAGACGGAGCTTTACTCTGTATCTATAAATGTGAGGTGATGCATTTTGGCAGATCGAATCAGGCCAGGACCTACTCAGTTAATGGTATGGCGTTGGGGAGAGTTATAGAACAAAGAGATCTAGGAGTACAGGTTCATAGCTCCTTGAAGGTGGAGTCGCAGGTGGACAGGGTGGTGAAGAAGGCATTCGGCATGCTTGGTTTCATTGGTCAGAACATTGAATACAGGAGTTGGGACGTCTTGTTGCAGTTGTACAAGACATTGGTACGGCCACACTTGGAATACTGTGTGCAGTTCTGGTCACCCTATTTTAGAAAGGATATTATTAAACTAGAAAGAGTGCAGAAAAGATTTACTAGGATGTTGCCGGGACTTGATGGTTTGCGTTATAAGGAGAGGCTGGATAGACTGGGACTTTTTTCCCTGGAGCGTAGGAGGCTTAGGGGTGATCTTATAGAGGTCTATAAAATAATGAGGGGCATAGATAAGGTAGCTAGTCAACATCTTTTCCCAAAGGTAGGTGAGTCTAAAACTAGAGGGCATAGGTTTAAGGTGAGAGGGGAGAGATTCAGAAGGGCCCAGGGGGGCAATTTCTTCACTCAGAGGGTTGTGAGTGTCTGGAATGGGCTGCCAGAGGTAGTAGTAGAGGCGGGTACAATTGTGTCTTTTAAAAAGCATTTAGATAGTTACATGGGTAAGATGGGTATAGAGGGTTATGGGCCAAGTGCGGGCAACTGGGACTAGCTTAATGGTAAAAACTGGGCGGCATGGACTGGTTGGGCCGAAGGGCCTGTTTCCATGCTGTAAACTTCTATGATTCTATGAACCCCGTGCTGTACCTGTCCTGGGAGTGTTTGATGGGGACGGTGTAGAGGGAACTTTGCTCTGTATCTAACCCCGTGCTGTACCTGTCCTGGGAGTGTTTGATGGAGACAGTGTAGAGGAAGCTTTACTCTGTATCTAACCCCATGCTGTATCTGTCCTGGGAGTGTTTGATGGGGACAGTGTAGAGGGAGCTTTACTCTGTATCTAACCCCGTGCTGTACCTGTCCTGGGAGTGTTTGATGGGGACAGTGTAGAGGGAGCTTTACTCTGTACCTAACCCCGTGTTGTACCTGTCCTGGGAGTGTTTGATGGGGACAGTGTAGAGGGAGCTTTACTCTGTATCTAACCCCGTGCTGTACCTGTCCTGGAAGTGTGTGATGGGGACAGTGTAGAGCGAGCTTTACTCTGTATCTAACCCCGTGCTGTACTTGTCCTGGGAGTGTTTGATGGGGAAAGTGTAGAGGGAGCTTTACTCTGTATCTAACCCTGTGCTGTACCTGTCCTGGGAGTGTTTGATGGGGAAAGTGTAGAGGGAGCTTTACTCTGTATCTATAAATGTGAGGTGATGCATTTTGGCAGATCGAATCAGGCCAGGACCTACTCAGTTAATGGTATGGCGTTGGGGAGAGTTATAGAACAAAGAGATCTAGGAGTACAGGTTCATAGCTCCTTGAAGGTGGAGTCGCAGGTGGACAGGGTGGTGAAGAAGGCATTCGGCATGCTTGGTTTCATTGGTCAGAACATTGAATACAGGAGTTGGGACGTCTTGTTGAAGTTGTACAAGACATTGGTACGGCCACACTTGGAATACTGTGTGCAGTTCTGGTCACCCTATTTTAGAAAGGATATTATTAAACTAGAAAGAGTGCAGAAAAGATTTACTAGGATGTTGCCGGGACTTGATGGTTTGCGTTATAAGGAGAGGCTGGATAGACTGGGACTTTTTTCCCTGGAGCGTAGGGGGCTTAGGGGTGATCTTATAGAGGTCTATAAAATAATGAGGGGCATAGATAAGGTAGCTAGTCAACATCTTTTCCCAAAGGTAGGGGAGTCTAAAACTAGAGGGCATAGGTTTAAGGTGAGAGGGGAGAGATTCAGAAGGGCCCAGGGGGGCAATTTCTTCACTCAGAGGGTTGTGAGTGTCTGGAATGGGCTGCCAGAGGTAGTAGTAGAGGCAGGTACAATTGTGTCTTTTAAAAAGCATTTAGATAGTTACATGGGTAAGATGGGTATAGAGGGTTATGGGCCAAGTGCGGGCAACTGGGACTAGCTTAATGGTAAAAACTGGGCGGCATGGACTGGTTGGGCCGAAGGGCCTGTTTCCATGCTGTAAACTTCTATGATTCTATGAACCCCGTGCTGTACCTGTCCTGGGAGTGTTTGATGGGGACGGTGTAGAGGGAACTTTGCTCTGTATCTAACCCCGTGCTGTACCTGTCCTGGGAGTGTTTGATGGGGACAGTGTAGAGGGAGCTTTACTCTGTATCTAACCCCGTGCTGTACCTGTCCTGGGAGTGTTTGATGGGGACAGTGTAGAGGGAGCTTTACTCTGTACCTAACCCCATGTTGTACCTGTCCTGGGAGTGTTTGATGGGGACAGTGTAGAGGGAGCTTTACTCTGTATCTAACCCCGTGCTGTACCTGTCCTGGAAGTGTTTGATGGGGACAGTGTAGAGGGAGCTTTACTCTGTATCTAACCCCGTGCTGTACCTGTCCTGGGAGTGTTTGATGGGGACAGTGTAGAGGGAGCTTTACTCTGTACCTAACCCCGTGTTGTACCTGTCCTAGGAGTGTTTGATGGGGACAGTGTAGAGGGAGCTTTACTCTGTATCTAACCCCGTGCTGTACCTGTCCTGGAAGTGTTTGATGGGGACAGTGTAGAGGGAGCTTTACTCTGTATCTAACCCCGTGCTATGCCTGTCCTGGGGCTGTTTACAACAATGGCTCTACGTGGAGCTGTGAAGTGCTTTGGGATGTTCTGAGATTGTGAAAAGCGCTATTGCAATGCACGTTCTTTCATTGTAAATCAAAGCTGAGAAGATGTTGCTGGATTATTGCCGACTACTGACCTGTGGACACAGTTTAAACATGGCAGCACAGACTATCACGGGTGTGGAGTGGTGCCTTGCTGCGAGGGCCAGAGTATGAGCTCCATTCACTGCTCGCAGTCCCCCATTAGCCAAGATGGTCTTCGTGCCAATGATCACCTGTAGAAAGAAGGATGAGTACAGGAGTGGTGCCCATTCACATGCACACATACACGGTACAACTCTGTTCAACACCTCACTCCATACCCACTGCCACCTCATCCCTGTCCACTCACCATACACATACCACCCCCTCCAACATACCAAAGCTTCACAGGAAAACAGTCAGCAGCTCCCACAAACCCCCTGCTCCCCCTGCAGGTGCTGGGCCCCCCACTGTGGAAACCTTACCTTATTAACACGGGACATGACGGCGAAGATGGCAGCATCAGTAATGACAGTTGTTTCAATCCCAGCTGCAGACAAAGCGACAGACATCTCGTGTCCCTGGAACGCAGAAACTAGAATCAGACTGGGGTGAGTATGACGCAAGGACCACGAGGGAGGGGGAAGGCCTAGAGGGGAGAGGGAAAGAGGAGGCGGAATCTGGGAGCGAGAGGAAGCAGTGAGAAGGTGCAGAGAGAGGGGAGAGAGACAGATAGACACAGAGAGAAGGGAGAGAGAGACAGAGAGAGAGAAGAGGGGAGAGAGACAGATCGACAGAGAGAGGGGAGAGAGAGGCAGACAGAGGGGAGAGGAGAGAGAGACAGAGAGAAGAGGAGAGACAGATAGACAGAGAGAGGGCAGAAAGAGAGAGACAGATAGAGGGGAGAGGAGAGAGAGACAGAGGGAGAGAGACACAGAGAGGAGAGATTCAGATAGACACAGAGAGGGGAGAGGAGAGAGGAAAGCTGCCCCCCCCCCCCACGGCAATCTGGGAACCTGTTTTACCTAAACAATTATACATCAGTAATTGCTTCTCACTCCCCCAGGGCCAATGATCACTCACCTGGCAGTAGGGGGCACCAGGGCCAATGATCACTCACCTGGCAGTAGGGGGCACACTCAGCGACAATGACGTGGAAGCTGCGTTTTCGAGCGGCTTCTTTGAGAAAAGCTTCAACAGTTGGGGAGCGGCCTAGCGTCATAATCACCTCGTTGGAGTGGATGTGTTCCAGGGCCTGCATTGCAATGTTATCCATCGTCCCCTCTGGCAAACAACAAGCAAGCAGTTAACACAGACCCCCTCCCGACACTGGATGGATAACCACTCAACCCCCCCACCCCTTGCCCCTTCTCTCCACCCCCCCGCCAGATGGACCCCCCCCCCCCCGCCAATCATGCAAAAAAAAAGCTCTTCCGCCCTCAACCCAAAT
This sequence comes from Scyliorhinus torazame, assembly GCF_047496885.1. Classification (NCBI taxonomy): domain Eukaryota; kingdom Metazoa; phylum Chordata; class Chondrichthyes; order Carcharhiniformes; family Scyliorhinidae; genus Scyliorhinus; species Scyliorhinus torazame. Next base: position 402,100,829 of record NC_092708.1, on the reverse strand, counting down.
TGTCCCCCCCCCCCCTCTAAACCTACCGAGCTCCATCAGAAGTTCGTTAATTGCTTCAATGACGTTGGTTCTGAGAGGTGGAAAACTCTCACTGAAATCTTCGCTTTGACTGCCCGATGTCAGCAGTTTGTGCAGTGAATCCTGGTCCATCTCCTCACTGCAGCCTCGAAGTCTGCAAAACACAGATAAATGGCACAGGATGCAGGCAGAAAAATGCTGCTAATTTCATCACATCAGCTTTGAAAGAGCTGTCCAGTTAATGGTCCAATCCACTCTCCCCGGAGAAATATTGAAGTATTTATCAAATTCTCTTTTAAGTTGGTATCAAATTTCCTTCCACCATATTTGCAGGCAGCGCTTCCTAAATTATAACTCAGTAACTAATCTTTCCTCAACCCTCCTCTGATTCTTGTGATGAAGATGATGAATGTATGTAGAAGCTGCTACATTTCAGATTTGGGGCAGTAATTTATTAAAAGCCCTGGTTTAAAATACATACAGTGTGTCTGCTAAAGCTGTAATTAGGGCATCATAAAAGGTGAGGTGATCATTCATTCCAACCACTTACTTGCTAACAGAAGAAGGGCGAATGGCCTTTTTGACAAAGTCTGCGCCGCCCCAGTTAGGGACGGATTCTTCACAAACACGACTGGCGTCCCTTCCAGGAAACCTCTCACCATGATATACTGTCCCCCGGGTCTGTTACTGTCTTTGTCTCTGTGAAGGTCGTCCGCTTATTGAACAGTATGGCCACTACCCCCCCCCCCCCCCCTCTGGTTTGAGGGCATTTCCTCGGGTGCTGCGTATTTTCGATGAGGGTAGGGAGGGTTTTTTGTGGGTTTAATGGGCCAGAGGAGAGCCACCATTATAGCACATCGGCACCACCAGAAATCCGGATTGTAGATAATTGATGAGAGATTGTATTTAGTTCGAGTTAAGCAGGTCATGGAACTTCGTGGGATACAGATAATGTAATTAATGGGAGGAGCCAGGTCGGTCTGTAGTTTCACAGTCTGTTGTACGATTTTAACTTGAGCGGCAGTTTGCCAAATGCTTTTAGGTTGAGTAGAAGTGAACTGGATCTGTTCTTGCAAGGATCTCCCTTCAAATGTCTCTACACAGCTGAGCAAGTAAACCTGTTTTGTTAACTTTATCTATAAGTGGCATTTGAACTGTATTGGGTTACTTAATTGGAATTAGTGGCAGGTGTAGGTAGCAAGCCTACACTGCACCCCTGTATGCTTCACCCGATGCCGGTATTATGTAGCTACATTGTGTTGCCCTATTATATATTTTCTTTTATTCCTTTTTCTTCCCATGTACTTAATGATCTGTTGAGCTGCTCGCAGAAAAATACTTTTCACACGTGATAATAAACAAAATCCAAATCCAAGCCAAGTTTTTCCCTTTATTTAAGAACTGCTTAACGGGTAATTGTAAAGCTATTTCTTTGATGTAAATGTGGTAATTTCTGTGTTTAAATTAAAGTTTGTTTTCACATAAAAGATATCTATTGGTCAGTGTCATCACTCCCAGGGTGAAGTACCCTGCCCTCGCAGCTTTACAAATTGAAAATTGTTTGGCATCTGCTCCGGGATCCTAACAAATGTTGGGATCTGGTTCGATATCCGAACAAATGTTGGGGTCTGCTCCGGGATCTTCACAGTATACTCCCTCATCCTTCTAAACAAGTACAGACCCAGAGTCCTCAACCGTTCCTCATACGACAAGCTCTTCATTCCAGGGATCATTCTTGTGAACCTCCTCTGGACCCTTTCCAAGGCCAGCACATCCTTCCTTAGATACGGGGTCCAAAACTGCTCACAATACTCCAAATGGGGTCTGACCAGAGCCTTATACAGCCTCAGAAATACATCCCTGGTCTTGCTAATAGCTAATACCTTTCGTACCAGGCAACATCCTGGTAAACCTTTTCTGTACTCTCTCCAAAGCCTCCATGTCCTTCTGGTAATGCGGTGACTAGAATTGGACACAGTATTCCAAATGTGGCCTAACCAACATTCTATATAACTGCAACATAATTTTCAAACTTTTACACTCGATACCCCGTCCTATGAAGGCAAGCATGCCGTATGCTTTCTTTACCACCATTTCCACCTGTGCTGCCACTTTTAAGGATCTGTGGACCTGCACGCCCAGATCTCTCTGTGTCTCTCTGCTCCTGATGGTTCTGCCATTTATTTTATAGCTCCCACCTGAATTGGATCCACCAAAATGCATCACCTCGCATTTGTCCGGGTTAAATTCCATCTGCCATTTCTCTGCCCATTTTAGCAGCCCATCTATATCTTGTTGTATTCTCTGACAATCTTCATCACTATCCGCAACTCCTGCAATCTTACTTGCTTCACAGCTCCAGGGTCCCAGGTTCGATTCCCCGCTGGGTCACTGTCTGTGCGGAGTCTGCACGTTCTCCCCGTGTCTGTGTGGGTTTCCTCCGGGTGTTCTGGTTTCTTCCCACAGTCTGAAGATGTGCAGGTTACGTGGATTGGCCGTGATAAATTGCCCCTTAGTGTCCAAAATTGGCCTTAGGGTTGGTTGAGTGGGGTTACTGGGTTATGGGGATAGGGTGGAGGTGTTGACCTTGGGTAGGGGGCTCTTTCCAAGAGCCGGTGCAGACTCGATGGGCCGAATGGCCTCCTTCTGCACTGTAAATTCTATGAAATATATGATTAGTATCATCTGCAAACTTGCTAATCAGACCCGCTATGTTTTCTTCCAAGTCACATAGGGTGGAAGGGTGTTTTTCCGAATGGAGGTCTGTAACTAGTGTAATTCTGCAGGGATCGGTACTGGGACTTTGTAACATATATAAATTGCATTGGATTGGATGTTAATTGTCACGTGTCCTGAGGCTCACAGAAAAGTACTTTTCACTGTACCTCGGTACACGTGACAGTAAACAAATCACATATACACCCTGTCCTGTTCACCGGGTTTGACATTCCCCTCCCCCCCCCAGCCCCTCCCCCCTCTCCCCCCCGCCAGCCCCTCCCCCCCTCCAACCCCTCCCCCCCAGCCCCTCCCTCCACCCCAGCCCCTCCCCCCTCCAACCCCTCCCCCCCCCCCCCGCCAGCCCCTCCCTCCACCCCAGCCCCTCCCCCTCTCCCCCCCGCCCCTCCCCCCCAGCCTCACCCCCCCCCAGCCCCTCCCCCTCCCCCGCCAGCCCCTCCCTCCACCCCAGCCCCTCCCCCCCCTCCCCCCCGCCCCCAGCCCCTCCCCCCCAGCCTCACCCCCCCCAGCCCCTCCCCCCCAGCCCCTCCCCACCCCTCACTCCTCTCACCGGCCATATTCCTCTCGGATAATCTTCATCACTCTCCGGATAATGTTCCCCACGCTGGTCTCGGAGGGCTGGGCGCTCATCAGTCTCCGGCCTTCCGTCCGGATCAAATCCAACAGCTCCCCTGTCGGAGTCAGAAACACACGGTAAACACCCGGGGTCGCGGGGTAAACACCCGGGGTCGCGGGGTAAACACCCGGGGTCGCGGGGTAAACAACCGGGGTCGCGGGGTAAACAACCGGGGTCGCGGGGTAAACAACCGGGGTCGCGGGGTAAACACCCGGGGTCGCGGGGTAAACAACCGGGGTCGCGGGGTAAACAACCGGGGTCGCGGGGTAAACACCCGGGGTCGCGGGGTAAACACCCGGGGTCGCGGGGTAAACACCCGGGGTCGCGGGGTAAACACCCGGGGTCGCGGGGTAAACACCCGGGGTCACGGGGTAAACACCCGGGGTCACGGGGTAAACACCCGGGGTCACGGGGTAAACACCCGGGGGCGGGGGGTAAACACCCGGGGTCACGGGGTAAACACCCGGGGTCACGGGGTAAACACCCGGGGTCACGGGGTAAACACCCGGGGGCGGGGGGTAAACACCCGGGGTCGCGGGGCAAACACCCGGGGTCGCGGGGCAAACACCCGGGGTCGCGGGGTAAACACCCGGGGTCGCGGGGTAAACACCCGGGGGCGGGGGGTAAACACCCGGGGTCGCGGGGCAAACACCCGGGGTCGCGGGGTAAACACCCGGGGTCGCGGGGTAAACACCCGGGGTCGCGGGGTAAACACCCGGGGGCGGGGGGTAAACACCCGGGGTCGCGGGGTAAACACCCGGGGTCGCGGGGTAAACACCCGGGGTCACGGGGTAAACACCCGGGGGCGGGGGGTAAACACCCGGGGTCGCGGGGTAAACACCCGGGGGCGGGGGGTAAACACCCGGGGGCGGGGGGTAAACACCCGGGGGCGGGGGGTAAACACCCGGGGGCGCGGGGTAAACACCCGGGGTCGCGGGGTAAACACCCGGGGTCACGGGGTAAACACCCGGGGGCGGGGGGTAAACACCCGGGGGCGGGGGGTAAACACCCGGGGGCGGGGGGTAAACACCCGGGGTCACGGGGTAAACACCCGGGGGCGGGGGGTAAACACCCGGGGTCACGGGGTAAACACCCGGGGTCACGGGGTAAACACCCGGGGGTAAACACCCGGGGCAAACACCCGGGGTCGCGGGGTAAACACCCGGGGTCACGGGGTAAACACCCGGGGGCGGGGGGTAAACACCCGGGGTCGCGGGGCAAACACCCGGGGTCGCGGGGTAAACACCCGGGGTCGCGGGGTAAACACCCGGGGTCACGGGGTAAACACCCGGGGGCGGGGGGTAAACACCCGGGGTCGCGGGGTAAACACCCGGGGGCGGGGGGTAAACACCCGGGGTCGCGGGGTAAACACCCGGGGTCACGGGGTAAACACCCGGGGGCGGGGGGTAAACACCCGGGGTCACGGGGTAAACACCCGGGGGCGGGGGGTAAACACCCGGGGTCACGGGGTAAACACCCGGGGTCGCGGGGTAAACACCCGGGGTCACGGGGTAAACACCCGGGGTCACGGGGTAAACACCCGGGGGCGGGGGGTAAACACCCGGGGGCGCGGGGTAAACACCCGGGGTCGCGGGGTAAACACCCGGGGTCGCGGGGTAAACACCCGGGGTCACGGGGTAAACACCCGGGGGCGGGGGGTAAACACCCGGGGTCGCGGGGTAAACACCCGGGGTCGCGGGGTAAACAACCGGGGTCGCGGGGTAAACACCCGGGGTCACGGGGTAAACACCCGGGGTCACGGGGTAAACACCTGGGGACGGGGGTGAATGTCCGGGTCACGGGGTGATCCCGGGTCAGGGGTCAGCACCGCCCACCTGCGCTGCTCCACCGGCTGTGCGCCACCAGCTGCCGCAGGAACCCGGTGGTTGCGGCCGCCACGTCCCCGGAGCCGCGGAGCTCCCCCCGGGAGAGCAGCCCGAGCAGCAGCGCCGCGCGCTCCGCCACATCCGGCATGGCGCAACCGGAAACACCGGCGCTCTCGCCGGAACCGGAAACACCGGCGCACTCACCGGAACCGGAAACACCGGCGCTCTCACCGGAACCGGAAACACCGGCGCACTCACCGGAACCGGAAACACCGGAGCTCTCGCCGGAACCGGAAACACCAGCGCACTTACCAGAACCTGTAGCAGACGAGCAGGAACCGGAAACAACGACAGACCGGCCGGAAACAGTCGCTTAAACTGCAGCTCAGAGTTCAAGGGGCACGTTGCAATCGCCATGTCGGTGAGAGACCAAAACCGGAAATACACCCCCTGATCCCAATCCCAGCAGCCCCTGCAGCTCTGACCCCAGGGTGACCCGGATACTGGTCGGGCGGGGCTGGAATGGGCGGGTTGTCTGATGGGAAGGTTGGACAGACCGGGCAGGGGGCGGGGCCGGCCTGGGGGGCGGGGCCGGGGACAGAATGGGGGGCGGGGCCAGCCAGGGGAGGGGGCGGGGACGGAGCTGGATGCGGATTGGTCAGCCGGACCTTGGCGCTGCTGCGCTGCGACCCGTCATTGAGGCTCCGCCTGTTTGTTGTGGGAACGGAAAGAAATCCTCCAGCAGGTTAAACCCAGCAGCTTTCGGAGCTGATTCAAATCAAACCTTCTTACTGTCCCACCCCGTCCAACGCCGGCATCTCCACATCTTGTTTGCTGTGGGATCGCTCTGCCTGTGTCAGAACATAAGAACTAGGAGCAGGAGTAGGCCATCTGGCCCCTCGAGCCTGCTCCGCCATTTAATGAGATCATGGCTGATCTTTTGTGGACTCAGCTCCACTTTCCGGCCCGAACACCATAACCCTCAATCCCTATATTCTTCAAAAAACTATCTATCTTTATCTTAAAAACATTTAATGAAGGAGCCTCTACTGCTTCACTGGACAAGGAATTCCATAGATTCACAACCCTTTGGGTGAAGAAGTTCCTCCTAAACTCAGTCCTAAATCTACTTCCCCTTATTTTGAGGCTATGCCCCCTAGTTCTGCTTTCACCCGCCAGTGGAAACAACCTGCCCGCATCTATCCTATCTATTCCCTTCATAATCTTATATGTTTCTCTAAGATCCCCATCTCATCCTTCTAAATTCCAACGAGTACAGTCCCAATCTACTCAACCTCGCCTCGTAATCCAACCCCTTCAGCTCTGGGATTAACCTAGTGAATCTCCTCTGCACACCCTCCAGTGCCAGTACGTCCTTTCTCAAGTAAGGAGGCCAAAACTGAACACAATACTCCAGGTGTGGCCTCACTAACACCTTATACAATTGCAACATAACCTCCCTAGTCTTAAACTCCATCCCTCCAGCAATGAAGGACAAAATTCCATTTGCCTTCTTAATCACCTGTTGCACCTGAAAACCAACTTTTTACGTCTCATACACTAGCACACCCAGGTCTCTCTGCACAGCAGCATGTTTTAATATTTTATCATTTAAATAATAATCCCTTTTGCTGTTATTCTTACCAAAATGGATAACCTCACATTTGTCAACATTATATTCCTTCTGCCAGACCCTAGCCCATTCACGTAACCTTTCCAAATCCCTGCAAACTTGGACACATTGCCCTTGGTCCCCAACTCCAAATCATCTATGTAAATTGTGAACAATTGTGGGCCCAACACTGATCCCTGAGGGACACCACTAGCTACTAATTGCCAACCAGACAAACACCCATTAATCACCACTCTTTGCTTTCTATTAATTAACCAATCCTCTATCCATGCTACTACTTTCCCCTTAATGCCATGCATCTTTATCTTATGCAGCAACCTTTTGTGTGGCACCTTGTCAAAAACTTTCTGGAAATCCAGATATACCACATCCATTGGCTCCCCATTGTCTACTGCACTGGTAATGTCCTCAAAAAGCTCCACTAAATTAGTTAGGCACGACCTGCCCTTTATGAACTCATGCTGCGTCTGCCCAATGGGACAATTTGCCTCGCAATTTTTTCCTTGTTGATAGATTCCAGCATCTTCCCTACTACCGAAGTTAAGCTAAGTGGCCTATAATTACCCACTTTCTGCCTACCTCCTTTTTTAAACAGTGGTGTCACGTTTGCTAATTTCCAATCCGCCGGGACAACCCCAAAGTCTAATGAATTTTGGTAAATTATCACTCGTGTATTTGCAATTTCCCTAGCCACCTCTTTTAGCACTCTGGGATGCATTCCATCAGGGCCAGGAGACATGTCTACCTTTAACCCCATTAGCTTGCCCATCACTACCTCCTTAGTGACAACAATCATCTCAAGGTCCTCACCTGTCATAGCCTCATTTCCATCAGTCACTGGCATGTTATTTGTGTCTTCCACTGTGACGACCGACCCAAAAAACCTGTTCAGTTCCTCAGCCATTTACCCATCTCCCATCATTTGTTGTGGGATCGCTCCGCTCTGCCTGTTTGTTGCGGGATCACACTGCCTGTATGTTGTGGGATCGCTCCGCTCTGCCTGTTTCTTGTGGGAATGCTCCGCTCTGCTTGTTTGTTGTGGGATCGCTCAGCTCTGTCAGTTTGTTGTGGGATCATTCCGCATGGCTTGTTTGTTGTGGGACCACGCTGCTCTACCTGTTTGTTGTAACATTGCTCCGCTCTGCCTGTTTGTTGTGGGATTGCCCCGATTGTTTGTTGTGGGATCGCTCTGCTCTGCCTGTTTGTTGTGGGATCGTTCCGCTCTGCCTGTTTGTTGTGGGATCGCTCTGCTCTGTCTGTTGTGGGATCGCTCTGCTCTGCCTGTTTGTTGTGGGATCGCTCTGCTCTGCCTGTTTGTTGTGGGATCGCTCTGCTCTGTCTGTTTGTTGTGGGATCGCTCTGCTCTGCCTGTTTGTTGTGGGATTGCTCTGCTCTGCCTGTTTGTTGTGGGATCGCTCTGCTCTGCCTGTTTGTTGTGGGATCGCTCTGCTCTGCCTGTTTGTTGTGGGATCACTCTGCTCCCCAATAGTAGCAGAGATGTGGAGGAACAGATTGGGAAACAGATTTTGGAAAGGTGCAGAAGTCACAGAGTAGTAGTCATGGGTGACTTTAACTTCCCAAACATTGAGTGGAAACTCTTTAGATCAAATGGTTTGGATGGGGTGGTGTTTGTGCAGTGTATCCAGGAAGCTTTTCTAACACAGTATGTAGATTGTCCGACCAGAGGGGAGGCCATATTGGATTTAGTACTGGGTAATGAACCAGGGCAAGTGATAGATTTGTTAGTGGGGGAGCATTTTGGAGATAATGACCACAATTCTGTGACTTTCACTTTAGTAATGGAGAGGGATAGGTGCGTGCAACAGGGCAAGGTTTACAATTGGGGAAAGGGTAAATACGATGTTGTCAGACAAGAATTGAAGTGCATAAGTTGGGAACATAGGCTGTCAGGGAAGGACACAAGTGAAATGTGGAACTTGTTCAAGGAACAGGTGCTACGTGTCCTTGATATGTATGTCCCTGTCAGGCAGGGAAGAGATGGTCGAGTGAGGGAACCATGGTTGACAAGAGAGGTTGAATGTCTTGTTAAGAGGAAAAAGGAGACTTATGTAAGGCTGAGGAAACAAGGTTCAGACAGGGCATTGGAGGGATACAAGATAGCCAGGAGGGAACTGAAGAAAGGGATTAGGAGAGCTAAGAGAGGGCATGAACAATCTTTGGCGGGTAGGATCAAGGAAAACCCCAAGGCCTTTTACACGAATGTGAGAAATATGAGAATGACTAGAGCGAGGGTAGGTCCGATCAAGGACAGTAGCGGGAGATTGTGTATTGAGTCTGAAGAGGTAGGAGAGGTCTTGAACGAGCACTTTTCTTCTGTATTTACAAATGAGAGGGGCGATATTGTTGGAGAGGACAGTGTGAAACAGACTGGTAAGCTCGAGGAAATACTTGTTAGGAAGGAAGATGTGTTGGGCATTTTGAAAAACTTGAGGATAGACAAGTCCCCCGGGCCTGACGGGATATATCCAAGGATTCTATGGGAAGCAAGAGATGAAATTGCAGAGCCGTTGGCAATGATCTTTTCGTCCTCACTGTCAACAGGGGTGGTACCAGGGGATTGGCGAGTGGCGAATGTCGCGCCCCTGTTCAAAAAAGGAACTAGGGATAACCCTGGGAATTACAGGCCAGTTAGTCTTACTTCGGTGGTAGGCAAAGTAATGGAAAGGGTACTGAAGGATAGGATTTCTGAGCATCTGGAAAGACACTGCTTGATTAGGGATAGTCAGCACGGATTTGTGAGGGGTAGGTCTTGCCTTACAAATCTTATTGAATTCTTTGAGGAGGTGACCAAGCATGTGGATGAAGGTAAAGCAGTGGATGTAGTGTACATGGACTTTAGTAAGGCATTTGATAAGGTTCCCCATGGTAGGCTTCTTCAGAAAGTAAGGAGGCATGGGATAGTGGGAAATTTGGCCAGTTGGATAACGAACTGGCTAACCGATAGAAGTCAGAGAGTGGTGGTGGATGGCAAATATTCAGCCTGGATCCCAGTTACCAGTGGCGTACCGCAGGGATCAGTTCTGGGTCCTCTGCTGTTTGTGATTTTCATTAATGACTTGGATGATGGAGTTGAAGGGTGGGTCAGTAAATTTGCAGATGATACGAAGATTGGTGGAGGTGTGGATAGTAAGGAGGGCTGTTGTCGGCTGCAAAGAGACATAGATAGGATGCAGAGCTGGGCTGAGAAGTGGCAGATGGAGTTTAACCCTGAAAAGTGTGAGGTTGTCCATTTTGGAAGGACAAATATGAATGCGGAATACAGGGTTAACGGTAGAGTTCTTGGCAATGTGGAGGAGCAGAGAGATCTTGGGGTCGATGTTCATACATCTTTGAAAGTTGCCACTCAAGTGGATAGAGCTGTGAAGAAGGCCTATGGTGTGCTCGCGTTCATTAACAGAGGGATTGAATTTAAGAGCCGTGAGGTGATGATGCAGCTGTACAAAACTTTGGTAAGGCCACATTTGGAGTACTGTGTACAGTTCTGGTCACCTCGTTTTAGGAAGGATGTGGAAGCTTTGGAAAAGGTGCAAAGAAGATTTACCAGGATGTTACCTGGAATGGAGAGTAGGTCTTACGAGGAAAGGTTGAGGGTGCTAGGCCTTTTCTCATTAGAACGGAGAAGGATGAGGGGCGACTTGATAGAGGTTTATAAGATGATCAGGGGAATAGATAGAGTAGACAGTCAGAGACTTTTTCCCCGGGTGGAACACACCATTACAAGGGGACATAAATTTAAGGTGAAAGGTGGAAGATATAGGAGGGATATCAGAGGTAGGTTCTTTACCCAGAGAGTAGTGGGGGCATGGAATGCACTGCCTGTGGAAGTAGTTGAGTCGGAAACATTAGGGACCTTCAAGCAGCTATTGGATAGGTACGTGGATTACGGTAAAATGATATAGTGTAGATTTATTTGTTCTTAAGGGCAGCACGGTAGCATTGTGGATAGCACAATTGCTTCACAACTCCAGGGTCCCAGGTTCGATTCCGGCTTGGGTCACTGTCTGTGCGGAGTCTGCACGTCCTCCCCGTGTCTGCGTGGGTTTCCTTCGGGTGCTCCGGTTTCCTCCCACAGTCCAAAGATGTGCAGGTTAGGTGGATTGGCCATGATAAATTGCCCTTAGTGTCCAAAATTGCCCTTGGTGTTGGGTGGAGGTTTTGAGTTTGGGTAGGGTGCTCTTTCCAAGAGCCGGTGCAGACTCAGGGGGCCAAATGGCCTCCTTCTGCACTGTAAATTCAATGATAATCTATGATTAATCTAGGACAAGTGTTCGGCACAACATCGTGGGCCGAAGGGCCTGTTCTGTGCTGTATTTTGCTATGTTCTATGTTCTATGCTCTGCCTGTTTGTTGTGGGATCACTCCACTCTGCCTGTTTGTTGTGGGATCGCTCTGCCTGTTTGTTGTGGGATCGCTCCGCCTGTTTCTTGTAGGATCGCTCCACTGTCTGTTTGTTGTGGGATCGCTCCGCTCTGCCTGTTTGTTGTTGGATCGCTCCGCCTGTTTGTTGTGGGATCGCTCTGCTCTGCCTGTTTGTTGTGGAATTGCTCTGCTCTGTCTATTTGTTGTGGGATCACTCCGCTCTGCCTGTTTGTTGTGGGATCACTCCGCTCTGCCTGTTTGTTGTGGGATCGCTCCGCTCTGCCTGTTTGTTGTGGGATCGCTCTGCTCTGCCTGTGTGTTGTGGGATCGCTCCGCCTGTTTGTTGTAGGATCGCTCCACTGTCTGTTTGTTGTGGGATCGCTCTGCTCTGCCTGTTTGTTGTTGGATCGCTCCGCCTGTTTGGAATTGCTATGCCTGTTTGTTGTGGGATCGCTCTGCTCTGCCTGTTTGTTGTGGAATTGCTCTGCTCTGTCTATTTGTTGTGGGATCACTCCGCTCTGCCTGTTTTTTGTGGGATCACTCCACTCTGCCTGTTTGTTGTGGGATCACTCCGCTCTGCCTGTTTGTTGTGGGATCACTCCGCTCTGCCTGTTTGTTGTGGGATCACTCCGCTCTGCCTGTTTGTTGTGGGATCACTCTGCTCTGCCTGTTTGTTGTGGGATCACTCCGCTCTGCCTGTTTGTTGTGGGATCGCTCTGCTCTGCCTGTTTGTTGTGGGATCACGCCGCTCTGCCTGTTTGTTGTGGGATTGTTCTGCTCTGCCTGTTTGTTGTGGGATCACTCTGCTCTGCCTGTTTGTTGTGGGATCGCTCCGCTCTGGCTGTTTGTTGTGGGATCGCTCTGCTCTGCCTGTTTGTTGTGGGATCACTCTGCTCTGCCTGTTTGTTGTGGGATCACTCTGCTCTGCCTGTTTGTTGTGGGATCACTCTGCTCTGCCTGTTTGTTGTGGGATCACTCTGCTCTGCCTGTTTGTTGTGGGATCACTCCGCTCTGCCTGTTTGTTGTGGGATCGCTCTGCTCTGTCTGTCGCCTGCTGCTTCTGTCTTATCCATCTGCTCAATACCAACCAATCATGTTGCTACTTTCATTAAATAAATTTCTGTAAATCACTTTGTGAAATACAAACTTCTCACTAAGATAATCTAACTTTGCTGAAAAAGAAAACACATATCGAGGGATGGTGATAGATTGGGTTGACAAGTGACAGATTGTTTAATGTGGAGGAGCTGAAAGTGATAACACGGGGGACGGTGAATACACTTCAACAGCAGAAGATAACGGGTGTTAACAGAGAAAATGGTGAATAGCTCATTTTCCTGAATCATAGAATCCCTACAATGCAGAAGGAGATTGTTCAGCCTATCGAGTCTGCAACAACCTTCTGAAAAAGCAGCCTACCTTGACCCACTCCCCCACCCTATTCCCACAACCCCACCTAACCTTTTGGACACTAAGGGCAATTTATCACGGCCAATCCACCTAACCTGCACATCTTTGGACTGTGGGAGGAAACCGGAGCACCCGGAGGAAACCCACGCGGACACGGGGAGAACGTGCAAATTCCACACAGAGTCCCTCGAGGCTGGAATCGAACCCAGGTACCTGGTGCTGTCAGGCAGCAGTGCTAACCACTGTGCCACCGTGCTGCCCTGGAGAACAGTTAGTGTATATACAGAGGATGGAGCTACCTGAGGTGCGGGTCACTGAGAGGTATACGGGGTGATAGTGATAGGGTGCGGTGCTGATGGAGTTATAGTGACGGGGAACCATCAGATCCACAAATTGTCTGTAAGATTAATGCCACACGGTGTCAGTATCCTAATGGGTGTATCTCTGAATCATTGCTTCGTGCACATGCTGTTTGACTTGACCTGATTGTGGCATGGGTTGAATGCTGTTTTATTTCAAGTAATAAAGATCCAAGTGATTTAATCAAATCATTTTATTCAGAAACAAGGGAAATACACAGAAGTTACAACAACAGGAATGGACCAATCAGCTCCACCAGTCCCATGTTTACCATCCATGCAAAGTTGAAAGTCCTCATCACATTTACCCACAAATCCAAACCAATACTGACCTTGTCTCTGCCTCAGCTGAAGGGAGTGAATCCCATGGGGTTGGGGTGGTTTGATGAAGTTAAGTGCATTTGATGTCATCCACATGAAACTTAACAAGGCTTTTGACAAGGCCCCACATGGCTGAAAGATCAGAGAATGAATACATCGTGGGACCCAAGGGAAAGTGACAAGTTGGAGTTAAAATTTTCCCAGTGACAGGAAGCAAAGGGAGATGGTCGATGGGCATTTTTCTGCTGGAGGATTGATTCGAAATTGGGTTTGACAGGGTCAGGACAGGGTCCTTTGCTGTAGGTGGATTATCGATGATTTAGATTTAAATGTAGGGGCCATGAAGAAGTTTGAAGATGATAAAAACATTCGTCTCCTGGTCTAGCGTATGCAAGAAATCTGTAAACTGCAGGAAAACAACAATGGGCCGGTAATGATGGGCAAATAAATGGCCAATGGGATTCAATATGGTGAAGTGATGCATTCAGGGAGGACAAAGAAGGGAAAGGATTGGATAATAAATAAATGGGAGGAGACCGAAAGGTTAGAGCTACAGAGGGAACCTGGAGTGTATATTCATCAATCGCTGAACCAGGACAGGTAGGTCGAGTGGTTAACCAGACAGGTTTGTGGGCAGCACGGTAGCACAGTGGTTAGCACAGTGGCTTCACAGCTCCAGGGTCCCAGGTTCGATTCCCCACTGGGTCACTGTCTGTGTGAAGTCTGCACGTTCTCCCCGTGTCTGCGTGGGTTTCCTCCGGGTGCTCCGGTTTTCTCCCACAGTCCAAAGATGTGCCGGTTAGGTGGATTGGCCGTGATAAATTGCTCTTAGTGACCAAAAAGGTTAGGAGGGGTTATTGGGTTACGGAGATAGGGTGGAACTGAGGACTTAAGTGGGTCGGTGCAGACTCGATGGGCCGAATGGCCTCCTTCTGTACTGTATGTTCTATGTATATCTATGTAGGTAGATAGAGTGGTTACCGGACAAGCAGAGTGGTTAACCAGACAGGTAGTTAGGGTGATTAACTGGACAGGTAGTTAGGGTGGTTAACCAGACAGGTAGTTAGGGTGGTTAACCAGACAGGTAGTTAGGGTGGTTAAGAAGCATTTTGGACACTTTCCTTTATTAAATAAGGCTGAGAGTGTAAGGACAGGAAGGTTAAGCGAGAACTGTATGAAACAGCAGTAAGGCTCAGCGAGAGTACTGTGCACATTTCAGCTCACAGCAGCACAGTGAGGTGTTGGCGATGCAGCAGCACAGTGAGGTGTTGGGGATGCAGCAGCACAGTGAGGTGTTGGGGATGCAGCAGCACAGTGAGGTGTTGGGGATGCAGCAGCACAGTGAGGTGTTGGGGATGCAGCAGCACAGTGAGGTGTTGGGGATGCAGCAGCACAGTGAGATGTTGGCGATGCAGCAGCACAGTGAGGTGTTGGCGATGCAGCAGCACAGTGAGGTGTTGGCGATGCAGCAGCACAGTGAGGTGTTGGCGATGCAGCAGCACAGTGAGGTGTTGGGGATGCAGCAGCACAGTGAGGTGTTGGGGATGCAGCAGCACAGTGAGGTGTTGGGGATGCAGCAGCACAGTGAGGTGTTGGCGATGCAGCAGCACAGTGAGGTGTTGGGGATGCAGCAGCACAGTGAGGTGTTGGCGATGCAGCAGCACAGTGAGGTGTTGGCGATGCAGCAGCACAGTGAGGTGTTGGGGATGCAGCAGCACAGTGAGGTGTTGGCGATGCAGCAGCACAGTGAGGTGTTGGGGATGCAGCAGCACAGTGAGGTGTTGGGGATGCAGCAGCACAGTGAGGTGTTGGGGATGCAGCAGCACAGTGAGGTGTTGGCGATGCAGCAGCACAGTGAGGTGTTGGCGATGCAGCAGCACAGTGAGGTGTTGGCGATGCAGCAGCACAGTGAGGTGTTGGCGATGCAGCAGCACAGTGAGGTGTTGGGGATGCAGCAGCACAGTGAGGTGTTGGCGATGCAGCAGCACAGTGAGGTGTTGGCGATGCAGCAGCACAGTGAGGTGTTGGCGATGCAGCAGCACAGTGAGGTGTTGGCGATGCAGCAGCACAGTGAGGTGTTGGGGATGCAGCAGCACAGTGAGGTGTTGGCGATGCAGCAGCACAGTGAGGTGTTGGCGATGCAGCAGCACAGTGAGGTGTTGGCGATGCAGCAGCACAGTGAGGTGTTGGCGATGCAGCAGCACAGTGAGGTGTTGGGGATGCAGCAGCACAGTGAGGTGTTGGGGATGCAGCAGCACAGTGAGGTGTTGGGGATGCAGCAGCACAGTGAGGTGTTGGGGATGCAGCAGCACAGTGAGGTGTTGGGGATGCAGCAGCACAGTGAGGTGTTGGCGATGCAGCAGCACAGTGAGGTGTTGGCGATGCAGCAGCACAGTGAGGTGTTGGGGATGCAGCAGCACAGTGAGGTGTTGGGGATGCAGCAGCACAGTGAGGTGTTGGGGATGCAGCAGCACAGTGAGGTGTTGGCGATGCAGCAGCACAGTGAGGTGTTGGGGATGCAGCAGCACAGTGAGGTGTTGGGGATGCAGCAGCACAGTGAGGTGTTGGCGATGCAGCAGCACAGTGAGGTGTTGGCGATGCAGCAGCACAGTGAGGTGTTGGGGATGCAGCAGCACAGTGAGGTGTTGGCGATGCAGAGAATATAAATGAGGATGTTGCCTGGATTGCAGAGTTTAACTATGGAGCAAGTTTCGATAGGCTGGGGTTGTTTGGAAGAGGAGGCTGAGAGGTGATTTAATTGAAGTTTATAAAGTAATGAGGGACTGAGAGAGTGGATAGGAAGGACCAGTTTTGTATCAGCAGTGAAATCCTTATTGTTTTACAATAATACTTAGATATGAGCTGGAATCCAGTGACCTTCGGGGTTACAGACTCCGAGCCGGAAAGTCGAGTTGGGCTGGATGGCTCTTTTAGACAGAATGACCTCCCCCTGTTGTAAACTATGTTTGTTTCTATAAATAAATTGTGTTGAAAGCTCCATTGACTCTCAGTCTCAAGTGGTTTTTGGAGCAAGTTTCAGATTTCCACTTTTGTGAGGTAGTACTTTCTGAATGGTCCAGCTCATCTGGACACGCGCATCATTGGAAATAGCTTCCTTCATCTACGCTATCAAAACGTTTGCTAATTTTTCAACACCTTGATTAAAATCACAGATAATGAAGTGTAGAAAGTGTGTCAATGATCTGTCTTCACTTTGCCAGAGGAGGATGTGGGGCAGAATTCAGACAGAGGGACCATGAGGTTCTTGAGCAGTTTCACATCGGGAATGAGGAGGTATTGGAGGTTTTGGTGGGCTTAAAATTGGATAAATCCCCAGGTCCAGGTGGATTATATCCCAGGCGACTGTGGGAGGCAAGGAAGGAAATTACAGGGACTTGAACCCAAATGTTTAACTCCTCTCACAGGGAAGGCACCAGGAAGACTGGAGGACGGCTAATGTGGTTCCACTTTGGAAAAAGGGTGACAGAGGTAAACCAGGGAATTACAGACCAGAGAGTCTCACGTCAGTGGTTAAAACTATGGGAGAAAATTCTGAAGGAGAGAATCTATCTCCACTTGTCGAGACAAGTTTTGATCAGGAATATTCAGCATGGCTTTGTCAGAGGGAGGTCATGTCGAATTAATTTGATTGAATTTTTTGAGCATGTGACCAGGTGTGTAGATGAGGGTAGTGCTGTTGATGTAATTTATATAGATTTCAGCAAAGCCTTTGACAAGGTCCCACATGGGAGGCTGATAGAGGTAGAAGCACATGGGATACAGGGTAACGTGGCAAGTTGGATCACGGTGCAGCACGGTAGCCTTGTGGATAGCACAATTGCTTCACAGCGCCAGGGTCCCAGGTTCGATTCCCCGCTGGGTCACTGTCTGTGCGGAGTCTGCACATCCTCCCCGTGTGTGTGTGGGTTTCCTCCGGGTGCTCCGGTTTCCTCCCACAGTCCAAAGATGTGCAGGTTAGGTGGATTGGCCATGATAAATTGCCCTTAGTGTCCAAAATTGCCCTTAGTGTTGGGTGGGGTTACTGGGTTATGGGGATAACAAAGAACAAAGAACAAAGAAATGTACAGCACAGGAACAGGCCCTTCGGCCCTCCAAGCCCGTGCCGACCATACTGCCCGACTAAACTACAATCTTCTACACTTCCTGGGTCCGTATCCTTCTATTCCCATCCTATTCATATATTTGTCAAGATGCCCCTTAAATGTCCCTATCGTCCCTGCTTCCACTACCTCCTCCGGTAGTGAGTTCCAGGCACCCACTACCCTCTGCGTAAAAAACTTGCCTCGTACATCTACTCTAAACTTTGCCCCTCTCACCTTAAACCTATGCCCCCTAGTAATTGACCCCTCTACCCTGGGGAAAAGCCTCTGACTATCCACTCTGTCTATGCCCCTCATAATTTTGTATACCTCTATCAGGTCGCCCCTCAACCTCCTTCGTTCCAGTGAGAACAAACCGAGTTTGTCCAATCGCTCCTCATAGCTTATGCCCTCCATACCAGGCAACATTCTGGTAAATCTCTTCTGCACCCTCTCTAAAGCCTCCACATCCTTCTGGTAGTGTGGCGACCAGAATTGAACACTATACTCCAAGTGTGGCCTAACTAAGGTTCTATACAGCTGCAACATGACTTGCCAATTCTTATACTCAATGCCCCGGCCAATGAAGGCAAGCATGCCGTATGCTTTCTTGACTACCTTCTCCACCTGTGTAGCCCCTTTCAGTGATCTGTGGACCTGTACTCCTAGATCTCTTTGACTTTCAATACTCTTGAGGGTTCTACCATTCACTGTATATTCCCTACCTGCATTAGCCCTTCCAAAATGCATTACCTCACATTTGTCCAGGTTAAACTCCATCTGCCATCTCTCCGCCCAAGTCTCCAGACAATCTAAATCCTGCTGTATCCTCAGACAGTCCTCATCGCTATCCGCAATTCCACCAACCTTTGTGTCGTCTGCAAACTTACTAATCAGACCAGTTACATTTTCCTCCAAATCATTTATATATACTACAAAGAGCAAAGGTCCCAGCACTGATCCCTGTGGAACACCACTGGTCACAGCCCTCCAATTAGAAAAGCATCCCTCCATTGCTACCCTCTGCCTTCTATGGCCTAGCCAGTTCTGTATCCACCTTGCCAGTTCACCCCTGATCCCGTGTGACTTCACCTTTTGTACTAGTCTACCATGAGGGACCTTGTCAAAGGCCTTACTGAAGTCCATATAGACAACATCTACTGCCCTACCTGCATCAATCATCTTAGTGACCTCCTCGAAAAACTCTATCAAGTTAGTGAGACACGACCTCCCCTTCACAAAACCGTGCTGCCTCTCACTAATACGTCCATTTGCTTCCAAATGGGAGTAGATCCTGTCTCGAAGAATTCTCTCCAGTAATTTCCCTACCACTGAAGTAAGGCTCACCGGCCTGTAGTTCCCGGGATTATCCCTGCCACCCTTCTTAAACAGAGGAACAACATTGGCTATTCTCCAGTCCTCCGGGACATCCCCTGAAGACAGCGAGGATCCAAAGATTTCTGTCAAGGCCTCAGCAATTTCCTCTCCAGCCTCCTTCAGTATTCTGGGGTAGATCCCATCCGGCCCTGGGGACTTATCTACCTTAATATTTTTTAAGACACCCAACACCTCGTCTTTTTGGATCACAATGTGACCCAGGCTATCTACACCCCCTTCTCCAGACTCAACATCTACCAATTCCTTCTCTTTGGTGAATACTGATGCAAAGTATTCATTTAGTACCTCGCCCATTTCCTCTGGCTCCACACATAGATTCCCTTGCCTATCCTTCAGTGGGCCAACCCTTTCCCGGGCTACCCTCTTGCTTTTTATGTAAGTGTAAAAAGCCTTGGGATTTTCCTTAACCCTATTTGCCAATGCCTTTTCATGACCCCTTCTAGCCCTCCTGACTCCTTGCTTAAGTTCCTTCCTACTTTCCTTATATGCCACACAGGCTTCGTCTGTTCCCAGCCTTTTAGCCCTGACAAATGCCTCCTTTTTCTTTTTGACGAGGCCTACAATATCACTCGTCATCCAAGGTTCCCGAAAATTGCCGTATTTATCTTTCTTCCTCACAGGAACATGCCTGTCCTGTATTCCTTTCAACTGACACTTGAAAGCCTCCCACATGTCAGATGTTGATTTGCCCTCAAACATCCGCCCCCAATCTATGTTCTTCAGTTCCCGCCTAATATTGTTATAATTAGCCTTCCCCCAATTTAGCACATTCATCCTCGGACCACTCTTATCCTTGTCCACCAGTACTTTAAAACTTACTGAATTGTGGTCACTGTTACCGAAATGCTCCCCTACTGAAACATCTACCACCTGGCCGGGCTCATTCCCCAATACCAGGTCCAGTACCGCCCCTTCCCTAGTTGGACTGTTTACATATTGTTTTAAGAAGCCCTCCTGGATGCTCCTTACAAACTCTGCCCCGTCTAAGCCCCTGGCACTAAGTGAGTCCCAGTCAATATTGGGGAAGTTGAAGTCTCCCATCACCACAACCCTGTTGTTTTTACTCTTTTCCAAAATCTGTCTACCTATCTGCTCCTCTATCTCCCGCTGGCTGTTGGGAGGCCTGTAGTATACCCCCAACATTGTGACTGCACCCTTCTTATTCCTGATCTCTACCCATATAGCCTCACTGCCCTCTGAGGTGTCCTCTCGCTGGATAGGGTGGCGGTGTTCACCTTGGGTAGGGTGCTCTTTCCAAGAGCCGGTGCAGACACGATGGGCCGAATGGCCTCCTTCTGCACTGTAAATTCTATGAAAATTGGCTCAGTGATAAGAGACAGAGGGTGGTGGTAGAAGGCTGTTAGTGTGATTGGAGGACAGTCCAGTGCTGTTCCACAAGGAACGTGCAGGGTCCCTTATTGTTTGTGATACATATAAACGAAATAGAAGAAAATTTGTGGGGATGATAAGTAAGTTTGTGGAGGACATGAAGATTGGCCGGGTGGATGGTAGTGAAGAAGATGTTAGTTAACAGGAAGATATAGACGGATTGGTCAGATGGGCAGATCAGTGGCAGAATTTAACCCCCACTGAAAAGTGTGAGGTGATGCACTTTGGAACGAGGAACATGACAAAGGGAGAACTCTCAATGAATGGCAGGACACCAGGACGCTCAGATGGGACCATGGGCTGCTTGTCCACAGATCCCTGAAGGTGACAGGACAGGTTAATAGGTTAGTTAAGAAGGCATACGGGACACCTGCCTTTATCAGTCGTGGCCTAGATTATAAGAGCAGGGAGGTTATGTTGGAGTTGTACAGGGCTTGTCAGGCCACAGCTGAAGCAGTGTGTTCAGTTCTGGTCACCGCGCTATAGGAAGGATGCAGTAGAGGGGGTGCAGAGGAGGTTCACCAGCATGTTGCCTGGGATGGAGCATTGTAGCCATGAAGAGAGACTGGATAAGCTCGGGTTGTTTTATGAGGGGTATGGACAGAGTGGATAGAAAACAGCTGCTCCCCTTAGTTGAAGAGTCAATAACAAGGGGGCAAATTTTAAGGTGAAAGACAGGAGGTTTAGAGGGAGTTTGGGAATCTAGAATGCACTGAGCACTTGAAATGTTATAACATTGAAGGCTATGGGCCAGGATGGTGGCCCAAGGATGGTACGGTGACACAGTGGTTAGCACTGCTGCCTCAGCGCCAGGTTCAATTCCAGCCTCGGGTGACTGTGTGAAGTTTGCATTTTCTCTCCGTGTCTGCGTGGGTTTCCTCCGGGTGCTCCGGTTTCCTCCCACAGTCCAAAGATGTGCAGGTTAGGTGGGGTTATGGCAATAGGGCAGGGGGAGTGGGTCGAGATAGGGGCTCTTTCAGAGGGTTGGCGCAGACTCGATGGAACGAATGGCCTCCTTCTGCACAGTAGCAATTCTAAGTGCTGGGAAGTGGGATTAGTGCGCATAGACCATACAGTGCAGAAGGAGGCCATTCGGCCCATCGAGTCTGCACCGGCTCTTGGAAAGAGCACCCTACCCAAGGTCAACACCTCCACCCTATCCCCGTAACCCAATAACCCCTCCTAACCTTTTTGGTCACTAAGGCCATTTATCATGGCCAATCCACCTAATCTGCACATCTTTGGACTGTGGGAGGAAACCGGAGCACCCGGAGGAAACCCACGCACACACGGGGAGGATGTGCAGACTCCGCACAGACAGTGACCCGAGCCGGAATCGAACCTGGAACCCTGGAGCTGTGAAGCCACAGTGCTATCCACTTGTGCTACCGTGCTGCCCACAAACTTTGGAGATTGAGTGTATTGTGTCAGTACAGGCTTGATGGGCCAAAGGGCTTCTTCTGCACTGTATGATTCTATGATCTGCTGAGCTCCGATCTCAGCCTACCTCATCCAGTAACACTTTCTGAACCTTTCCTGTTCTGTCACAACAGAGAGCTCAACCACATCGTCACAGACCATTCTGAATTGAAAAACATTCTCAGGAACAACAGCCTATAGGATACTTGTCCACTGGTTTTACACACCATCACCACAGCCAAACACACGTTTCACTCAGTTATAACCTGTGATTACCTCAGTGTCTGCATTTTAACGTCCTCTGTTCATACCAGGCTGTAAACAGTTTTGATGAAAGTCTTTGATAATCAACATATGTTTTTAAAAATGCAATACAACAAAAAGGTGACATCTCTGAGGAGGATCTGTACCCATCCTACATGGGCTGAACAACTGTGTTGAAGCTCAGGGGATTTGGGACCTCACTGATTATATCTCACTCCTACTGCAGGATAATCCGAGGATATAATACAATTAGTTTGGGAAGCAGAGGTATGCTGGGGAAATCAGGACAGTGGGTTTGGGAAGCATGCCGACACCCGGGAATTCAGTACCATTTGTCCTTTGGATCCACATGTACTGTTGGAATCGGGAAGAAGAAACCCAGCAGCCAACGTTCCCCGAACACATCCTGAAGATTGACCCCCCAAGGCGTACAGCGAACTGCAGGCATCCCTTTCTTCAGATGGTACCAGGTACGCCCTCGAGCTACCAAGAGAATCTGTTGGCAGCAGAAGCCAGCGCAGGTCAATCCAATCCCTAACCAGATGTACAGCATCAGGACGAGGAACAACTGAAATGATGGGATCATACTGAAGAAGAAATGGAAGAAGGAGAGGGGAAGGAGGGTGAGGAAGGTGAGGGGATTTTCAAAGGAGAGATGATATTCTACACTCAGGTATGCTACACCTACCACTAAGGAATAGAGACAGACAATCGAAGTGTACCATCCAAACATGAGGAAGTAACGCATGTTTCTGTTCCCGATACAGTTTGCTGTGAAGAAGCAATGGTGGTCCCGCCTCAGAATAACTTTGCTGCATAACTTGCAGAAATGGCTGCCTGGCTGCAGGGGTTCATCGGGAAAAGCACGGCTGCTGTGTATGCTCTCTGATGGGTACCACAGGATCAAGAAGTAGTTTCCCAAAACGTTAGCTGAGATGTAGAGAAAGAAAGTGAAGTGGCTGCCAGAGAACGACCATGGCCGTGTGAAGTCATCAGCGAAGATAGTGGGAATGAAAACAAAACTCTGAAGGATCATGGTGGTGAAGGAGACTCCAAGAAAGTAGGAGGGAGCGATCATGTTCAAGATCTTGAGCTTCAGCATCCTGGACCATTCCTTCCTAAAGAGGAAACACAGCGAATCAAAACATTGAATTCGACACAGAAGCAGGCAGACGTGACGGCTGAAAGGATGTGACATAGAATCATAGAATTTACAGTGCAGAAGGAGGCCATTCGGCCCATCGGGTCTGCACCGGCTCTTGGAAAGAGCACCCTCCCCAAGGTCAACACCTCCACCCTATCCCCAAAACCCAGCAACCCCACCCAACACTAAGGGCCAATTTTGGACACTAAGGGCAATTTATCACGGCCAATCCACCCAACCTGCATGTCTTTGGACTGTGGGAGGAAACCGGAGCACCCGGAGGAAACCCACGCAGACACGGGGAGGACGTGCAGACTCCGCACAGACAGTGACCCAAGCCGGAATCGAACCTGGGACCCTGGAGCTGTGAAGCAATTGTGCTATCCACAATGCTACCGTGCTGCCCCCATGACAGGGTAGATAGAAACAGACTTCCAGTAGTTGAGGGTTCAGAACAAAGAATCATTGATACAAGATTAAATGTCAGAGATTTTCAGGTTGTGGAATTCACTTATGACAACTGAGGTGCAAACTGAGTCAGTTTCATTGGATGGTGGGGTGTGGGAAAGAGGTGGGTAAACGAAATAAGGACTTTCTGCTCAAATGTAAGGTCAAAGTGGTTGATTCTTAAATATCCTCTGGAATGGCCGAGCAAGCCACTCACTTATAACAAACCACAACAGAAAAGTCACAAAGGGGTGAAACCAGACAGATCACTCTGCATTTACCTAGCACCAGAAAGGACAAAGGCAAACCCAGCCCTGTCGACCCTACAAAGTCCTCCTTACTAATACCTGGGGGCTTGTGTCAGAGTTGGGAGAGCTGTCCCACAGACTAGTTAATCAATAGCGTGACACAGTCATACTCACTGAATCAAACCTTACAGATAATGGGAACAATTCTCCCATCGGGAGACTAAGTCCCGACGCCGGAGTGAAAACCGGAGTGTTTCACTCCGGCGTCGGAGGCCATTCCCAGCCCCCTATTCTCCCGCCCCCGGGGGGCTAGGAGAGGTGCCGCGTCATTTACGCGCACCGGGCCTTGGCGCCGCGTAAAAGCGGCGCCGCGTAAATGACGTCACCCGCGCATGCGCGGATTGGCTGGCACTAACCCGCGCATGCGCAGTTGCCGTCCTCCCCACGGCCGCCCCGCAAGAAGATGGCGGATGGATCTTGCGGGGCGCGGAGGAAAGGAGGTCCTCCTTCAGAGAGGCCGGCCCGCCGATCGGTGGGCACGATCGCGGGCCAGACTCCTTTTGAGCCCCCTCCCCCCAACGTTCCCGCCGGCAGCGACCAGGTGTGGCCGGCTCCGGCAGGAACCTGTTGTGTTGGGCAGGCCGCTCGGCCCATCCGGGCCGGAGAATCGGCGCTCGCCCATTACCAACGGCAATCGCCGACTCTCCCAGCGGCCAGCCGTGATTTGCACCACGCCGGTTTGGGGGGGGGGAGAATCGCGTGCGGGCGTCGGGGCGGCCAGGCGGGACTCATGCGGCGCCCGGGCGATTCTCCCACCCGGCGTGGGGGGGAGAATTCCGCCCAATGTCTCAGAAGCCACCATCACCATTCCTCAGTGTGTCCTGTCTCACCAGCAGGACAGACTCACCGGAGGTGACGGTACACAGTGATATACAGTCGGGAAGGATGTACCTTGGAAGTCCTTAACATTAACTCCTATTATAGGGCAGTACGGTGGCGCAGTGGTTAGCACTGCTGCCTCACGGCGCCGAGGCCCCAGGTTTGATCCCGGCTCTGGGTCACTGTCCGCGTGGAGTTTACACATTCCTGCCTGGTTTCCGTGGATTTCGTCCGCACAACCCAAAGATGTGCAGGGTAGGTGGATTGGCCGCGATAAATTACCCCTTAATTGGAAAAAATGAATTGCATACACTAAATTTATTATAGAATAAATGTAAATGTTTTATTCACCCGTCAAAATGGCCATTTGGTTACTTTTCCTATCGTCAGACCCAGAATTAAACAAACTTTAACCAGATTACTTTCAATTACTTTCAATTCAGTCAGAAAGATTGATTTGTTATGATACTAAACTTCCTTTTTAAAACAGGTTGTGTAATCCGGAAATGTAACTATAGACCCTTTTTTGTTTTGTTTTTAACTATATACCCCTTTAAATCCCAACACAGACAGCCACACACACACAGACAAGGACAAAGCAAATCGGGTCTTTGCAGAGATTGTCATTTAAAAAAACACCTTGTAGCCAATGGGAAAACCTTTGGAAAAATGATCAAATTTGAAGGGTTTTGACACTGTCGATCTGATGTTCCTGCGTGTGAAGATCCCTGGCCACAGTATTTGTCTACAAACTCTGTGGGGAAGAGCAGTACACAATCGATGTCCGTGGGATAACTCTCTTGTTTCATTTTCTCGGGTTTCCAATAGAGGTGAGGGGGCCTGTACATCTCTCCAACAAGTGACTTCCTACCTTTACCATTTCTCATCTGCTCAAAACCGTTCCAATGTCCTGGTTTCCTGAACTTAGGGCATTCCTTTCTGTTGTGCGATTACCATTCTTAATTAACACAACCATCCACCCCTTCTCTGGCGTCCTGCAATTTCCTAAATATCCTGGAGCCTTCAATAATTAGGTCCCAATCTATGTCACCCTGTAGCCATGTCTCTGTCAGATCGTGCTCATTTATTTCTATCAACGCTGTCAGTTAATCCATTTTGTTTCAAATTCTACAATCTTTCACATACAGAGCCTTTAATTTTCTCCTTTTATTATTTTTGTAAAAGAGAATTATCTGTTGATTTACTCTTAGATTTGTCCTCTCTGACCTTTCCTGTCGTGGTCTATCATTTCCCACATTAATACCTTTCTCTACTCTTTGATTTAACATGTTATCCCAAATTTGGTCCCTTGCGGCCACTCTTTAGTTTAAAGCCCTTTCTACTTTCCCTGGTTATGCAGCTCACTCAGTCACCAGCCCAGCATCATTCAGTCCCAAAGGTACAGCCCCCACCTTTCCCAGCACTGCTTCCACCATGAAATGAACCCACTTCTTCCAGACCAGTCTCGGAGTCATTTACCCAATGAGATTATTGCCTTTGATTTTCTGATTTTAAATTTGGTGCCTGGCTCCGCTGTACCTCTTTCCTCGTGCTACCTGCCATTTGTACCGACATGGACCAAGCACAGTTAGAATCATAGAAGTTTACAGCATGGAAACAGGCCCTTCGGCCCAACCAGTCCATGCCGCCCAGTTTTTACCATTAAGCTAGTCCCAGTTGCCCGCACTTGGCCCATAACCCTCTATACCCATCTTACCCATGTAACTATCTAAATGCTTTTTGAAAGACACAATTGTACCCGCTTCTACTACTACCTCTGGCAGCCCATTCCAGACACTCACTACCCTCTGAGTGAAGAAATTGCCCCTCTGGGCCCTTCTGAATCTCTCCCCTCTCACCTTAAACCTATGCCCTCTAGTTTTAGACTCCCCTACCTTTGGGAAAAGATGTTGACTATCTACCTTATCTATGCCCCTCATTATTTTATAGACCTCTATAAGATCACCCCTAAGCCTCCTACGCTCCAGGGAAAAAAGTCCCAGTCTATCCAGCCTCTCCTTATAACTCAAACCATCAAGTCCCGGCAACATCCTAGTAAATCTTTTCTGCACTCTTTCTAGTTTAATAATATCCTTTCTATAATAGGGTGACCAGAACTGCACACAGTATTCCAAGTGTGGCCGTACCAATGTCTTGTACAACTTCAACAAGACGTCCCAACTCCTATATTCAATGTTCTGACCAATGAAACCAAGCATGCCGAATGCCTTCTTCACCACCCTGTCCACCTGCGACTCCACCTTCAAGGAGCTATGAACCTGTACTCCTAGATCTCTTTGTTCTATAACTCTCCCCAACGCCATACCATTAACTGAGTAGGTCCTGGCCTGATTCGATCTGCCAAAATGCATCACCTCACATTGATCTAAATTAAATTCCATCTGCCATTCGTTGGCCCACTGGCCTAATTGATCAAGATCCCGTTGCAACCCTAGATAACCTTCTTCACTATCCACTGTGCCACCAATCTTGGTGTCATCTGCAAACTTACTAACCATGCCTCCTAAATTCTCATCCAAATCATTAATATAAATCACAAATAACAGTGGACCCAGCACCGATCCCTGAGGCACACCACTGGTTGGTATATAGCACCCACAACGGATCGGATCCAACACGCCAACCATTCTGAGAACATTATCAGCAAGGGAGAGACAGAGACAGAGAGACAGATAGACAGATAGATAGGTAAAGAGTGGCTGAGAGAGAGAAAGGGAGAGGGCAGCACGGTAGCATTGTGGTTAGCACAATTGCTTCACAGCTCCAGGGTCCCAGGTTCGATTCCGGCTTGGGTCACTGTCTGTGCGTCTGCACATCCTCCCCGTGTGTGCGTGGGTTTCCTCCGGGTGCTCCGGTTTCCTCCCACAGTCCAAAGATGTGCGGGTTAGGTGGATTGGCCATGATAAATTGCCCTTAGTGTCCAAAATTGCCCTTAGTGTTGGGTGGGGTTACTGGGTTGTGGGGATAGGGTGGAGGTGTTGACCTTGGGTAGGGGGCTCTTTCCAAGAGCCGGCGCAGACTCGATGGGCCAAATGGCCTCCTTCTGCACTGCAAATTCTATGATAATCTATGAAAACATCCTCCTCCTCCCATTACAAGTTCCTCTCCAGTCCTGAACCCTCGGCATCGCCGTCTGAACTCTCGCTTTTTGCTGCAGGGATAAGAACTGTTTGTTTACCTGAACAGGCTGTGAGACTGCCCTGGTGATTTACTGGAAACCACCTAACTGAGATCAGTTTAAGTTATGACTTTGTTTTTTGGACTCAGTTTGGAAATAAACTGAGAAAGTGAAGGTTGTGCAGCGCACTCTCTCCCTGCCTTGTCTGCAATTCAGTGCCCAGCTAAAAATCCTCATCTCAATATAACTCGTCTCTGGCTGAGCTTTCACCTGAAGCTGTCATATTGTGGACATGTCGGCTGGAGTTCCCTGTTGGATCACGCAGTAACCATGATGAACGATCAATTGCACAAAGACTTGAGTTGGGTACAACTGAGGCTTTATTGCTCTAAGATGTGTGGCTTCCCACAGCAGCTGGCGAAATGGCTGCCGCATGGAGGACACAGATATTTATACTCCGCCTACTGGGCGGAGCCAGCAGGCAGGGACTACTAACGAACCTGTAGTACAGGTCCTACCATACATCACCTAATAGAGGTGCAATAGTGGTTTACCACATTCACGCCCTGTTAAAATTGAGTCCGGCGAGGGTGGTGGAGAACTATATACAACAAATGGTTTTCTTTTTACATTTACATTTACAATCCTTGACAGAGGGAGAAAAAAATGTCTTTTGAAGTCCAGTGGACCAGTTAGAGGTTTAACCGGTCCGGGGCTTGATGTGCCGCTGGGAGCGACGCAGTGGTGGCAGAGATGCCGATACTGGTCCGATGTCCGGTGCCTCCAGGAGCGTGCCAAAATCCCCTTCATCCTCGGGCGTGGGCTGGGGCGGGACGGATGGTCCTGGGGGGTTGCTGTTGGGTGCGCCGGGGGAGGGGAGGATGGCGCCGGGCTGGGGGGGGGGGGGGGGGGGACCTGCTGGTGCCAGGTCCATGAGGGAGACAGTATCCTGGCGGCCGTCGGGGTATGCCACGTAGGCGTACTGGGGTATCGCATGGAGCAATTGCACCCTTTCCACCAACGGGTCCGCCTTGTGGAGTCGGACATGCTTACAGGTCCTGCAGGACGGGTCCTGGAGCTGCGAGCCAAGTCGGGAGCGACACCCTGGATGTGGACTTCCTGGAGAGGCAAAAAGACATTCATGGGGTGTGTTGTTGGTGGTGGTGCACAGTAGTGACTGAATGGAGTATAGTGCATCAGGGAGGTTCCTGGACCGTAGGGGCAGTTGAACGCCCCTTCATACCGTCCCGTTCTCCCGCTCTACCTGTCCGTTTCCCCGGGGGTTGTAGCTTGTCGTTCTGCTGGAGGCGATACCCCTGCTGAGCTTTGATGACGGTGGCAGACGCCATATCGGGGCATGGGATGGCGGAGGGGAATCTGGAGTATTCATCGACCACACTGAGGAAATACGTGTTAAGGTCAGTAGAGGGGAGGGGCCCTTTGAAATCCACGCTGAGGCGTTCAAAGGGGCGGGAGGCCTTCACCAGGCACGCACGATCCGGCCGGTAGAAGTGCGGCTTGCACTCCGCACAGACCTGGCAGTCCCTGGTGATTGTCCGTACTTCCTCGATGGAGTAGGGCAGAATGTGGGCCTTTATGAAATGGTACAACCGTGTGACTCCCGGGTGACAAAAGTTGTCATGCAGGGCCCGGAGTCAGTCTACTTGTGCGCTGGCACATGTACCTTCGGATAGGGCATCTGGGGCTCGTTGAGCTTACTGGGGCGATACAAAATCTCGTAGTTGTAGGTGGAGAGCTCGATCCTCCACCTCAAGATTTTATCATTTTTGATCTTGCCCCGCTGCGTGTTATTGAACATGAAGGCTACCGACCGTTGGTCCGTAAGGAGAGTGAATCTCTTACTGGCCAGGTAATGCCTCCAATGCCGCACAGCTTCAACGATAGCTTGGGCCTCTTTCTCGACGGATGAGTGCCGAATTTCTGAGGCATGAAGGGTGCGGGAGAAGAATGCCACGGGTCTGCCTGCCTGATTGAGGGTGGCGGCCAGAGCGACGTCCGATGCGTCGCTCTCTACTTGAAAGGGCAGCGTCTTGTCTACTGCGTGCATCCCGGCCTTGGCGATATCGGCCCTGATATGGGCGAAGGCATGTTGGGCCTCGGCCGTCAGGGGAAAATGGGTTGACTGTATGAGTGGGCGGGCCTTGTCCGCATAATTTGTGACCCACTGAGCGTAGTACGAAAAGAACCCCAGGCAGCGTTTGAGGGCCTTGGGGCAGTGGGGGAGGGGAAGCTCCATGAGGGGGCGCATGCGGTCGGGATCGGGCCCCAGAACTCCGTTCTGGACCACATAGCCGAGGGTGGCTCAGCGGGTCGTGCTGAACACGCACTTCGCCTTGTTGTAGGTGAGGTTTAGGAGAGTGGCGGTGTGGAGAAATTTGGCACTGTTGGCATCGTGGTCCTGCTGATCGTGGCCGCAGATGGTGACGTCGTCTAGGTACGGGAAGGTTGCCCGCAAACCGTACCGGTCCACCATTCGGTCCATCTCCCTTTGGAAGACCGAGACCCCGTTGGTGACGCCGAAGGGAGCCCTGAGGAAGTGATAGAGGCGGCCGTCTGCCTCGAAGGCAGTGTATGGACGGTCCGATTTACGAATGGGGAGCTGGTGGTAGGCGGATTTGAAGTCTACAGTTGAGAAGACCCGGTACTGTGTAATCTGATTGACCATATCAGATATGCGCGGGAGGGGGTACGCGTCAAGCTGCGTGTACCGATTGATGGTCTGGCTGTAGTCCATGACCATTCTGTTTTTCTCCCCAGTTTTAACCACTACCACTTGGGCTCTCCAGGGGCTGTTGCTGGCCTCGATGATGCCTTCCCGAAGCAGCCGCTGGACCTCGGACCTGATGAAGGTCCTGTCCTGGGCGCTGTACCGTCTGCTCCTGGTGGCGACGGGTTTGCAATCCGGGGTTAGGTTTGTGAAGAGGGATAGCGGATCGACCTTTAGGGTCACGAGGCTGCACACAGTGAGGGGTGGTAGGGGCCCGCCGAATTTCAGTGTTAGGCTCTGGAGGTTGCACTGGAAATCCAGGCCGAGTAGTAGGGCAGCGCAGAGGTTGGGGAGGACGTAGAGGCGGAAGCCGCTGAATTCTACGCCCTGGACCGTGAGTGTGACCGTACAGTCAGATCGCCACGGAATGGGATCCGGAGGTCAGGGAGATTCTTTGATTGGCGGGGTGTACCGCGAGGGAGCAGCGCCTTACCGTATCCGGGTGGATGAAGCTCTCGGTGCTCCCGGAGTCCAGCAGGCAAGAGGTCACGTGTCCGCTGACTTTCACGCTGGTCGATGCAGTGGCCAGGTTGTGCGGATGAGACTGGTCGATGGTCACTGAGGTGAGTCGTGGTCGGTCGTCGCTGGTGTAGGATGACGGGGAGCCCGGGGGGCCCTGGTCCTGGAACGCTGGTGGTGCCCATGTGCCTTGGGGGAGACAAGATGGCGGCGCCTGAAGATCTCGAGGAGGACAAAATGGCGGCTGAAGATCTAGAAGGGTACAAAATGGCGGCACCCACGGGCCGCACGTGGTGGGGGTTGAACAAGATGGCAGCACCATGGGCCGCACGTGTTGCTCGGGGGGGAAGATGGCGGCGCCCACTGGCCGCGCTTGGTCTGAGGGAGAGAAGATGGTGACGCCCTGTGGTATTATAGGTATTACGGTACCTGATAGGCTAAAGTACCATTGGTAGAACCTGTATGCTTTCTATTGGCTAGAGTGTATAATAGCTCCGCCCTGATAGGCGGGGTATAAGAGCCCGTGCCGCCCCAGCAGCCCTCATTCTGTACCTGAGCTGCTGGGGGAAACATCTCGCTTATTAAAGCCTTCAGTTGGACTACAACCTCGCTTTAGTGGTCACTGATTGTGCATCAAGCCCATTGTCCATAAACGAGTTGGGTGGGGGCGATAGCGACGACTGCATGGGCCTGGCACACCACGGCGAAGTGCCCCTTCTTGCCGCAAGCCTTACAAAGGGCAGCGCGGGCCGGGCAGCGTTGGCGCGGGTGTTTCTGCTGGCCGCAGAAATAACATCGGGGACCCCGGGGTTTGCTGTCTGGCGCGTGGCGCAGGCGTACTGGCTGGGTAAGGCCCCCGCTGGGGCGGCCGTCTGTGGGATCCACTATGCGTAGGAGGGGTGGGCCACGCGGCTGGGGGTGTAGGCCTGAACGTTGCGCGAGGCGACCGTCATGGAGAGCGCTAGTTTTTTTGTCTGCGCTAGGTCGAGCATGGCCCCCTCTAACAGTCGCTGGCGTATGAGGTCCGACCCAATCCCCGTAACAAACACGTCCCGCATGAGGAGGTTTGAATGTTCAGTGGCCGTAATGGCCTGACAGTCCCAGTCCTGGACGAGTGGGATTAGGGCCCACCAGAAGTCTTCTATGGACTCACCAGGGAGTTGAGAGCGAGTGGCGAGTACGTGCCTGGTGAAGAGCGTGTTCGTCTTCTGAGCGTAGTTTTCTTTGAGAAGCGTCATGGCTTCGGCGTAGTTCGGTATGTCCTGGATCAGCGGAAAGATGTTGGAGCTCAACCTCGAGTACAGGATTTGTAACTTCTGAGCCTCCGAGACAGGGGTGGACGCCGAGTTGATGTACGCCTCGAAGCAAGCTAGACAGTGTTGAAAATTCTTTTTGGCATCGCTTGAATGCGGATCCAGCTGCAGGCAATCCGGTTTGATACGAGGTCCATCTTTTGGAAATCTTCGAGCAATAAATTGATGCACGATCAATTGCACAAAGACTTGAGTTGGGTACAACCGAGGCTTTATTGCTCTAAGATGTGTGGCCTCCCACAGCAGCTGGCGAAATGGCTGCCGCATGGGGGACACAGATATTTATACTCCGCCTACTGGGCGGAGCCAGCAGGCAGGGACTACTAACGAACCTGTAGTACAGGTCCTACCATACATCACCTAATACAGGTGCAACAGTGGTTTACCACAAACCACATGGGAGGACATGGAATACAGGAGTGTGTCAGAAGGTATAGCAATAACCAGGACGGAATTTAACCTGCATGTAGTGGAAAAATCAGATTGGAAAGGTAGCGTAGATGAGGAATTAATTGAATGTTTTCAGGATAGTTTCTTAGAACAGCACCTTCTGCAGCCAACCAGAGCGCTGGCTGTACTGAGCTGGTATTGTGTAATGAAATGGGTTTAATTAATGACCTCATGGTGAAGGCGTCCGTAGGTAACAGCGATCATAATATGATTGAATTTTACACTCAGTTTGAGGGAGAGAAGAGTGACTGCAAAACCAATATTTTGAACTGCTATAAGGATAATTATGAGGGCATCAACGCACAGCTACCTAAGTGAACTGACAAATTAGGTCCATAGAGATGCAGTGAGGGACACTGAAGGAGATATTTCATCATACACAGAATAGATCATTCAAAATGAGGAAGATAAATTCCAAGGGGTGGACACACCAGGTGGTTAACTAGGCCATAAAATCATAGAATGTCAAAAATCCATTCAGCCCATCGAGTCTGCACCAGCCCTTCGAAAGAGCACCCTACTTAAGCCCACACCTCCACCCTATCCCCGTAACCCAGTAACCCCACCCAACCTTTTTGGACACTAAGGGGCAATTTAGCATGGCCAATCCACCTAACCTGCACATCTTTGGACTGTGGGAGGAAACCGGAGCACCCGGAGGAAACCCACGCAGACATTGGGAGAACGTGTAAACTCCACACAGTCACTCGAGGCTGGAATTGAACCCGGGAGGTTGGAGCTGTGAGGCAGCAGTGCTAACCACTGTGCCAACTAAAAAAGTTGAAGATTTAAAAAGAGCTGTAATTGCACAAAGATGGGTGGCAGGTCAGAAGATTGGACAGAATATCAAAAACAGCAAAGAATGACTCCTTGGAGGAATAATCTACAGGTCCCCAAACAGTAGTCCTACTTTGGGGCACAGTATAAAGCAGGAAATACTGGGGGTTTGTAAGAAAGATACGGCAATAATACTGGGTGATTTTAATCTGCACATAGACTGGAGGAATCAAATTGGCAAGGGGGGCCTGGAGGCAGAGTTCACTGAATACATTAGAGATTGTTTCCTGGAGCAGTAAGTTGGGGAACCAACCAGGGAGCAGCTACTCTGGATTCGGTATTGTGTAATGAGGAGGGATTAATTAATGACCTCAGAGTTAAGGATCCCCTAGAGAGTAGTGCCCATAGTACGGTAGAATTCAAGATTCAGGGGACTTCTGGTGGCGGCCATGGAGTGACTGGTCGCACATGTTGGCTCCCGCTCTAGGTGGAGTTTGTCGGTGGTTCACCACCCAAAGGGGGGGGTTTGAGGATAAAAGGTGTGGGAGTGCCTGGGGAAGGTAATACTCCTCTGGCGAGGCTGGTGTGTGGATCAGAGGATGAGAAGTGCCACGAGAGAGAGCAGCTGGAGCAGGAAGGTTTTCGTGGTGCCACAGGTGAACATGGCGGAAGGCAAGGGGGCAACGCTGCCCATTCAGTGGTCGCCGGAGCAGCTGGTGGATTTTTTGAATGGAAAATTCCAGCAGCAGAAGAAGGAGGTGGTGGATCCGCTCAGAGCAGCGATTGAGAGAGCGGGGCAGAGACTGGGGCTGGGGGCCGGCTGGTGGAGAAGGAGGCCTCGGAGGAGGTGGCTGTGGTGGTGGAGCCGCACAGAGCAGCGATTGAGAGAGCGGGGCAGAGGCTGGGGGCCGGCTGGTGGAGAAGGCAGGGGGGAGGGCACGAGGAGCTGATGGCCTCGTTGGAGACAGAGTTGGGGATTGGTTGGGACAGCCAGAAGAGGCTGAGAGAGAAGTTAGAGGACCTGGATAATCAGATCAGGAGACAAAAGCTGAGGATTATCGGGATGCTTGAGGACATCGAGGGAGCGGAGGCCGCCAGATATGTAGCGAGGGTGCTGGAGAAGCTGATGGGGGAGGGGCCTTCGACCGGCCCCTCCAGGTGGGTCGGGTGGACATGGCACTGAGGAGGAGGCTGCAGGTGGGGGAGCTGTCGAGGGCGATGGTGGTGGCTGCTGCACCGGTTCTTGGACAAAGAAAAGATCTTGAAATGGACGAAGCAGACCAGGGGGTGCAGCTGGGAAGGGAGTGAGCTGGATGCGGATTGGCGAAGAGGAGGGCCGGGTTCAACCGGGTAAAGACTGTCCCTCAGCACCTACTGTCCCTCAGCACCTACTGTCCCTCAGCACCGACTGTCCCTCAGCACCGACTGCCCCTCAGCACCGACTGCCCCTCAGCACCGACTGTCCCTCAGCACCGACTGCCCCTCAGCACCGACTGCCCCTCAGCACCGACTGCCCCTCAGCACCGACTGCCCCTCAGCACCGACTGCCCCTCAGCACCGACTGCCCCTCAGCACCGACTGTCCCTCAGCACCGACTGCCCCTCAGCACCGACTGTCCCTCAGCACCGACTGTCCCTCAAGGGGGCCCGTGTCTGCTCACTTGAGGTTCAGATTATTTAGTGAGCGCTGTTAATCGTGAGGGTGAGCGCGGTTAATGGTGAGCATGGTTAATGCTGAGGGTGAGCATGGGTGAGGGTGAGCACGGTTAATGGTGAGGGTGTGCGCGGATAATGGTGAGTGTGAGCGTGGTTAATGGTGAGGGTGAGCATGGTTAATGGTGAGGGTGAGCGTGGTTAATGGTGAGGGTTAGCGCGGTTAATGGTGAGCATGGTTAATGGTGAGGGTGAGCATGGTTAATGGTGAGAGTGAGCACGGTTAATAGTGAGCACAGTTCATGGTGAGGGTGAGCACGATTAATGGTGAGGACGAGCACGGTTAATGGTGAGTGAACACTGTTAATAGTGAGCACAGTTAATGATGATGGTGATCACAATTAATGGTGAGGGTGAGCATGGTTAATGGTGAGGGTGAGCATGGATAATGGTGAGGGTTAGCGCGGTTAATGGTGAGCATGGTTAATGGTGAGAGTGAGCATGGTTAATCGTGAGCACAGTTAATGGTGAGGGTGAGCACGATTAATGGTGAGGGCGAGCATGGTTAATGGTGAGTGAACACTGTTAATAGTGAGCACAGTTAATGGTGATGGTGATCACGATTAATGGTGAGTGTGAGCGCAGTTAATGGTGAGCACGGTTAATGGTGAGGGTGAGCGTGGTTAATGGTGAGAGTGAGCATGGTTAATGGTGAGGGTGAGCACGGTTAATGGTGAGGGTGAGCATGGTTAATGGTGAGGGTGAGCGTGGTTAATGGTGAGGGTGAGCGCGGTTAATGGTGAGGATGAGTGTGGTCAATGGTGAGGGTGAGTGTGGTTAATGGTGAGGGTGACGTAGTTAATGGTGAGGGTGACGTAGTTAATGGTGAGGGTGAGCGTGGTTAATGGTGAGGGTAAGTGGTTAATGGTGAGGGTGAGTGTGGTTAATGGTGAGGGTGCGCGTGGTTAATGGTGAGGGTGACATAGTTAATGGTGAGGGTGACGTAGTTAATGGTGAGGGTGGGCGTGGTTAATGGTGAGGGTGAGTGTGGTTAATGGTGAGGGTGAGCGTGGTTAATGGTGAGGGTGACGTAGTTAATGGTGAGGGTGAGTGTGGTTAATGGTGAGGGTGAGTGTGGTTAATGGTGAGGGTGACGTAGTTAATGGTGAGGGTGACGTAGTTAATGGTGAGGGTGATGTAGTTAATGGTGAGGGTGAGTGTGGTTAATGGTGAGAGTGAGCATGGTTAATGGTGAGGGTAAGCGTGGTTATTGGTGAGGGTGAGCGCGGTTAATGGTGAGGGTGAGCGTAGTTAATGGTGAGGGTGAGCGTGGTTAATGGTGAGGGTGACGTAGTTAATGGTGAGGGTGAGCGTGGTTAATGGTGAGGGTGAGTGTGGTTAATGGTGAGGGTGACGTAGTTAATGGTGAGGGTGAGTGTGGTTAATGGTGAGGGTGAGTGTGGTTAATGGTGAGGGTGACGTAGTTAATGGTGAGGGTGACGTAGTTAATGGTGAGGGTGAGCGTGGTTAATGATGAGGGTGAGTGTGGTTAATGGTGAGGGTGAACGTGGTTTATGGTGAGGGTGACGTAGTTAATGGTGAGGGTGACGTAGTTAATGGTGAGGGTGGGCGTGGTTAATGGTGAGGGTGAGTGTGGTTAATGGTGAGGGTGAGCGTGGTTAATGGTGAGGGTGACGTAGTTAATGGTGAGGGTGAGTGTGGTTAATGGTGAGGGTGAGCGTGGTTAATGGTGAGGGTGACGTAGTTAATGGTGAGGGTGAGTGTGGTTAATGGTGAGGGTGAGTGTGGTTAATGGTGAGGGTGAGTGTGGTTAATGGTGAGGGTGACGTAGTTAATGGTGAGGGTGATGTAGTTAATGGTGAGGGTGAGTGTGGTTAATGGTGAGAGTGAGCATGGTTAATGGTGAGGGTAAGCGTGGTTTTTGGTGAGGGTGAGCGCGGTTAATGGTGAGGGTGAGCGTAGTTAATGGTGAGGGTGAGCGTGGTTAATGGTGAGGGTGACGTAGTTAATGGTGAGGGTGAGCGTGGTTAATGGTGAGGGTGAGCGTGGTTAATGGTGAGGGTGAGTGTGGTTAATGGTGAGGGTGACGTAGTTAATGGTGAGGGTGAGTGTGGTTAATGGTGAGGGTGAGTGTGGTTAATGGTGAGGGTGACGTAGTTAATGGTGAGGGTGACGTAGTTAATGGTGAGGGTGAGCGTGGTTAATGATGAGGGTGAGTGTGGTTAATGGTGAGGGTGAACGTGGTTAATGGTGAGGGTGAGCGTGGTTAATGGTGAGGGTGACGTAGTTAATGGTGAGGGTGAGCGTGGTTAATGGTGAGGGTGAGTGTGGTTAATGGTGAGGGAGAGCGTGGTAAATGGTGAGGGTGAGTGTGGTTAATGGTGACGGTGAGCGTGGTTAATGGTGAGGGTGAGTGTGGTTAATGGTGAGGGTGACGTAGTTAATGGTGAGGGTGAGCGTGGTTAATGGTGGGGGTGAGCGTGGTTAATGGTGAGGGTGACGTAGTTAATGGTGAGGGTGAGCGTGGTTAATGGTGAGGGTGAGTGTGGTTAATGGTGAGGGTGACGTAGTTAATGGTGAGGGTGAGCGTGGTTAATGGTGAGGGTGACGTAGTTAATGGTGAGGGTGAGCGTGGTTAATGGTGAGGGTGAGTGTGGTTAATGGTGACGGTGAGCGTGGTTAATGGTGAGGGTGAGTGTGGTTAATGGTGAGGGTGAGCGTGGTTAATGGTGAGGGTGAGTGTGGTTAATGGTGTGGGTGAGCGTGGTAAATGGTGAGGGTGAGTGTGGTTAATGGTGACGGTGAGCGTGGTTAATGGTGAGGGTGAGCGTGGTTAATGGTGAGGGTGAGTGTGGTTAATGGTGAGGGTGACGTAGTTAATGGTGAGTGTGAGCGTGGTTAATGGTGAGGGAGAGCGTGGTTAATGGTGAGGGTGAGCGTGGTTAATGGTGAGGGTGAGTGTGGTTAATGGTGAGGGTGAGCGTGGTTAATGGTGAGCACGGTTAATGGTGAGGGTGAGCGTGGTTAATGGTGAGGGTGCGCGTGGTTAATGGTGAGGGTGACGTAGTTAATGGTGAGGGTGACGTAGTTAATGGTGAGGGTGGGCGTGGTTAATGGTGAGGGTGAGTGTGGTTAATGGTGAGGGTGAGCGTGGTTAATGGTGAGGGTGACGTAGTTAATGGTGAGGGTGAGTGTGGTTAATGGTGAGGGTGAGTGTGGTTAATGGTGAGGGTGAGTGTGGTTAATGGTGAGGGTGACGTAGTTAATGGTGAGGGTGATGTAGTTAATGGTGAGGGTGAGTGTGGTTAATGGTGAGAGTGAGCATGGTTAATGGTGAGGGTAAGCGTGGTTATTGGTGAGGGTGAGCGCGGTTAATGGTGAGGGTGAGCGTAGTTAATGGTGAGGGTGAGCGTGGTTAATGGTGAGGGTGACGTAGTTAATGGTGAGGGTGAGCGTGGTTAATGGTGAGGGTGAGTGTGGTTAATGGTGAGGGTGACGTAGTTAATGGTGAGGGTGAGTGTGGTTAATGGTGAGGGTGAGTGTGGTTAATGGTGAGGGTGACGTAGTTAATGGTGAGGGTGACGTAGTTAATGGTGAGGGTGAGCGTGGTTAATGATGAGGGTGAGTGTGGTTAATGGTGAGGGTGAACGTGGTTTATGGTGAGGGTGACGTAGTTAATGGTGAGGGTGACGTAGTTAATGGTGAGGGTGGGCGTGGTTAATGGTGAGGGTGAGTGTGGTTAATGGTGAGGGTGAGCGTGGTTAATGGTGAGGGTGACGTAGTTAATGGTGAGGGTGAGTGTGGTTAATGGTGAGGGTGAGTGTGGTTAATGTTGAGGGTGACGTAGTTAATGGTGAGGGTGACGTAGTTAATGGTGAGGGTGAGTGTGGTTAATGGTGAGAGTGAGCATGGTTAATGGTGAGGGTAAGCGTGGTTTTTGGTGAGGGTGAGCGCGGTTAATGGTGAGGGTGAGCGTAGTTAATGGTGAGGGTGAGCGTGGTTAATGGTGAGGGTGACGTAGTTAATGGTGAGGGTGAGCGTGGTTAATGGTGAGGGTGAGCGTGGTTAATGGTGAGGGTGAGTGTGGTTAATGGTGAGGGTGACGTAGTTAATGGTGAGGGTGAGTGTGGTTAATGGTGAGGGTGAGTGTGGTTAATGGTGAGGGTGAGTGTGGTTAATGGTGAGGGTGACGTAGTTAATGGTGAGGGTGAGCGTGGTTAATGATGAGGGTGAGTGTGGTTAATGGTGAGGGTGAACGTGGTTAATGGTGAGGGTGAGCGTGGTTAATGGTGAGGGTGACGTAGTTAATGGTGAGGGTGAGCGTGGTTAATGGTGAGGGTGAGTGTGGTTAATGGTGAGGGTGAGCGTGGTAAATGGTGAGGGTGAGTGTGGTTAATGGTGACGGTGGGCGTGGTTAATGGTGAGGGTGAGTGTGGTTAATGGTGAGGGTGACGTAGTTAATGGTGAGGGTGAGCGTGGTTAATGGTGGGGGTGAGCGTGGTTAATGGTGAGGGTGACGTAGTTAATGGTGAGGGTGAGCGTGGTTAATGGTGAGGGTGAGTGTGGTTAATGGTGAGGGTGACGTAGTTAATGGTGAGGGTGAGCGTGGTTAATGGTGAGGGTGACGTAGTTAATGGTGAGGGTGAGCGTGGTTAATGGTGAGGGTGAGTGTGGTTAATGGTGACGGTGAGCGTGGTTAATGGTGAGGGTGAGTGTGGTTAATGGTGAGGGTGAGCGTGGTTAATGGTGAGGGTGAGTGTGGTTAATGGTGTGGGTGAGCGTGGTAAATGGTGAGGGTGAGTGTGGTTAATGGTGACGGTGAGCGTGGTTAATGGTGAGGGTGAGCGTGGTTAATGGTGAGGGTGAGTGTGGTTAATGGTGAGGGTGACGTAGTTAATGGTGAGTGTGAGCGTGGTTAATGGTGAGGGTGAGCGTGGTTAATGGTGAGGGTGAGCGTGGTTAATGGTGAGGGTGAGTGTGGTTAATGGTGAGGGTGAGCGTGGTTAATGGTGAGCACGGTTAATGGTGAGGGTGAGCGTGGTTAATGGTGAGGGTGAGCGTGGTTAATGGTGAGGGTGCGCGTGGTTAATGGTGAGGGTGAGTGTGGTTAATGGTGAGGGTGAGTGTGGTTAATGGTGAGTGTGAGCGTGGTTAATGGTGAGGGTGACGTAGTTAATGGTGAGGGTGAGTGTGGTTAATGGTGAGGGTGAGTGTGGTTAATGGTGAGGGTGACGTAGATAATGGTGAGGGAGAGTGTGGTTAATGGTGAGGGTGAGTGTGGTTAATGGTGAGGGTGACATAGTTAATGGTGAGGGTGAGCGTGGTTAATGGTGAGGGTGAGTGTGATTAATGGTGAGGGTGAGCGTGGTTAATGGTGAGGGTGAGCATGGTTAATGGTGAGGGTGAGTGTGGTTAATGGTGAGGGTGAGTGTGGTTAATGGTGTGGGTGAGCGTGGTAAATGGTGAGGGTGAGTGTGGTTAATGGTGAGGGTGAGTGTGGTTAATGGTGAGGGTGAGTGTGGTTAATGGTGAGTGTGAGCGTGGTTAATGGTGAGGGTGACGTAGTTAATGGTGAGGGTGAGCGTGGTTAATGGTGACTGTGAGTGTGGTTAATGGTGAGGGTGAGTGTGGTTAATGGTGAGGGTGAGTGTGGTTAATGGTGAGGGTGACGTAGTTAATGGTGAGGGTGAGCGTGGTTAATGGTGAGGGTGCGTGTGGTTAATGGTGAGGGTGAGTGTGGTTAATGGTGAGGGTGAGTGTGGTTAATGGTGAGGGTGAGTGTGGTTAATGGTGAGTGTGAGCGTGGTTAATGGTGAGGGTGAGCGTGGTTAATGGTGAGGGTGAGCGCGGTTAATGGTGAGGGTGAGCGTGGTTAATGGTGAGGGTGAGCGCGGTTAATGGTGAGGGTGAGCGCGATTAATGCTGAGGGTGAGCACGGTTAAAGGTGAGGGTGAGCGCGGTTAATGGTGAGGGTGAGCATGGTTAATGGTGAGTGTGGTTAATGGTGAGCATGGTTAATGGTGAGGGTGAGCGTGGTTAATGGTGAGGTGAGTGTGGTTAATGGTGAGGGTGAGCGTGGTTAATGGTGAGGGTGAGTGTGGTTAATGGTGAGGGTGAGTGTGGTTAATGGTGAGGGTGAGCGTGGTTAATGGTGAGGGTGAGTGTGGTTAATGGTGAGCATGGTTAATGGTGAGGGTGAGCGTGGTTAATGGTGAGGGTGAGCGTGGTTAATGGTGAGGGTGAGTGTGGTTAATGGTGAGGGTGAGCGTGGTTAATGGTGAGGGTGAGTGTGGTTAATGGTGAGGGTGAGTGATTAATGGTGAGGGTAGGCGTGGTTAATGGTGAGGGTAGGCGTGGTTAATGGTGAGATGAGTGTGGTTAATGGTGAGGTGAGTGTGGTTAATGGTGAGGGTAGGCGTGGTTAATGGTGAGGTGAGTGTGGTTAATGGTGAGGGTGAGTGTGGTTAATGGTGAGGGTGACCGTGGTTAATGGTGAGGGTGAGCGTGGTTAATGGTGAGGGTGAGCGTGGTTAATGGTGAGGGTGAGCACGGTTAATGGTGAGGGTGAGTGTGATTAATGGTGAGTGTGAGCGCGGTTAATGGTGAGGGTAGGCGTGGTTAATGGTGAGGTGAGTGTGGTTAATGGTGAGGGTGAGTGTGGTTAATGGTGAGGGTGAGCGTGGTTAATGGTGAGTGTGAGCGTGGTTAATGGTGAGGGTGATTACTGTGAATGGTGTTAATGGTGAGCATGGGTAAGGGTTACAGGGTTAATCCTGAGTGTGAATGGTGATAATCAGTTCCTCATATGCGATGACAGCCCTTGTTCCTTTCCTTGTCCTGCCCCAATGCTGATCTGTTTCCACATGGAGTTGATCACGTTGCACATTTGCTGTTGGCTTTTTCCTGTATTTTATTTCTGCTCTGACTCTGTGTGTCTGTCTCTTTCTTTCTATTTCTCTGTTGTGTCATTCTCCCTGTCTTTTTCTCTGTTTATTTGTCCATGCCACCTGTTCTTTCTCTCTTGCTATCTCTCTTTGTTTCTCTCTCTTTCTCTCTATCAATTTCTGTCTTCTGTCTGTTTCTCTTCCTGCCTCTGTCTCTCTGCTCTGTCTGTATGTCTCTCTGTCCTTTGACTTGTCTCTCCATCTGTCTCTCTTTCTCTCTGTCGCTATCTTTGTCTGTCTCGGCTCCCTCTCTGTCTCCCTCTCTGTCCCTCTCTCTGTTGCTCTTTCTATCTCTGTCTCTTTCTCCCTCTCTCTCTCTGTCTGTCGCTCTCTGTCTCTCTCTCTGTCGCTCTCTATGTCTCTTCTATTTCCCGCTCTTTATTTCTGTCTCTTTCTTCATTTCTCTCTCTCTTTTTATCTAGGAAGCTGCCCGTGTGTGTTTCTTTTTGATGTCAGTCAGTGAGTATTCTGACAGCCGGCTTCTATTGTTCTCTCGCTCTCTGCCATATTTGGCCCTTTCACAGCTGAAATAAGCAGATGATATGAAGCACCGCCTTTCGAAAGAGCAAACGGTGAATATCAATGGTGATGACAATACTGGACCTCTCTACCCTCCCAGCTGATGCTGTGAATTATTTGTTTGCTGTGGTACCTGGATCTGGGATGTGCTGCGTGTCCTTCCTCGTCTCGATCTGCTCTGGGCTTCAGTGCTGTAACTAAGGTCCTCCTACCCTGCGATCCGTGTCCTGGCTGATTGGCTCGACTGCCTGCTGCTCCCCAGCTGGCTGCCCCACAAACTGCAGACTCCGAACTGCCAAACCTTCAATCACTGAGCAGACAGAGCTCACCCCTCTGCAATTCAACCAGCTCACTTCACCCTCCACCTGGAGATAAAACATCATCCTGTCTCATTTTGTGACAGAATCTGACATGTAATATTTCCATTTTTATCACAGGATCAGCACTTCACAAAAGGAGGCCATTTGATCCATCGTGTGTCTGCTAGCTCTTGCAATGAGTGACCAATTAGTCCCACTTTGTTGCTCTTTTCCCAAAGTTCTGTATTTTCTTTTCCCCCATTAGTATGTCCCCTTTTAAGGTTATTATTGAATCGGCTTCCGTCACCCATTCAGACAGCACATTCGAGATCACAGCACCTCGCTGTGTACAAGAAATGTTTCCTTATCTTTCCTCTGGTTAATTTGCCACTTCTAAATCTCAGGATTCCGGGATCAAATTCCACTTCAGGACTTGAGCACAAAGTTGAAGGTTGCCCTCTGACAGTGCAGCACTCCCTCAGTACTGACACTCTGACAATGTGGCACTCCCTCAGCACTGACCCTCTGAAAGTGCAGCACTCCCTCAGCACTGACCCTCTGACAGTGCAGCACTCCCTCAGTACTGACCCTCTGACAGTGCAGCACTCCCTCAGTACTGACCCTCTGACAGTGCGGCACTCCCCCAGTACTGACCCTCTGACAGTGCAGCACTCCCTCAGTACTGACCCTCTGACAGTGCGGCACTCCCTCAGTACTGACCCTCTGACAGTGCGGCACTCCCTCAGTACTGACCCTCTGACAGTGCAGCACTCCCTCAGTACTGACCCTCTGACAGTGCTGCACTCCCTCAGTACTGACCCTCTGACAGTGCGGCACTTCCTCAGTACTGACCCTCTGACAGTGCGGCACTCCCTCAGTACTGACCCTCTGACAGTGCAGCACTCCCTCAGTACTGACCCACTGACAGTGCAGCACTCCCTCAGTCCTGACCCTCTGACAGTGCAGCACTCCCTCAGTACTCTCTGACAGTGCGGCACTCCCTCAGTACTGACCCTCTGATAGTGCAGCTCTCCCTCAGTACTGACCCTCTGACAGTGCAGAGCTCCCTCAGTACTGACCCTCTGACAGTGCAGCACTCCCTCAGTACTGACCCTCTGACAGTGCGGCACTCCCTCAGTACTGACCTTCTGACAGTGCGGCACTCCCTCCATACTGACCCTCTGACAGTGCGGCACTCCCTCAGTCCTGACCCTTTGACAGTGCAGCACTCCCTCAGTACTGACCCTCTGACAGTGCGGCACTCCCTCAGTACTGACCCTCTGACAGTGCAGCACTCCCTCCGTCCTGACCCTCTGACAGTGCAGCACTCCCTCAGTACTGACCCTCTGACAGTGCGGCACTCCCTCAGTACTGACACTCTGACAGTGCAGCACTCCTTCCATACTGACCCTCTGACAGTGCAGCACTCCCTCAGTACTGACCCTCTGACAGTGGAGCACTCCCTCAGTACTGACCCTCTGACAGTGCGGCACTCCCTCAGCACTGACCCTCTGACAGTGCAGCACGCCCTCAGTTCTGACCCTCTGACAGTGCGGCATTCCCTCAGTACTGACCCTCTGACAGTGCAGCACTCCCTCAGTACTGACCCTCTGACAGTGCAGCACACCCTCCATACTGACCCTCTGACAGTGCGGCACTCCCTCAGTACTGACCCTTTGACAGTGCAGCACTCCCTCAGTACTGACCCTCTGACAGTGCGGCACTCCCTCAGTACTGACCCTCTGACAGTGCAGCACTCCCTCCGTCCTGACCCTCTGACAGTGCAGCATCCCTCAGTACTGACCCTCTGAC
This sequence comes from Scyliorhinus torazame, assembly GCF_047496885.1. NCBI lineage: Eukaryota > Metazoa > Chordata > Chondrichthyes > Carcharhiniformes > Scyliorhinidae > Scyliorhinus > Scyliorhinus torazame. The sequence continues at coordinate 402,056,069 of NC_092708.1, read as the reverse complement.
AGTGCAGCACTCCCTCAGTACTGACCCTCTGACAGTGGAGCGCTCCCTCAGTACTGACCCTCTGACAGTGCGGCACTCCTTCAGCACTGACCCTCTGACAATGCAGCACTCCCTCAGTACTGACCCTTTGACAGTGCGGCACTCCCTCAGCACTGACCCTCTGACAGTGCAGCACTTCCTCAGTACTGACCCTCTGACAGTGCGGCACTCCCTCAGTACTGACTCTCTGACAGTGCAGCACTCCCTCAGTACTGACCCTCTGACAGTGCGGTACTCCCTCAGTACTGACCCTCTGACAGTGCAGCACACCCTCCATACTGACCCTCTGACAGTGCGGCACTCCCTCAGTACTGACCCTCTGACAGTGCAGCACTCCCTCCATCCTGACCCTCTGACAGTGCAGCACTCCCTCAGTACTGACCCTCTGACAGTGCAGCACTCCCTCAGTACTGACGCTCTGACAGTGCAGTACTCCCTCAGTACTGACCCTCTGACAGTGCGGCACTCCCTCAGTACTGACCCTCTGACAGTGCAGCACTCCCTCAGTACTGACGCTCTGACAGTGCAGCACTCCCTCAGTTCTGACCCTCTGACAGTGCAGCACCCCCTCAGTACTGACCCTCTGACAGTGGAGCGCTCCCTCAGTACTGACCCTCTGACAGTGCGGCACTCCCTCAGCACTGGCCCTCTGACAGTGCGGCACTCCCACAGCACTGACCCTCTGACAGTGCAGCACTCCCTCAGCACTGACCCTCTGACAGTGCGGAACTCCCTCAGCACTGACCCTCTGACAGTGCAGCAATCCCTCAGTACTGACCCTTTGACAGTGCAGCACTCCCTCAGTACTGACCCTCTGACAGTGCGGCACTCCCTCAGTACTGACCCTTTGACAGTGCAGCACTCCCTCAGTACTGACCCTCTGACAGTGCAGCATTCCCTCAGTACTGACCCTCTGACAGTGCGCCACTCCCTCAATACTGACCCTCTGACAGTGTAGCACTCCCTCAGTACTGACCCTCTGACAGTGCAGCACTCCCTCAGTACTGACCCTTTGACAGTGCGGCACTCCCTCAGTACTGACCCTCTGACAGTGCAGCACTACCTCAATACTGACCCTACGACAGTGCAGCACACCCTCAGCACTGACCCTCTGACAGTGCAGCACTCCCTCAGCACTGACCCTCTGACAGTGCAGCACTCCCTCAGCACTGTCCCTCTGACAGTGCAGCACTCCCTCAGTACTGACCCTTTGATAGTGCAGCACTCCCTCAGTACTGACCCTCTGACAGTGCGGCACTCCCTCAGTACTGACCCTCTGACAGTGCGGCACTCCCTCAGTACTGACCCTCAGACAGTGCATCACTCCCTCAGTACTGACCCTTTGACAGTGCGGCACTCCCTCAGTACTGACCCTCTGACAGTGCAGCACTCCCTCAGTACTGACCCTCTGACAGTGCGGCACTCCCTCAGTACTGACCCTCTGACAGTGCGGCACTCCCTCAGTACTGACCCTCTGACAGTGCAGCACTCCCTCAGTACTGACCCTTTGACAGTGCAGCTCTCCCTCAGTACTGACCCTCTGACAGTGCAGCACTCCCTCAGTACTGACCCTCTGACAGTGCAGCACTCCCTCAGTACTGACCCTTTGACAGTGCGGCACTCCCTCAGTACTGACCCTCTGACAGTGCAGCACTCCCTCAGTACTGACCCCCTGACAGTGCGGCACTCACTCAGTACTGACCCTCTGACAGTGCAGCACTCCCTCCATACTGACCCTCTGACAGTGCGGCACTCCCTCAGTACTGACCCTCTGACAGTGCAGCACTCCCTCAGTACTGACCCTCTGACAGTGCGGCACTCCCTCAGTACTGACCCTCTGACAGTGCAGCACTCCCTCAGTACTGACCCTCTGACAGTGCGGCACTCCCTCAGTACTGACCCTCTGACAGTGCAGCTCTCCCTCAGTACTGAACCTCTGACAGTGCGGCACTCCCCCACTACTGACCCTCTGACAGTGTAGCACTCCCTCAGTACTGACCCTCTGACAGTGCGGCACTCCGTCAGTACTGACCCTCTGACAGTGCCGCACTCCCTCAGTACTGTCCCTCTGACAGTGTGGCACTCCCTCAGTACTGACCCTCTGACAGTGCAGCACTCCCTCAGTACTGACCCTCTGACAGTGCGGCACTCCCTCAGTACTGACCCTCTGACAGTGTGGCACTCCCTCAGTACTGAACCTCTGACAGTGCAGCACTCCCTCAGTGCTGACCCTCTGACAGTGTAGCAGTCCCTCAGTACTGACTCTCTGACAGTGCGGCACTCCCTCAGTACTCGGGTCAGTGGTTAGGGTCAGTGATTGGTTAGGGTCAGTGATTAGGTTTTAGGGTCAGTGATACGGTTTAGGGTCAGTGGTTGGGTTTAGGGTCAGTGATTAGGGTTTAGAGCCAGTGGTTGGGTTTAGGGTCAGTGATTAGGGTTTAGGGTCAGTGATTAGGGTTTAGGGTCAGTGGTTAGGGTTTAGGGTCAGTGGTTAGGGTTTAGGGTCAGTGATTAGGGTTTAGGGTCAGTGATTGGCATTTAGGGTCAGTGGTTAGGGTTTAGGGTCAGTGGTTGGGTTTAGGTTCAGTGATTAGGGTTTAGGGTCAGTGATTAGGGTTTAGGGTCAGTGGTTCGGTTTAGGGTCAGTGATTAGGGTTTAGGGTCAGTGATTGGCGTTTAGGGTCAGTGGTTAGGGTCAGTGATTGGGGTTTATGGTCACTGGTTAGGTTTAGGGTCAGTGATTAGGGTTTAGGGTCAGTGATTAGGGTTTAGGGTCAGTGATTGGGTTTAGGGTCAGTGATTGGGTTTTAGGGTCAGTGATTAGGGTTTAGGGTCAGTGATTGGGTTTAGGGTCAGTGATTGGGGTTTAGGGTCAGTGATTGGGGTTTAGGGTCAGTGATTAGGGATTAGTGTCAGTGATTGGGGTTGAGGGTCAGTGATTAGGGTTTAGGGTCAGTGGTTGGGTTTAGGGTCAGTGATTGGGTTTTAGGGTCAGTGATTAGGGTTTAGGGTCAGTGGTTGGGTTTAGGGTCAGTGATTGGGTTTTAGGGTCAGTGGTTGGGTTTAGGGTCAGTGATTAGGGTTTAGGGTCAGTGGTTGGGTTTAGGGTCAGTGATTGGGTTTTAGGGCAAGTGATAGGGTTTTAGGGTCAGTGATTAGGGTTTAGGGTCAGTAATTGGTGTTTAGGGTCCGTGATTAGGGTTTAGTGTCAGTAATTGGGGTTTAGGGTCAGTGATTGGGTTTAGGGTCAGTGATTGGGTTTTAGGGTCAGTGGTTGGGTTTAGGGTCAGTGATTAGGGTTTAGGGTCAGTGGTTGGGTTTAGGGTCAGTGATTAGGGTTTAGGGTCAGTGATTGGGTTTTAGGGTCAGTGATTAGGGTTTAGGGTCAGTGGTTGGGTTTAGGGTCAGTAATTGGGGTTTAGGGTCCGTGATTAGGGTTTAGGGTCAGTAATTGGGGTTTAGTGTCAGTGATTAGGGTTTAGGGTCAGGAATTGGGGTTTAAGGTCAGTGATTAGGGTTTAGGGTCAGTAATTGGGGTTTAGGGTCAGTGGTTGGGTTTAGGGTCAGTAATTGGGGTTTGGGGTCAGTGATTAGGGTTTAGGGTCAGTGATTAGGGTTTAGGGTCAGTGGTTGGGTTTAGGGTCAGTGGTTGGGTTTAGGGTCAGTGATTGGGTTTAGGGTCAGTGATTGGGGTTTAGGGTCAGTGATTGGGGTTTAGGGTCAGTGATTAGGGTTTAGGGTCAGTGATTGGGGTTTAGGGTCAGTGATTGGGGTTTAGGGTCAGTGATTAGGGTTTAGGGTCAGTGATTAGGGTTTAGGGTCAGTGATTGGGTTTAGGGTCAGTGATTGGGGTTTAGGGTCAGTGATTAGGGTTTAGGGTCAGTGATTGGGTTTAGGGTCAGTGATTGGGGTTTAGGGTCAGTGATTGGGTTTAGGGTCAGTGATTGGGTTTTAGGGTCAGTGATTGGGTTTAGGGTTAGTGATTGGGTTTAGGGTCAGTGATTGGGTTTAGGGTCAGTGATTGGGTTTAGGGTCAGTGATTGGGTTTAGGGTCAGTGATTGGGTTTAGGGTCAGTGATTGGGTTTTAGGGTCAGTGATTGGGTTTAGGGTCAGTGATTGGGGTTTAGGGTCAGTGATTGGGGTTTAGGGTCAGTGATTGGGTTTTAGGGTCAGTGATTAGGGTTTAGGGTCAGTGATTGGGGTTTAGGGTCAGTGATTGGGGTTTAGGGTCAGTGATTAGGGTTTTGGGTCAGTGATTGGGTTTAGGGTCAGTGATTGGGTTTAGGGTCAGTGATTGGGATTTAGGGTCAGTGATTGGGATTTAGGGTCAGTGATTGGGTTTAGGGTCAGTGATTGGGTTTTAGGGTCAGTGATTGGGTTTTAGGGTCAGTGATTGGGTTTAGGGTCAGTGATTGGGTTTTAGGGTCAGTGGTTGGGTTTAGGGTCAGTGGTTTTGTTTAGGGTCAGTGATTATGGTCAGTGATGGGTTTTAGGGTCAGTGATTGGGTTTAGGGTCAGTGATTGGGATTTAGGGTCAGTGATTGGGTTTTAGGGTCAGTGATTGGGTTTAGGGTCAGTGATTGGGATTTAGGGTCAGTGATTAGGGTTTAGGGTCAGTGATTAGGGTTTAGGGTCAGTGATTGGGGTTTAGGGTCAGTGATTGGGGTTTAGGGTCAGTGATTAGGGTTTAGGGTCTGTGATTGGGTTTAGGGTCAGTGATTGGGTTTAGGGTCAGTGATTGGGATTTAGGGTCAGTGTTTGGGTTTAGGGTCAGTGATTGGGTTTTAGGGTCAGTGGTTGGGTTTAGGGTCAGTGATTATGGTCAGTGATTGGGTTTTAGGGTCAGTGATTGGGTTTTAGGGTCAGTGGTTGGATTTAGGGTCAGTGGTTGGGTTTAGGGTCAGTGATTAGGGTTTAGGGTCAGTGATTGGGGTTTAGGGTCAGTGATTGGGGTTTAGGGTCTGTGATTAGGGTTTAGGGTCAGTGATTGGGTTTAGGGTCAGTGATTGGGGTTTAGGGTCAGTGATTGGGTTTAGGGTCAGTGATTGGGTTTTAGGGTCAGTGATTGGGTTTAGGGTCAGTGATTGGGTTTTAGAGTCAGTGATTGGGTTTAGGGTCAGTGATTGGGTTTTAGGGTCAGTGATTGGGTTTAGGGTCAGTGATTAGGGTTTAGGGTCAGTGATTGGGTTTTAGGGTCAGTGATTGGGGTTTAGGGTCAGTGATTGGGTTTAGGGTCAGTGATTGGGTTTTAGAGTCAGTGATTGGGTTTAGGGTCAGTGATTGGGTTTTAGAGTCAGTGATTGGGTTTAGGGTCAGTGATTGGGTTTTAGGGTCAGTGATTGGGTTTTAGGGTCAGTGATTGGGTTTAGGGTCCGTGATTGGGTTTTAGGGTCAGTGATTGGGTTTTAGGGTCAGTGATTGGGTTTAGGGTCAGTGATTGGGTTTAGGGTCAGTGATTGGGGTGTAGGGTCGGTGATTGGGTTTAGGGTCAGTGATTGGGTTTTAGGGTCAGTGATTGGGTTTAGGGTCAGTGATTGGGTTTTAGGGTCAGTGATTGGGTTTTAGGGTCAGTGATTGGGTTTTAGGGTCAGTGATTGGGTTTAGGGTCAGTGATTGGGTTTAGGGTCAGTGATTGGGTTTTAGGGTCAGTGATTGGGTTTTAGGGTCAGTGATTGGGTTTAGGGTCAGTGATTGGGTTTTAGGGTCAGTGGTTGGGTTTAGGGTCAATGGTTGTGTTTAGGGTCAGTGATTATGGTCAGTGATTGGGTTTTAGGGTCAGTGATTGGGTTTTAGGGTCAGTGATTGGGTTTAGGGTCAGTGATTGGGTTTAGGGTCAGTGATTGGGATTTAGGGTCAGTGATTGGGATTTAGGGTCAGTGATTGGGTTTAGGGTCAGTGATTGGGGTTAAGGGTCAGTGATTAGGGTTTAGGGTCAGTGATTAGGGTTTAGGGTCATTGATTAGGATTTAGTGTCAGTGATTGGGGTTGAGGGTCAGTGATTAGGGTTTAGGGTCAGTGGTTGGGTATAGGGTCAGTGAATGAGTTTTAGGGTCAGTGGTTGGGTTTAGGGTCAGTGATTAGGGTTTAGGGTCAGTGGTTGGGTTTAGGGTCAGTGCTTGGGTTTTAGGGCAAGTGATTGGGTTTTAGGTTCAGTGATTAGGGTTTAGGGTCAGTAATTGGGGTTTAGGGTCCGTGATTATGGTTTAGGGTCAGTAATTGGGGTTTAGGGTCAGTGATTGGGTTTAGGGTCAGTGATTGGGTTTTAGGGTCAGTGGTTGGGTTTAGGGTCAGTGATTAGGGTTTAGGGTCAGTGGTTGGGTTTAGGGTCAGTGATTGGGTTTTAGGGTCAGTGGTTGGGTTTAGGGTCAGTGATTAGGGTTTAGGGTCAGTGGTTGGGTTTAGGGTCAGTGATTGGGTTTTAGGGTCAGTGATTGGGTTTTAGGGTCAGTGATTAGGGTTTAGGGTCAGTAATTGGGGTTTAGGGTCCGTGATTAGGGTTTAGGGTCAGTAATTGGGGTTTAGTGTCAGTGATTGGGTTTTAGGGTCAGTGGTTGGGTTTAGGGTCAGTGGTTGTGTTTAGGGTCAGTGATTATGGTCAGTGATTGGGTTTTAGGGTCAGTGATTGGGTTTAGGGTCAGTGATTGGGTTTAGGGTCAGTGATTGGGATTTAGGGTCAGTGATTGGGATTTAGGGTCAGTGATTGGGTTTAGGGTCAGTGATTGGGTTTAGGGTCAGTGATTGGGATTTAGGGTCAGTGATTAGGGTTTAGGGTCATTGATTAGGGTTTAGGGTCAGTGATTGGGGTTTAGGGTCAGTGATTGGGGTTTAGGGTCAGTGATTAGGGTTTAGGGTCAGTGATTGGGTTTAGGGTCAGTGATTGGGTTTAGGGTCAGTGATTGGGATTTAGGGTCAGTGTTTGGGGTTAGGGTCAGTGATTAGGTTTTAGGGTCAGTGGTTGGGTTTAGGGTCAGTGATTATGGTCAGTGATTGGGTTTTAGGGTCAGTGATTGGGTTTTAGGGTCAGTGGTTGGGTTTAGGGTCAGTGATTAGGGTTTAGGGTCAGTGATTGGGGTTTAGGGTCAGTGATTGGGGTTTAGGGTCAGTGATTGGGGTTTAGGGTCAGTGATAAGGGTTTAGGGTCAGTGATTGGGTTTAGGGTCAGTGATTGGGGTTTAGGGTCAGTGATTGGGTTTAGGGTCAGTGATTGGGTTTTAGGGTCAGTGATTGGGTTTAGGGTCAGTGATTGGGTTTTAGAGTCAGTGATTGGGTTTAGGGTCAGTGATTGGGTTTTAGGGTCAGTGATTGGGTTTTAGGGTCAGTGATTGGGTTTAGGGTCAGTGATTGGGTTTTAGGGTCAGTGATTGGGTTTTAGGGTCAGTGATTGGGTTTAGGGTCAGTGATTGGGTTTAGGGTCAGTGATTGGGGTGTAGGGTCAGTGATTGGGTTTAGGGTCAGTGATTGGGTTTTAGGGTCAGTGATTGGGTTTAGGGTCAGTGATTGGGTTTTAGGGTCAGTGATTGGGTTTTAGGGTCAGTGATTGGGTTTAGGGTCAGTGATTGGGTTTAGGGTCAGTGATTGGGTTTTAGGGTCAGTGATTGGGTTTTAGGGTCAGTGATTGGGTTTTAGGGTCAGTGGTTGTGTTTAGGGTCAGTGATTATGGTCAGTGATTGGGTTTTAGGGTCAGTGATTGGGTTTTAGGGTCAGTGATTGGGTTTAGGGTCAGTGATTGGGTTTAGGGTCAGTGATTGGGATTTAGGGTCAGTGATTGGGATTTAGGGTCAGTGATTGGGTTTAGGGTCAGTGATTGGGGTTTAGGGTCAGTGATTAGGGTTAAGGGTCAGTGATTAGGGTTTAGTGTCAGTGATTGGGGTTGAGGGTCAGTGATTAGGGTTTAGGGTCAGTGGTTGAGTTTAGGGTCAGTGATTGGGTTTTAGGGTCAGTGATTAGGGTTTAGGGTCAGTGGTTGGGTTTAGGGTCAGTGATTGGGTTTTAGGGTCAGTGGTTGGGTTTAGGGTCAGTGATTGGGTTTTAGGGTCAGTGGTTGGGTTTAGGGTCAGTGATTAGGGTTTAGGGTCAGTGGTTGGGTTTAGGGTCAGTGATTGGGTTTTAGGGTCAGTGATTGGGTTTTAGGGTCAGTGATTAGGGTTTAGGGTCAGTAATTGGGGTTTAGGGTCCGTGATTAGGGTTTAGGGTCAGTAATTGGGGTTTAGTGTCAGTGATTGGGTTTTAGGGTCAGTGGTTGGGTTTAGGGTCAGTGGTTGTGTTTAGGGTCAGTGATTATGGTCAGTGATTGGGTTTTAGGGTCAGTGATTGGGTTTAGGGTCAGTGATTGGGTTTAGGGTCAGTGATTGGGATTTAGGGTCAGTGATTGGGATTTAGGGTCAGTGATTGGGTTTAGGGTCAGTGATTGGGTTTAGGGTCAGTGATTGGGATTTAGGGTCAGTGATTAGGGTTTAGGGTCATTGATTAGGGTTTAGGGTCAGTGATTGGGGTTTAGGGTCAGTGATTGGGGTTTAGGGTCAGTGATTAGGGTTTAGGGTCAGTGATTGGGTTTAGGGTCAGTGATTGGGTTTAGGGTCAGTGATTGGGATTTAGGGTCAGTGTTTGGGGTTAGGGTCAGTGATTAGGTTTTAGGGTCAGTGGTTGGGTTTAGGGTCAGTGATTATGGTCAGTGATTGGGTTTTAGGGTCAGTGATTGGGTTTTAGGGTCAGTGGTTGGGTTTAGGGTCAGTGATTAGGGTTTAGGGTCAGTGATTGGGGTTTAGGGTCAGTGATTGGGGTTTAGGGTCAGTGATTGGGGTTTAGGGTCAGTGATAAGGGTTTAGGGTCAGTGATTGGGTTTAGGGTCAGTGATTGGGGTTTAGGGTCAGTGATTGGGTTTAGGGTCAGTGATTGGGTTTTAGGGTCAGTGATTGGGTTTAGGGTCAGTGATTGGGTTTTAGAGTCAGTGATTGGGTTTAGGGTCAGTGATTGGGTTTTAGGGTCAGTGATTGGGTTTTAGGGTCAGTGATTGGGTTTAGGGTCAGTGATTGGGTTTTAGGGTCAGTGATTGGGTTTTAGGGTCAGTGATTGGGTTTAGGGTCAGTGATTGGGTTTAGGGTCAGTGATTGGGGTGTAGGGTCAGTGATTGGGTTTAGGGTCAGTGATTGGGTTTTAGGGTCAGTGATTGGGTTTAGGGTCAGTGATTGGGTTTTAGGGTCAGTGATTGGGTTTTAGGGTCAGTGATTGGGTTTAGGGTCAGTGATTGGGTTTAGGGTCAGTGATTGGGTTTTAGGGTCAGTGATTGGGTTTTAGGGTCAGTGATTGGGTTTTAGGGTCAGTGGTTGTGTTTAGGGTCAGTGATTATGGTCAGTGATTGGGTTTTAGGGTCAGTGATTGGGTTTTAGGGTCAGTGATTGGGTTTAGGGTCAGTGATTGGGTTTAGGGTCAGTGATTGGGATTTAGGGTCAGTGATTGGGATTTAGGGTCAGTGATTGGGTTTAGGGTCAGTGATTGGGGTTTAGGGTCAGTGATTAGGGTTAAGGGTCAGTGATTAGGGTTTAGTGTCAGTGATTGGGGTTGAGGGTCAGTGATTAGGGTTTAGGGTCAGTGGTTGAGTTTAGGGTCAGTGATTGGGTTTTAGGGTCAGTGATTAGGGTTTAGGGTCAGTGGTTGGGTTTAGGGTCAGTGATTGGGTTTTAGGGTCAGTGGTTGGGTTTAGGGTCAGTGATTAGGGTTTAGGGTCAGTGGTTGGGTTTAGGGTCAGTGATTGGGTTTTAGGGCAAGTGATTGGGTTTTAGGGTCAGTGATTAGGGTTTAGGGTCAGTAATTGGGGTTTAGGGTCCGTGATTAGGGTTTAGGGTCAGTAATTGGGGTTTAGGGTCAGTGATTGGGTTTAGGGTCAGTGATTGGGTTTTAGGGTCAGTGGTTGGGTTTAGGGTCAGTGATTAGGGTTTAGGGTCAGTGGTTGGGTTTAGGGTCAGTGGTTGGGTTTAGGGTCAGTGATTGGGTTTTAGGGTCAGTGGTTGGGTTTAGGGTCAGTGATTAGGGTTTAGGGTCAGTGGTTGGGTTTAGGGTCAGTGATTGGGTTTTAGGGTCAGTGATTTGGTTTTAGGGTCAGTGATTAGGGTTTAGGGTCAGTAATTGGGGTTTAGGGTCCGTGATTAGGGTTTAGGGTCAGTAATTGGGGTTTAGTGTCAGTGATTACGGTTTAGGGTCAGTAATTGGGGTTTAAGGTCAGTGATTAGGGTTTAGGGTCAGTAATTGGGGTTTCGGGTCAGTGATTAGGGTTTAGGGTCAGTAATTGGGGTTTAGGGTCAGTGGTTGGGTTTAGGGTCAGTAATTGGGGTTTGGGGTCAGTGATTAGGGTTTAGGGTCAGTGATTAGGGTTTAGGGTAAGTGGTTGGGTTTAGGGTCAGTGGTTGGGTTTAGGGTCAGTGATTGGGTTTAGGGTCAGTGATTGGGTTTAGGGTCAGTGATTAGTGTTTAGGGTCAGTGATTGGGGTTTAGGGTCAGTGATTAGGGTTTAGGGTCAGTGATTAGGGTTTAGGGTCAGTGGTTGGGTTTAGGGTCAGTGATTGGGTTTAGGGTCAGTGATTGGGTTTAGGGTCAGTGATTGGGTTTTAGGGTCAGTGATTGGGTTTTAGGGTCAGTGATTGGGTTTTAGGGTCAGTGATTGGGTTTAGGGTCAGTGATTGGGGTTTAGGGTCAGTGATTGGGTTTAGGGTCAGTGATTAGAGTTTAGGGTCAGTGATTAGGGTTTCGGGTCAGTGATTGCGGTTTAGGGTCAGTGATTAGGGTTTAGGGTCAGTGATTGGGTTTAGGGTCAGTGATTGGGGTTTAGGGTCAGTGGTTCGGGTTTAGGGTCAGTGATTGGGGTTTAGGGTCAGTGATTGGGGTTTAGGGTCAGTGATTAGGGTTTAGGGTCAGTGATTGGGGTTTACGGTCAGTGATTAGGGTTTAGGGTCACTGATTGGGGTTTAGGGTCAGTGATTGGGGTTTAGGGTCAGTGATTAGGGTTTAGGGTCAGTGATTGGGTTTAGGGTCAGTGATTGGGGTTTAGGGTCAGTGATTGGGTTTAGGGTCAGTGATTGGGTTTTAGGGTCAGTGATTGGGTTTAGGGTCAGTGATTGGGTTTAGGGTCAGTGATTGGGGTTTAGGGTCAGTGATTGGGTTTAGGGTCAGTGATTGGGTTTAGGGTCAGTGATTGGGTTTTAGGGTCAGTGATTGGGTTTAGGGTCAGTGATTGGGGTTTAGGGTCAGTGATTGGGGTTTATGGTCAGTGATTGGGTTTTAGGGTCAGTGATTAGGGTTTAGGGTCAGTGATTGGGGTTTCGGGTCAGTGATTGGGGTTTAGGGTCAGTGATTAGGGTTTAGGGTCAGTGATTAGGGTTTAGGGTCAGTGATTGGGTTTAGGGTCAGTGATTGGGATTTAGGGTCAGTGATTGGGATTTAGGGTCAGTGATTGGGTTTAGGGTCAGTGATTGGGTTTTAGGGTCAGTGATTGGGTTTTAGGGTCAGTGATTGGGTTTTAGGGTCAGTGATTGGGTTTAGGGTCAGTGATTGGGTTTTAGGGTCAGTGGTTGGGTTTAGGGTCAGTGGTTGTGTTTAGGGTCAGTGGTTATGGTCAGTGATTGGGTTTTAGGGTCAGTGATTGGGTTTTAGGGTCAGTGATTGGGTTTAGGGTCAGTGATTGGGTTTAGGGTCAGTGATTGGGATTTAGGGTCAGTGATTGGGATTTATGGTCAGTGATTGGGTTTAGGGTCAGTGATTGGGTTTTAGGGTCAGTGATTGGGATTTAGGGTCAGTGATTGGGTTTTAGGGTCAGTGATTGGGTTTAGGGTCAGTGATTGGGATTTAGGGTCAGTGATTAGGGTTTAGGGTCAGTGATTAGGGTTTAGGGTCAGTGATTGGGGTTTAGGGTCAGTGATTGGGGTTTAGGGTCAGTGATTGGGGTTTAGGGTCAGTGATTGGGTTTAGGGTCAGTGATTAGGGTTTAGGGTCAGTGATTGGGTTTAGGGTCAGTGATTGGGTTTAGGGTCAGTGATTGGGATTTAGGGTCAGTGTTTGGGTTTTAGGGTCAGTGGTTGGGTTTAGGGTCAGTGATTATGGTCAGTGATTGGGTTTTAGGGTCAGTGATTGGGTTTTAGGGTCAGTGGTTGGATTTAGGGTCAGTGGTTGGGTTTAGGGTCGTTGATTAGGGTTTAGGGTCAGTGATTGGGGTTTAGGGTCAGTGATTAGGGTTTAGGGTCAGTGATTAGGGTTTAGGGTCAGTGATTGGGGTTTAGGGTCAGTGGTTGGATTTAGGGTCAGTGGTTGGGTTTAGGGTCAGTGATTAGGGTTTAGGGTCAGTGATTGGGGTTTAGGGTCAGTGATTAGGGTTTAGGGTCAGTGATTGGGTTTAGGGTCAGTGATTGGGGTTTAGGGTCAGTGATTGGGTTTAGGGTCAGTGATTGGGTTTTAGGGTCAGTGATTGGGTTCAGGGTCAGTGATTGGGTTTTAGAGTCAGTGATTGGGTTTAGGGTCAGTGATTGGGTTTTAGGGTCAGTGATTGGGTTTAGGGTCAGTGATTGGGTTTAGGGTCAGTGATTGGGGTGTAGGGTCAGTGATTGGGTTTATGGTCAGTGATTGGGTTTTAGGGTCAGTGATTGGGTTTAGGGTCAGTGATTGGGTTTTAGGGTCAGTGATTGGGTTTTAGGGTCAGTGATTGGGTTTAGGGTCAGTGATTGGGTTTAGGGTCAGTGATTGGGGTGTAGGGTCAGTGATTGGGTTTAGGGTCAGTGATTGGGTTTTAGGGTCAGTGATTGGATTTAGGGTCAGTGATTGGGTTTTAGGGTCAGTGATTGGGTTTTAGGGTCAGTGATTGGGTTTAGGGTCAGTGATTGGGTTTAGGGTCAGTGATTGGGTTTTAGGGTAAGTGATTGGGTTTTAGGGTCAGTGATTGGGTTTTAGGGTCAGTGATTGGGTTTAGGGTCAGTGATTGGGTTTTAGGGTCAGTGGTTGGGTTTAGGGTCAGTGGTTGTGTTTAGGGTCAGTGATTATGGTCAGTGATTGGGTTTTAGGGTCAGTGATTGGGTTTTAGGGTCAGTGATTGGGTTTAGGGTCAGTGATTGGGTTTAGGGTCAGTGATTGGGATTTAGGGTCAGTGATTGGGATTTAGGGTCAGTGATTGGGTTTAGGGTCAGTGATTGGGTTTTAGGGTCAGTGATTGGGATTTAGGGTCAGTGATTGGGTTTTAGGGTCAGTGATTGGGTTTAGGGTCAGTGATTGGGATTTAGGGTCAGTGATTAGGGTTTAGGGTCAGTGATTAGGGTTTAGGGTCAGTGATTGGGGTTTAGGGCCAGTGATTGGGGTTTAGGGCAGTGATTAGGGTTTAGGGTCAGTGACTGGGTTTAGGGTCAGTGATTGGGTTTAGGGTCAGTGATTGGGATTTAGGGTCATGGGTTTAGGGTCAGTGATTGGGTTTTAGGGTCAGTGATTGGGTTTAGGGTCAGTGACTGGGTTTAGGGTCAGTGATTGGGTTTAGGGTCAGTGATTAGGATTTAGGGTCAGTGATTGGGTTTAGGGTCAGTGATTGGGTTTTAGGGTCAGTGACTGGGTTTAGGGTCAGTGATTGGGTTTAGGGTCAGTGATTAGGGTTTAGGGTCAGTGACTGGGTTTAGGGTCAGTGATTGGGTTTAGGGTCAGTGATTGGGTTTTAGGGTCAGTGATTGGGTTTAGGGTCAGTGATTGGGTTTTAGGGTCAGTGATTGGGTTTAGGGTTAGTGATTGGGTTTTAGGGTCAGTGGTTGGGTTTAGGGTCAGTGATTATGGTCAGTGATTGGGTTTTAGGTTCCGTGATTGGGTTTTAGGGTCAGTGGTTGGATTTAGGGTCAGTGGTTGGGTTTAGGGTCAGTGATTCGGGTTTAGGATCAGTGATTGGGGTTTAGGGTCAGTGATTGGGTTTAGGGTCAGTGATTGGGTTTAGGGTCAGTGATTGGGTTTAGGGTCAGTGATTGGGTTTAGGGTCAGTGATTGGGTTTAGGGCCAGTGATTGGGTTTAGGGTCAGTGATTAGGGTTTAGGGTCAGTGACTGGGTTTAGGGTCAGTGATTGGGTTTAGGGTCAGTGATTGGGTTTTAGGGTCAGTGATTGGGTTCAGGGTCAGTGATTGGGTTTTAGGGTCAGTGATTGGGTTTCGGGTCAGTGATTGGGTTTTAGGGTCAGTGATTGGGTTTTAGGGTCAGTGATTGGGTTTTAGGGTCAGTGATTGGGTTTTAGGGTCAGTGATTGGGTTTAGGGTCAGTGATTGGGTTTTAGGGTCAGTGATTGGGTTTAGGGTCAGTGATTGGGTTTCGGGTCAGTGATTGGGGTTTAGGGTCAGTGATTGGGTTTAGGGTCAGTGATTGGGTTTTAGGGTCAGTGATTGGGGTGTAGGGTCAGTGATTGGGTTTTAGGGTCAGTGATTGGGTTTTAGGGTCAGTGATTGGATTTTAGGTTCAGTGATTGGGTTTTAGGGTCAGTGATTGGGTTTTAGGGTCAGTGATTGGGTTTAGGGTCAGTGATTGGGTTTTAGGGTCAGTGATTGGGTTTAGGGTCAGTGATTGGGTTTTAGGGTCAGTGATTGGGTTTTAGGGTCAGTGATTGGGTTTAGGGTCAGTGATTGGGGTTTAGGGTCAGTGATTGGGGTTTAGGGTCAGTGATTGGGTTTTAGGGTCAGTGATTGGGTTTTAGGGTCAGTGATTGGGGTTTAGGGTCAGTGATTGGGGTTTAGGGTCAGTGATTGGGTTTTAGGGTCAGTGATTGGGTTTTAGGGTCAGTGATTGGGTTTAGGGTCAGTGATTGGGTTTTAGGGTCAGTGATTGGGTTTAGGGTCAGTGATTGGGTTTTAGGGTCAGTGATTGGGTTTTAGGGTCAGTGATTGGGTTTAGGGTCAGTGATTGGGGTTTAGGGTCAGTGATTGGGGTTTAGGGTCAGTGATTGGGTTTTAGGGTCAGTGATTGGGTTTTAGGGTCAGTGATTGGGTTTAGGGTCAGTGATTGGGGTTTAGGGTCAGTGATTGGGTTTTAGGGTCAGTGATTGGGTTTTAGGGTCAGTGATTGGGTTTAGGGTCAGTGATTGGGGTTTAGGGTCAGTGATTGGGTTTTAGGGTCAGTGATTGGGTTTTAGGGTCAGTGATTGGGTTTAGGGTCAGTGATTGGGGTTTAGGGTCAGTGATTGGGGTTTAGGGTCAGTGATTGGGTTTTAGGGTCAGTGATTGGGTTTTAGGGTCAGTGATTGGGTTTAGGGTCAGTGATTGGGTTTTAGGGTCAGTGATTGGGTTTAGGGTCAGTGATTGGGTTTTAGGGTCAGTGATTGGGTTTTAGGGTCAGTGATTGGGTTTAGGGTCAGTGATTGGGGTTTAGGGTCAGTGATTGGGGTTTAGGGTCAGTGATTGGGTTTTAGGGTCAGTGATTGGGTTTTAGGGTCAGTGATTGGGTTTAGGGTCAGTGATTGGGGTTTAGGGTCAGTGATTGGGTTTTAGGGTCAGTGATTGGGTTTTAGGGTCAGTGATTGGGTTTAGGGTCAGTGATTGGGTTTTAGGGTCAGTGATTGGGTTTAGGGTCAGTGATTGGGTTTTAGGGTCAGTGATTGGGTTTTAGGGTCAGTGATGTGAGAAACAACCCTCACTTGATAATAATTTACACTTAGTCAAATTCTGAAGAAGTATCGATCTTGCAAGAACGGGTGCAGCCGGTAAGCAACAGCAGACACACAGAATTCATCCAGCATCACGTTATATACAAAGGGAGCAATTTCCTTATCATTGATTCCTTATTTGGACTTGTTATGTTCATTTTGTCTTCCCCCTTGCTTCGTGGTCTCTGTTAGCTCCTGGTATATCCTTGGACCGTCAATTAAAAGATAAGAATGAGGCCCCCTGCTTGCACCTGCGTCCTGTTATTGTACATCCAGTTCCTCCCCGAAGGTCAGTCCTGGACATAGTTACAACAACTTGCTCACTGTAGCTTACACAGAACTCCACTTGACATCTTATTTTCCCATCAGGCCCTATTGTTAACCTCTTAATTGTGAACCAGAGTTATACATGTAAAAGCAACATAAAATGCTCATTTCTCATAATTCCCCCCTTTTTTCTTTTTACTCTTGTTGCTTTTTACACTATGTCGCCCCTTCTAACCTACCCCAAAATTGTCCAACATCCTCTCAACCTCTCTTTCTATGGGGTCGTCCTCTCCTTCAGTCTTCCCTCTTTCTAGTAGGCAAATTGTTTCCTGGCCTCCCTTACCCAGGGGTAATGGCATCTGCTTGGTCAAGGCTGTTTCGATGAGCCTCTGCACCAAGCCTCTTCCACATGGGATGATGCAACAGCCTATTGCCACCAATGCTCCTATCACCACGGTGATGGAGGTGAGGGTGGATACAATTAACCCTTTCCCTTTCCCAAACATTCATCAAATGAGGTGGGTATACTTTGTTTAGATCGTTCCCCTTTTACACTCCCCTTCTCCTCTTGCCTTTCATAGGCTATACTGAACAGTATGGCGAGCTGAACTAATGCGCATGTCCCTTTCCACTGGGGGGGTAGAGTGGGTCTCAGGATCTTTCCTCCGCAATACCACCATATATCCGCACGTGGTATTTTTAGTGATGAGTAATTGCCCAGGGTGGTCACGTTCTTAGTCTCAATACAAGTCTTGAGTTCTCCCATATCTTTACTTAGCCCCGTATCAGAACGACTTATACAGAATTTGTGATGCGTCACGGTAACCAAGAAGGAGGGAGGGTTTGCTGATTGTTTCTCATTAACAGGAGGAAGCATCAGAGATAGGGCAGTGCAGGTCTTGTTGCCCCAGGCTGTCTCATCTTGGTACAAGGCCATCATACATTCCATGCTCCCTCTATTGTCTGTCCACCCCAGTGGAAAGGGCTCCAGATGGGCCTGTGGCCTACCTGATGGGCAAGTGTAACAATTGTCTTTCTCCAGCGACTGGGCCGAATACCTCACCCACTCAATCCACGCATTCTGTCCCTCATAGCCGGTCTCTATCTCAAAGGCTTGCTCTAAATCTTTTACTTCAATGATTTTGACTCCCTGTCCTACCTCCTGCGTTCCTAGTTCCATTAGTGGGTGCTGCCCCCTGGTCTAATGAGATACGGAAGCAGCATTTAGTCTCGCTATTTCTCATTTTTACCCCGAATAACTCATTTCTTAGTGAACAATGCTTCCCCTCCTCGGTAATCAAGAGCCTCCACCCTAAATTCCTTTCCATTCCCTGCTGACTCACAGTCTATGAGGGAATTACCTGAGGGTACCGACTTTCTGGGATTGTTAATTTAAACATATGACCGTTTCCTTTATCCTCCCTCTGGACTGCCTCTGGTCCCCCCCGTCACCATCCCCTTAGCCTCCTTTAAGATCCACATTATTAATATTATTATACATTGCATAGTCCATTTTAGCTGTAGTTCCGTCATATTATTGAATAGTTCAGGATTCAGTGTCTTTTCAACCTTATCTTTAATGGTTCCTCAGTGGCCTCCACATGCCATTGTTCCTGTTCAGGCGGTGATTTAACGGGACCCTTCGTTCTGCTGTAATGAGTCCAACCTTTTTCCGCGGTTCGTATGGCAGTCTCTGTGGTTAACAAAACCAGGAACGGTCCGTCCCAAGTGGGTTGAAGCTTGGTTTCCTTCCACGATTTCACCAGTACCCAATCTCCTGGTTTAAATTTGTGGACTGCGAATTCAAGGGGAGGTGTCTGCGCTAGCAGTCCTTGTCTCCTGAGGAATGATAATGAGGAACAGTGCCAGTATATATTTCTTTACATAGATATCTTTACATTCTGCAATGGGCCATTCTCCCATTGTTCCAAGGTCTGGCAATCCGAACAACATTTCGTATGGGGACAACCCCAAATCTTTTCTTGGAGCCGTTCGGATCCTTAGAAGGGCTATCGGTAAGCATTTTGTCCAGGGGAGCCTAGTTTCTAGTATTATTTTTGACAAATGATTTTTAAGGGTTTGATTCATCCTTTCCACCCGTCCCGATGAGGGGGGGGGGGGGGGGGTGCCAAGGAGTGTGGAAGTCCCAATTTATCTCCAAACCTCTCATGGTTTCATGTAAAACCTTAGAGGTAAAGTGACTTCCCCTGTCCGAGTCTATATTTTCTACCAACCCGTATCGGGGAATTATTTGCTCCAGAATGATTTTAGAGACTCCGCCTGCGGTGGCGGTGGTTGTAGGGTAAGCCTTCCCACAGGTGGTAGTTCAGTATTTGCAGCCTTCTCTGTAACAAACTGTCTCTCTCTCTCTCTGTCTCTCTCACTCTCTGTCACTCTCTCTCTGTCTCTTTCTGTATTGAAACACTGACTCCAGGCATGTTGCAGCCTTCTCTGTAGCAAACTGTCTCTCTCTCTCTGTGTCTCTCTCTGTGTCTCTCTCTCTCTCTGTCTCTCTCTCTGTATCTCTCCGTCTCTGTCTCTCTCTCTCTCTGTCTCTGTCTCTCTCTCTGTCTCTGTCTCTCTCGGTCTCTCTCTCTCTGTCTCTCTCTCTGTCTCTCTCTCTCTGTTCTCTGTATCTCTCTCTCTCTGTCTCTCCCTCCCTGTCTCTCTCTCTCTGTCTCTCTCTCTCTGTCTCTCTCTCTCTGTCTCTCTCTCTCTGTCTCTGTCTCTCTCTCAGTATCTCTCTCTGTCTCTCTCTCTCTGACTCTCTGTCTCTGTATCTCTCTCTGTCTCCCTCTCTCTCTCTCTCTTTCTCTCCCTGTCTGTCTGTCTCTCTGTCTCTCTATCTCTCTCTCTGTCTCTCTCTCTGTCTCTCTCTCTCTGTCTCTGTATCTCTCTCTCTCTCAGTATCTCTCTCTGTCTCTGTCTCTCTCTCTCTCTGCCTCTGTGTCTCTGTATCTCTGTCTCTCTCTCTCTCAGTATCTCTCTCTGTCTCTTTCTCTCTCTGTCTCTCTCTCTGTCTTTGTCTCTGTCTCTCTCTCTCTCTGTCTCTGTATCTCTCTCTCTCTGTCTCTGTCTCTCTCTCTCTCTGTGTCTCTGTCTCTCTCTCTCTCTGTCTCTCTCTCTCTGTCTCTCTCTCAGTATCTCTCTCTGTCTCTCTCTCTCTGACTCTCTCTCTATATCGCTTCCCCCTGTCGGGTGTTTATTCTCCCACAGTCACATGCCTGCTCTTCTAATCATACCCATTTCTTCCCCCGTGAATAGGATACACATAATGGACATTAATTCGGTCCATGTATATATTAGGACCCAAGAACTGATTGAATTGTTCCGCTGGTCCTAAGGGGTCTTCCATTAACGTACATAGAACATACATAGAACATAGAAAATACAGCACAGAACAGGCCCTTCGGCCCACGATGTTGTGCCGAACCTTTGTCCTAGATTAATCATAGATTATCATTGAATTTACAGTGCAGAAGGAGGCCATTCGGCCCTTTGAGTCCGCACCGACTCTTGGAAAGAGCACCCTACCCAAACTCAACACCTTCACCCAACACCAAGGGCAATTTGGACATTAAGGGCAATTTATCATTGGCCAATTCACCTAACCCGCACATCTTTGGACTGTGGGAGGAAACCGGAGCACCCGGAGGAAACCCACGCAGACACGGGGAGGACGTGCAGACTCCGCACAGACAGTGACCCAAGCCGGAATCGAACCTGGGACCATGGAGCTGTGAAGCAATTGTGCTATCCACAATGCTACCGTGCTGCCCTTAAGAACATATAAATCTACACTATATCATTTTCCCGTAATCCATGTACCTATCCAATAGCTGCTTGAAGGTCCCTAATGTTTCCGACTCAACTACTTCCACAGGCAGTGCATTCCATGCCCCCACTAATCTCTGGGTAAAGAACCTACCTCTGATATCCCTCCTATATCTTCCACCTTTCACCTTAAATTTATGTCCCCTTGTAATGGTGTGTTCCACCTGGGGAAAAAGTCTCTGACTGTCTACTCTATCTATTCCCCTGATCATCTTATAAACCTCTATCAAGTCGCCCCTCATCCTTCTCCGCTCTAATGAGAAAAGGCCTAGCACCCTCAACCTTTCCTCGTAAGACCTACTCTCCATTCCAGGCAACATCCTGGTAAATCTTCTTTGCACCTTTTCCAGAGCTTCCACATCCTTCCTAAAATGAGGCGACCAGAACTGTACACAGTACTCCAAATGTGGCCTTACCAAAGTTTTGTACAGCTGCATCATCACCTCACAGCTCTTAAATTCAATCCCTCTGTTATTGAACACGAGCACACCATAGGCCTTCTTCACAGCTCTATCCACTTGAGTGGCAACTTTCAAAGATGTATGAACATAGACCCCAAGGTCTCTCTGCTCCTCCACAATGCCAAGAACTCTACCGTTAACCCTGTATTCCGCATTCATATTTGTCCTTCCAAAATGGACAACCTCACACTTTTCAGGGTTAAACTCCATCTGCCACTTCTCAGCCCAGCTCTGCATCCTATCTATGTCTCTTTGCAGCCGACAACAGCCCTCCTTACTATCCACAACTCCACCAATCTTCGTATCGTCTGCAAATTTACTGACCCACCCTTCAACTCCCTCATCCAAGTCATTAATGAAAATCACAAACAGCAGAGGACCCAGAACTGATCCCTGCGGTACACCACTGGTAACTGGGATCCAGGCTGAATATTTGCCATCCACCACCACTCTCTGACTTCTATCGGTTAGCCAGTTCGTTATCCAACTGGTCAAATTTCCCACTATCCCATGCCTCCTTACTTTGTGCAGAAGCCTACCATGGGGAACTTTATCAAATGCCTTACTAAAATCCATGTACACTACATCCACTGCTTTACCTTCATCCACATGCTTGGTCACCTCCTCAAAGAATTCAATAAGATTTGTAAGGCAAGACCTACCCCTCACAAATCCGTGCTGACTATCCCTAATCAAGCAGTGTCTTTCCAGATGCTCAGAAATCCTATCCTTCAGTACCCTTTCCATTACTTTGCCTACCACTGAAGTAAGACTAACTGGCCTGTAATTCCCCGGGTTATCCCTAGTTCCTTTTTTGAACAGGGGCACGACATTCGCCACTCTCCAATCCCCTGGTACCACCCCTGTTGACAGTGAGGACGAAAAGATAATTGCCAACGGCTCTGCAATTTCATCTCTTGCTTCCCATAGAATCCTTGGATATATCCCGTCAGGCCCGGGGGACTTGTCTATCCTCAAGTTTTTCAAAATGCCCAACACATCTTCCTTCCTAACAAGTATTTCCTCGAGCTTACCAATCTGTTTCACACTGTCCTCTCCAACAATATCGCCCCTCTCATTTGTAAATACAGAAGAAAAGTACTCATTCAAGACCTCTCCTATCTCTTCAGACTCAATACACAATCTCCCGCTACTGTCCTTGATCGGACCTACCCTCACTCTAGTCATTCTCATATTTCTCACATATGTGTAAAAGGCCTTGGGGTTTTCCTTGATCCTACCCGCCAAAGATTGTTCATGCCCTCTCTTAGCTCTCCTAATCCCTTTCTTCAGTTCCCTCCTGGCTATCTTGTATCCCTCCAATGCCCTGTCTGAACCTTGTTTCCTCAGCCTTACATAAGTCACCTTTTTCCTCTTAACAAGACATTCAACCTCTCTTGTCAACCATGGTTCCCTCACTCGACCATCTCTTCCCTGCCTGACAGGGACATACATATCAAGGACACGTAGCACCTGTTCCTTGAACAAGTTCCACATTTCACTTGTGTCCTTCCCTGCCAGCCTATGTTCCCAATTTATGCACTTCAATTCTTGTCTGACAACATCGTATTTACCCTTCCCCCAATTGTAAACCTTGCCCTGTTGCACGTACCTATCCCTCTCCATTACTAAAGTGAAAGTCACAGAATTGTGGTCACTATCTCCAAAATGCTCCCCCACTAACAAATCTATCACTTGCCCTGGTTCATTACCAAGTACTTAATCCAATATTGCCCCTCCTCTGGTCGGACAATCTACATACTGTGTTAGAAAAGCTTCCTGGACACACTGCACAAACACCACCCCATCCAAACTATTTGATCTAAAGAGTTTCCACTCAATATTTGGGAAGTTAAAGTCGCCCATGACTACTACCCTATGACTTCTGCACCTTTCCAAAATCTGTATCCCAATCTGTTCCTCCACGTCACTGCTACTATTGGGGGGCCTATAGAAAACTCCTAACAAGGTGACTGCTCCTTTCCTATTTCTGACTTCAACCCATACTACCTCAATAGGGTGATACTCCTCGAACTGCCTTTCTGCAGCTGTTATACTATCTCTAATTAATAATGCCACCCCCCCCACCTCTTTTACCACCCTCCCTAATCTTATTGAAACATCTATAACCAGGGACCTCCAACAACCATTTCTGCCCCTCTTCTATCCAAGTTTCCGTGATGGCCACCACGTCGTAGTCCCAAGTACCGATCCATGCCTTAAGTTCACCCACCTTATTCCTGATGCTTCTTGCGTTGAAGTATACACACTTCAACCCATCTCCGTGCCTGCAAATACTCTCCTTTGTCAGTGTTCCCTTCCCCACTGCCTCATTACATGCTTTGGCGTCCTGAATATCGGCTACCTTAGTTGCTGGACTACAAATCCGGTTCCCATTCCCCTGCCAAATTAGTTTAAACCCTCCCGAAGAGTACTAGCAAACCTCCCTCCCAGGATATTGGTGCCCCTCTGGTTCAGATGCAACCCGTCCTGCTTGTACAGGTCCCACCTTCCCCAGAATGCGCTCCAATTATCCAAATACCTGCAGCCCTCCCTCCTACACCATTCCTGCAGCCACGTGTTCAACTGCACTCTCTCCCTATTCCTAGCCTCGCTATCACGTGGCACCGGCAACAAACCAGAGATGACAACTCTGTCTGTCCTGGCTTTCAACTTCCAGCCTAACTCCCTAAACTTGTTTATTACCTCCACACCCCTTTTCCTACCTATGTCGTTGGTACCAATGTGCACCACGACTTCTGGCTGCTCCCCCTCCCCCTTAAGGATCCTGAAGACACGATCTGAGACATCCCTGGCCCTGGCACCCGGGAGGCAACATACCTTCCGGGAGTCTCGCTCGCGACCACAGAATCTCCTATCTATTCCCCTAACCATTGAATCTCCTACAACTATTGCTTTTCTATTCTCCCCCCTTCCCTTCTGAGCCCCAGAGCCAGACTCCGTGCCAGAGACCTGACCGCTAGGGCCTTCCCCCTGTAGGTCATCCCCCCCAACAGCATCCAAAATGGTATACTTGTTTTGAAGGGGAACGGCCACGAGGGATCCCTGCACTGTCTGCCTGTTTGTTTTTTTCCCCCCGACTGTAACCCAGCTATTCTTGTCCTGTACCTTGGGTGTGGTTACCTCCCTGTAACTCTTCTCTATAACCCCCTCTGCCTCCCGGATGATCCGAAGTTCATCCAGCTTCAGCTCCAGTTCCCTAACACGGTCTTTGAGGAGCTGAAGTTGGGTGCACTTCCCGCAGGTATAGTCAGTGGGGACACCGGTGGTATCCCTCACCACCCACATCCTACAGGAGGAGCATGTAACTGGCCTAGCCTCCATCCCCTCTTACCTTACAGAATATAGCTGCTGTGTGGACTAACTAGATCTCCGCCCTCCGACTCTGCTCCCAGTCAGCTACACTTCCTGTAAACTCCTGGCTCTCTTCGCACTCTTTGCGGAAATGTCGGAAACAAAATGAAAGGAGCACCTTACTCCCTCCTCACCTAACTCCCTCGGTCACCAAACTCTCACTATCGCACTCAAAAAGCACCAAATTCAGCACTCAGTGCAAAAACATAGATATCTTTTTTTTTGAATGCTCTGACTTCTCCTGAATTTAAAGGAGAATTTACAAATCCTACTTCTCCCTCTCCAAGAGGGACTTCCCGAAGGGGGTTCATTTTTGTTATTTCTGGTTCCTCTCCCTGCCCTTTCGTGGATCTTAATTGCATTTTATTCTCTTCTTTTTCAGGGACTTTCTCTGATTTGCCTTTATTCATTTGTTGGTCATTTGGCGAGTTATCGTCATTTGACTTGTTCTTATAAGGGGGTGGCAAATTATCTAGGTCATCCCATTGTTTAAGAGGGGCTGTGGGAACGCCTTCGCCCTGTGGGATTAATGGATATATCCGGGCGGCGTTCCTGCTGGGAAGCCAACAACTCGCGTAACTTACTTCTTTATCGGAACAAGGGGCGGGAATCTCCACCCCCACGCCGAAGTGGCCGCGCCGTCGTGAACGCCGTCGAGGTTCACAACGGCGCGGAACGGCCCCGGTCCCGACCGATTCAGGCCCTGACAATGGGCCAGTATCGGGGCCGCGTCATCTACACGCGCCAGGCCTTGTCGCCCGCGTAAAAGCGGCGCCACATAGATGACGCGGCCGGCGTCGCATAACGGACGTCATCTGCGCATGCGTGGTTGCCGTCCTCTCTAAGTCCGCCCCGCAAGAAGATGGGGGACGGATCTTGCGGGGCCGCGGAAGGAAGGAGGTCCTCCTTCAGAGAGGACGGCCCGACGATCAGTGGGCACCGATCGCGGGCCACCCTACATTCCAGGTGAAGCCCGGTGCAGGATCCCCCCTCGCCCCCCCACAGGCCGCCCCCCCCCCCCAGTGTTCTCGCACCGCCCACGACTGCAGCGGCCAGGTGTGGACGGCGCCGGGGGGAACCCGCCGTTTTGGCCTGGCCGCTCGGCCCATCCGGGCCTCAGAATAGCGGGGGGTGCCGGAGAATCGCCATTTTCGGTGTCTCTGGCGATTCTCCGGCCTGCAAAACTCGACCGGGCCGTTCCCGCCGCTTGGGAGAATCGCGGGAGGGCGACGGACCGGCGTCCCCGGAAATTTTGGCGGCCCAGGCGATTCTCCCAACCGGCCTGGGAGTGGAGAATCTAGCCCAGGGTCTTTTATCATTGACATATATATTCAAAATTTGGCACACCCAATCTTCGTCCGAACCGTATTTCGGCCAAAAGACTGAGGGGTTACGGATTGCTTCTTTTATCCATATGAAGCAACAAAATTTTATTATTGTTTTCCTGTCCTTATTTTTTGTACAACTCTCAAAATCCCAATTCACTAACATCCGACCCACTGGACTTTCTGGTGGGATATTCTTAGCGATTTTCTTATCGGCGCCGTCTCCTTGTTTCGAGTTTTTACTTCCCATTGTAATGTCAACTTCCACTTATTTCTAAGTAAAGTGTCCAGTTTGGACTGGTCCGTCAAAACAATCACAATTCTGAAAGTACTTATATCATCAACCCGCCCATACACTCATACGGATGTCTAGATATAAACTCCAGAGTCCTTATATCATCAATCCGCCCATACACTCATACGGATGTCTAGATAAAAACTCCAGAGTCCTTATATCATCAATCCGCCCATACACTCATACGGATGTCTAGATATAAACTCCAGAGTCCTTATATCATCAACCCGCCCATACACTTATACGGATGTCTAGATATAAACTCCAGAGTCCTTATATCATCAATCTGCCCATACACTTATACGGATGTCTAGATATAAACTCCAGAGTCCTTATATCATCAATCTGCCCATACACTTATACGGATGTCTAGATATAAACTCCAGAGTCCTTATATCATCAATCCGCCCATACACTCATCCGGATGTCTAGATATAAACTCCAGAGTCCTTATATCATCAATCCGCCCATACACTCATCCGGATGTCTAGATATAAACTCCAGAGTCCTTATATCATCAATCCGCCCATACACTCATCCGGATGTCTAGATATAAACTCCAGAGTCCTTATATCATCAATCCGCCCTTGCGGATGTCTAGATATAAACTCCAGAGTCCTTATATCATCAATCCGCCCATACACTCATACGGATGTCTAGATATAAACTCCAGAGTCCTTATATCATCAATCCGCCCAGACACTTATACGGATGTCTAGATATAAACTCCAGAGTCCTTATATCATCAATCCGCCCATACACTCATGCGGATGTCTAGATATAAACTCCAGAGTCCTTATATCATCAATCTGCCCATACACTCATACGGATGTCGAGATATAAACTCCAGAGTCCTTATATCATCAATCCGCCCCGACACTCATACGGATGTCTAGACATAAACTCCAGAGTCCTTATATCATCAATCCGCCCATACACTTATACGGATGTCTAGATTTAAACTCCAGAGTCCTTATATCATCAATCCGCCCTTGCGGATGTCTAGATATAAACTCCAGAGTCCTTATATCATCAATCCGCCCATACACTCATACGGATGTCTAGATATAAACTCCAGAGTCCTTATATCATCAATCCGCCCATACACTCATGCGGATGTCTAGATATAAACTCCAGAGTCCTTATATCATCAATCCGCCCATACACTCATACGGATGTCTAGATATAAACTCCAGAGTCCTTATATCATCAATCCGCCCTTGCGGATGTCTAGATATAAACTCCAGAGTCCTTATATCATCAATCCGACCATACACTCATACGGATGTCTAGATATAAACTCCAGAGTCCTTATATCATCAATCCGCCCTTGCGGATGTCTAGATATAAACTCCAGAGTCCTTATATCATCAATCCGCCCATACACTCATGCGGATGTCTAGATATAAACTCCAGAGTCCTTTTATCATCAATCCGCCCATACACTCATACGGATGTCTAGATATAAACTCCAGAGTCCTTATATCATCAATCTGCCCATACACTCATGCGGATGTCTAGATATAAACTCCAGAGTCCTTATATCATCAATCTGCCCATACACTCATGCGGATGTCTAGATATAAACTCCAGAGTCCTTATATCATCAATCCGCCCATACACTCATACGGATGTCTAGATATAAACTCCAGAGTCCTTATATCATCAATCCGCCCATACACTCATACGGATGTCTAGATATAAACTCCAGAGTCCTTATATCATCAATCTGCCCATACACTCATGCGGATGTCTAGATATAAACTCCAGAGTCCTTATATCATCAATCCGCCCATACACTCATACGGATGTCTAGATATAAACTCCAGAGTCCTTATATCATCAATCCGCCCAGACACTCATACGGATGTCGAGATATAAACTCCAGAGTCCTTATATCATCAATCCGCCCATACACTCATACGGATGTCTAGATATAAACTCCAGAGTCCTTATATCATCAATCTGCCCATACACTCATGCGGATGTCTAGATATAAACACCAGAGTCCTTATATCATCAATCCGCCCATACACTTATACGGATGTCTAGATATAAACTCCAGAGTCCTTATATCATCAATCCGCCCAGACACTCATACGGATGTCTAGATATAAACTCCAGAGTCCTTATATCATCAATCCGCCCAGACACTTATACGGATGTCGAGATATAAACTCCAGAGTCCTTATATCATCAATCCGCCCATACACTCATACGGATGTCTAGATATAAACTCCAGAGTCCTTATATCATCAATCCGCCCAGACACTCATACGGATGTCTAGATATAAACTCCAGAGTCCTTATATCATCAATCCGCCCATACACTCATACGGATGTCTAGATATAAACTCCAGAGTCCTTATATCATCAATCCGCCCATACACTCATCCGGATGTCTAGATATAAACTCCAGAGTCCTTATATCATCAATCCGCCCTTGCGGATGTCTAGATATAAACTCCAGAGTCCTTATATCATCAATCCGCCCATACACTCATACGGATGTCTAGATATAAACTCCAGAGTCCTTATATCATCAATCCGCCCAGACACTTATACGGATGTCTAGATATAAACTCCAGAGTCCTTATATCATCAATCCGCCCATACACTCATGCGGATGTCTAGATATAAACTCCAGAGTCCTTATATCATCAATCTGCCCATACACTCATACGGATGTCGAGATATAAACTCCAGAGTCCTTATATCATCAATCCGCCCCGACACTCATACGGATGTCTAGACATAAACTCCAGAGTCCTTATATCATCAATCCGCCCATACACTTATACGGATGTCTAGATTTAAACTCCAGAGTCCTTATATCATCAATCCGCCCTTGCGGATGTCTAGATATAAACTCCAGAGTCCTTATATCATCAATCCGCCCATACACTCATACGGATGTCTAGATATAAACTCCAGAGTCCTTATATCATCAATCCGCCCATACACTCATGCGGATGTCTAGATATAAACTCCAGAGTCCTTATATCATCAATCTGCCCATACACTCATACGGATGTCTAGATATAAACTCCAGAGTCCTTATATCATCAATCCGCCCTTGCGGATGTCTAGATATAAACTCCAGAGTCCTTATATCATCAATCCGACCATACACTCATACGGATGTCTAGATATAAACTCCAGAGTCCTTATATCATCAATCCGCCCTTGCGGATGTCTAGATATAAACTCCAGAGTCCTTATATCATCAATCCGCCCATACACTCATGCGGATGTCTAGATATAAACTCCAGAGTCCTTTTATCATCAATCCGCCCATACACTCATACGGATGTCTAGATATAAACTCCAGAGTCCTTATATCATCAATCTGCCCATACACTCATGCGGATGTCTAGATATAAACTCCAGAGTCCTTATATCATCAATCTGCCCATACACTCATGCGGATGTCTAGATATAAACTCCAGAGTCCTTATATCATCAATCCGCCCATACACTCATACGGATGTCTAGATATAAACTCCAGAGTCCTTATATCATCAATCCGCCCATACACTCATACGGATGTCTAGATATAAACTCCAGAGTCCTTATATCATCAATCTGCCCATACACTCATGCGGATGTCTAGATATAAACTCCAGAGTCCTTATATCATCAATCCGCCCATACACTCATACGGATGTCTAGATATAAACTCCAGAGTCCTTATATCATCAATCCGCCCAGACACTCATACGGATGTCGAGATATAAACTCCAGAGTCCTTATATCATCAATCCGCCCATACACTCATACGGATGTCTAGATATAAACTCCAGAGTCCTTATATCATCAATCTGCCCATACACTCATGCGGATGTCTAGATATAAACTCCAGAGTCCTTATATCATCAATCCGCCCATACACTCATACGGATGTCTAGATATAAACTCCAGAGTCCTTATATCATCAATCCGCCCAGACACTCATACGGATGTCTAGATATAAACTCCAGAGTCCTTATATCATCAATCCGCCCAGACACTTATACGGATGTCGAGATATAAACTCCAGAGTCCTTATATCATCAATCCGCCCATACACTCATACGGATGTCTAGATATAAACTCCAGAGTCCTTATATCATCAATCCGCCCAGACACTCATACGGATGTCTAGATATAAACTCCAGAGTCCTTATATCATCAATCCGCCCATACACTCATACGGATGTCTAGATATAAACTCCAGAGTCCTTATATCATCAATCCGCCCATACACTCATACGGATGTCTAGATATAAACTCCAGAGTCCTTATATCATCAATCCGCCCATACACTCATGCGGATGTCTGGATATAAACTCCAGAGTCCTTATATCATCAATCCGCCCTTGCGGATGTCTAGATATAAACTCCAGAGTCCTTATATCATCAATCCGCCCATCCATTCATACGGATGTCGAGATATAAACTCCAGAGTCCTTATATCATTGCTAGTGTCACACGGGAGGGTTTAAACTAGTATGGCAGGGGGGTGGGCGCGGGAGCAATAGGTCAGAAGGTGAGAGCATTGAGGGAGAACTAGGGAATAGGGACAGTGTGGCTCTGAGGCAGAGCAGACGGGGAGAAGTTGCTGAACACAGCGGGTCTGGTGGCCTGAAGTGCATATGTTTTAATGCAAGGAGCATTACGGGTAAGGCAGATGAACTTAGAGCTTGGATTACTACTTGGAACTATGAAGTTGTTGCCATTACAGAGACCTCGTTGAGGGAAGGGCAGGATTGGCAGCTAAACGTTCCAGGATTTAGATGTTTCAGGCGGGATAGAGGGGGATGTAAAAGGGGAGGCGGAGTTGCGCTACTTGTTCGGGAGAATATCACAGCTATACTGCGAGAGGACACCTCAGAGGGCAGTGAGGCTATATGGGTAGAGATCAGGAATAAGAAGGGTGCAGTCACAATGTTGGGGGTATACTACAGGCCTCCCAACAGCCAGCGGGAGATAGAGGAGCAGATAGGTAGACAGATTTTGGAAAAGAGTAAAAACAACAGGGTTGTGATGATGGGAGACTTCAACTTCCCCAATATTGACTGGGACTCACTTAGTGCCAGGGGCTTAGACGGGGCGGAGTTTGTAAGGAGCATCCAGGAGGGCTTCTTAAAACAATATGTAAACAGTCCAACTAGGGAAGGGGCGGTACTGGACCTGGTATTGGGGAATGAGCCCGGCCAGGTGGTAGATGTTTCAGTAGGGGAACATTTCGGTAACAGTGACCACAATTCAGTAAGTTTTAAAGTACTGGTGGACAAGGATAAGAGTGGTCCGAGGATGAATGTGCTAAATTGGGGGAAGGCTAATTATAACAATATTAGGCGGGAACTGAAGAACATAGATTGGGGGCGGATGTTTGAGGGCAAATCAACATCTGACATGTGGGAGGCTTTCAAGTGTCAGTTGAAAGGAATACAGGACAGGCATGTTCCTGTGAGGAAGAAAGATAAATACGGCAATTTTCGGGAACCTTGGATGACGAGTGATATTGTAGGCCTCGTCAAAAAGAAAAAGGAGGCATTTGTCAGGGCTAAAAGGCTGGGAACAGACGAAGCCTGTGTGGCATATAAGGAAAGTAGGAAGGAACTTAAGCAAGGAGTCAGGAGGGCTAGAAGGGGTCATGAAAAGTCATTGGCAAATAGGGTTAAGGAAAATCCCAAGGCTTTTTACACGTACATAAAAAGCAAGAGGGTAGCCAGGGAAAGGGTTGGCCCACTGAAGGATAGGCAAGGGAATCTATGTGTGGAGCCAGAGGAAATGGGCGAGGTACTAAATGAATACTTTGCATCAGTATTCACCAAAGAGAAGGAATTGGTAGATGTTGAGTCTGGAGAAGGGGGTATAGATAGCCTGGGTCACATTGTGATCCAAAAAGACGAGGTGTTGGGTGTCTTAAAAAATATTAAGGTAGATAAGTCCCCAGGGCCTGATGGGATCTACCCCAAAATATTGAAGGAGGCTGGAGAGGAAATTGCTGAGGCCTTGACAGAAATCTTTGGATCCTCGCTGTCTTCAGGGGATGTCCCGGAGGACTGGAGAATAGCCAATGTTGTTCCTCTGTTTAAGAAGGGTAGCAAGGATAATCCCGGGAACTACAGGCCGGTGAGCCTTACTTCAGTGGTAGGGAAATTACTGGAGAGAATTCTTCGAGACAGGATCTACTCCCATTTGGAAGCAAATGGACGTATTAGTGAGAGGCAGCACGGTTTTGTGAAGGGGAGGTCGTGTCTCACTAACTTGATAGAGTTTTTCGAGGAGGTCACTAAGATGATTGATGCAGGTAGGGCAGTAGATGTTGTCTATATGGACTTCAGTAAGGCCTTTGACAAGGTCCCTCATGGTAGACTAGTACAAAAGGTGAAGTCACACGGGATCAGGGGTGAACTGGCAAGGTGGATACAGAACTGGCTAGGCCATAGAAGGCAGAGGGTAGCAATGGAGGGATGCTTTTCTAATTGGAGGGCTGTGACCAGTGGTGTTCCACAGGGATCAGTGTTGGGACCTTTGCTGTTTGTAGTATATATAAATGATTTGGAGGAAAATGTAACTGGTCTGATTAGTAAGTTTGCAGACGACACAAAGGTTGGTGGAATTGCGGATAGCGATGAGGACTGTCAGAGGATACAGCAGGATTTAGATTGTCTGGAGACTTGGGCGGAGAGATGGCAGATGGAGTTTAATCCGGACAAATGTGAGATAATGCATTTTGGAAGGGCTAATGCAGGTAGGGAATATACAGTGAATGGTAGAACCCTCAAGAGTATTGAAAGTCAAAGAGATCTAGGAGTCAGAGGCTTTTCCCCAGGGTAGAGGGGTCAATTACTAGGGGGCATAGGTTTAAGGTGAGAGGGGCAAGGTTTAGAGTAGATGTACGAGGCAAGTTTTTTACGCAGAGGGTAGTGGGTGCCTGGAACTCACTACCGGAGGAGGTAGTGGAAGCAGGGACGATAGGGACATTTAAGGGGCATCTTGACAAATATATGAATAGGATGGGAATAGAAGGATACGGACCCAGGAAGTGTAGAAGATTGTAGTTTAGTCGGGCAGTATGGTCGGCACGGGCTTGGAGGGCCGAAGGGCCTGTTCCTGTGCTGTACATTTCTTTGTTCTTTGTTCTTTAGTACAGGTCCACAGGTCATTGAAAGGGGCAACACAGGTGGAGAAGGTAGTCAAGAAGGCATACGGCATGCTTGCCTTCATTGGCCGGGGCATTGAGTATAAGAATTGGCAAGTCATGTTGCAGCTGTATAGAACCTTAGTTAGGCCACACTTGGAGTATAGTGTTCAATTCTGGTCGCCACACTACCAGAAGGATGTGGAGGCTTTAGAGAGGGTGCAGAAGAGATTTACCAGAATGTTGCCTGGTATGGAGGGCATAAGCTATGAGGAGCGATTGAATAAACTCGGTTTGTTCTCACTGGAACGAAGGAGGTTGAGGGGCGACCTGATAGAGGTATACAAAATTATGAGGGGCATAGACAGAGTGGATAGTCAGAGGCTTTTCCCCAGGGTAGAGGGGTCAATTACTAGGGGGCATAGGTTTAAGGTGAGAGGGGCAAGGTTTAGAGTAGATGTACGAGGCAAGTTTTTTACGCAGAGGGTAGTGGGTGCCTGGAACTCACTACCGGAGGAGGTAGTGGAAGCAGGGACGATAGGGACATTTAAGGGGCATCTTGACAAATATATGAATAGGATGGGAATAGAAGGATACGGACCCAGGAAGTGTAGAAGATTGTAGTTTAGTCGGGCAGTATGGTCGGCACGGGCTTGGAGGGCCGAAGGGCCTGTTCCTGTGCTGTACATTTCTTTGTTCTTTGTTCTTTAGTACAGGTCCACAGGTCATTGAAAGGGGCAACACAGGTGGAGAAGGTAGTCAAGAAGGCATACGGCATGCTTGCCTTCATTGGCCGGGGCATTGAGTATAAGAATTGGCAAGTCATGTTGCAGCTGTATAGAACCTTAGTTAGGCCACACTTGGAGTATAGTGTTCAATTCTGGTCGCCACACTACCAGAAGGATGTGGAGGCTTTAGAGAGGGTGCAGAAGAGATTTACCAGAATGTTGCCTGGTATGGAGGGCATAAGCTATGAGGAGCGATTGAATAAACTCGGTTTGTTCTCACTGGAACGAAGGAGGTTGAGGGGCGACCTGATAGGGGTATACAAAATTATGAGGGGCATAGATAGAGTGGATAGTCAGAGGCTTTTCCCCAGGGTAGAGTGGTCAATTACTAGGGGGCATAGGTTTAAGGTGAGAGGGGCAAGGTTTAGAGTAGATGTACGAGGCAAGTTTTTTACGCAGAGGGTAGTGGGTGCCTGGAACTCACTACCGGAGGAGGTAGTGGAAGCAGGGACGATAGGGACATTTAAGGGGCATCTTGACAAATATATGAATAGGATGGGAATAGAAGGATACGGACCCAGGAAGTGTAGAAGATTGTAGTTTAGTCGGGCAGTATGGTCGGCACGGGCTTGGAGGGCCGAAGGGCCTGTTCCTGTGCTGTACATTTCTTTGTTCTTTGTATCATCAATCCGCTCTTGCGGATGTCTAGATATAAACTCCAGAGTCCTTATATCATCAATCCGCCCATACACTCATACGGATGTCTAGATATAAACTCCAGAGTCCTTATATCATCAATCCGCCCATACACTCATACGGATGTCTAGATATAAACTCCAGAGTCCTTATATCATCAATCCGCCCATACACTCATGTGGATGTCTAGATATAAACTCCAGAGTCCTTATATCATCAATCTGCCCATACACTCATACGGATGTCTAGATATAAACTCCAGAGTCCTTATATCATCAATCCGCCCATACACTCATACGGATGTCTAGATATAAACTCCAGAGTCCTTATATCATCAATCCGCCCATACACTCATACGGATGTCTAGATATAAACTCCAGAGTCCTTATATCATCAATCCGCCCATACACTCATACGGATGTCTAGATATAAACTCCAGAGTCCTTATATCATCAATCCGCCCATACACTCATACGGATGTCTAGATATAAACTCCAGAGTCCTTATATCATCAATCCGCCCATACACTCATGCGGATGTCTAGATATAAACTCCAGAGTCCTTATATCATCAATCCGCCCATACACTCATGTGGATGTCTAGATATAAACTCCAGAGTCCTCATATCATCAATCCGCCCATACACTCATGCGGATGTCTAGATATAAACTCCAGAATCCTTATATCATCAATCCGCCCATACACTCATGCGGATGTCTAGATAAAAACTCCAGAGTCCTTATATCATCAATCCGCCCATACACTCATACGGATGTCTCGATATAAACTCCAGAGTCCTTATATCATCAATCCGCCCATACACTTATACGGATGTCTAGATATAAACTCCAGAGTCCTTATATCATCAATCCGCCCTTGCGGATGTCCAGATATAAACTCCAGAGTCCTTATATCATCAATCCGCCCATACACTCATCCGGATGTCTAGATATAAACTCCAGAGTCCTTATATCGTCAATCCGCCCATACACTCATCCGGATGTGTAGATATAAACTCCAGAGTCCTTATATCATCAATCCGCCCTTGCGGATGTCCAGATATAAACTCCAGAGTCCTTATATCATCAATCCGCCCATACACTCATACGGATGTCTAGATATAAACTCCAGAGTCCTTATATCATCAATCCGCCCATACACTCATGCGGATGTCTGGATAAAAACTCCAGAGTCCTTATATCATCAATCCGCCCATACACTCATGCGGATGTCTGGATAAAAACTCCAGAGTCCTTATATCATCAATCCGCCCATACACTCATACGGATGTCTAGATATAAACTCCAGAGTCCTTATATCATCAATCCACCCCTACACTCATGCGGATGTCTAGATATAAACTCCAGAGTCCTTATATCATCAATCCGCCCATACACCCATACGGAGGTCTAGATATAAACTCCAGAGTCCTTATATCATCAATCCGCCCAGACACTTATACGGATGTCTAGATATAAACTCCAGAGTCCTTATATCATCAATCCGCCCATACACTCATACGGATGTCTAGATATAAACTCCAGAGTCCTTATATCATCAATCCGCCCATACACTCATGCGGATGTCTAGATATAAACTCCAGAGTCCTTATATCATCAATCCGCCCATACACTCATACGGATGTCTAGATATAAACTCCAGAGTCCTTATATCATCAATCCGCCCATACACTCATGCGGATGTCTAGATATAAACTCCAGAGTCCTTATATCATCAATCCGCCCATACACTCATACGGATGTCTAGATATAAACTCCAGAGTCCTTATATCATCAATCCGCCCATACACCCATACGGAGGTCTAGATATAAACTCCAGAGTCCTTATATCATCAATCCGCCCATACACTCATGCGGATGTCTAGATATAAACTCCAGAGTCCTTGTATCATCAATCCGCCCATACACCCATACGGAGGTCTAGATATAAACTCCAGAGTCCTTATATCATCAATCCGCCCCGACACTCATACGGATGTCTAGATATAAACTCCAGAGTCCTTATATCATCAATCCGCCCATACACTTATACGGATGTGTAGATATAAACTCCAGAGTCCTTATATCATCAATCCGCCCATACACTCATCCGGATGTGTAGATATAAACTCCAGAGTCCCTATATCATCAATCCGCCCACACACTCATACGGATGTCTAGATATAAACTCCAGAGTCCTGATATCATCAATCCGCCCATACACTCATACGGATGTGTAGATATAAACTCCAGAGTCCTTATATCATCAATCCGCCCATACACTCATACGGATGTCTAGATATAAACTCCAGAGTCCTTATATCATCAATCCGCCCATACACTCATACGGATGTCTAGATATAAACTCCAGAGTACTTATATCATCAATCCGCCCATACACTCATACGGATGTGTAGATATAAACTCCAGAGTACTTATATCATCAATCCGCCCATACACTCATACGGATGTCTAGATATAAACTCCAGAGTCCTTATATCATCAATCCGCCCTTGCGGATGTCTAGATATAAACTCCAGAGTCCTTATATCATCAATCCGCCCATACACTCATACGGATGTCTAGATATAAACTCCAGAGTCCTTATATCATCAATCCGCCCTTGCGGATGTCTAGATATAAACTCCAGAGTCCTTATATCATCAATCCGCCCATACACTCATACGGATGTCTAGATATAAACTCCAGAGTCCTTATATCATCAATCCGCCCATACACTCATACGGATGTCTAGATATAAACTCCAGAGTCCTGATATCATCAATCCGCCCATACACTCATACGGATATCTAGATATAAACTCCAGAGTCCTTATATCATTAATCCGCCCATACACTCATGCGGATGTGTAGATAAAAACTCCAGAGTCCTAAGATCATCAATCCGCCCCTACACTCATACGGATGTCTAGATATAAACTCCAGAGTCCTTATACCATCAATCCGCCCCGACACTCATACGGATGTCTAGATTTAAACTCCAGAGTCCTTATATCATCAATCCGCCCATACACTTATACGGATGTCTAGATATAAACTCCAGAGTCCTTATATCATCAATCCACCCTTGCGGATGTCCAGATATAAACTCCAGAGTCCTTATATCATCAATGCGCCCATACACTCATCCGGATGTGTAGATATAAACTCCAGAGTCCTTATATCATCAATCCGCCCATACACTTATACGGATGTCTAGATATAAACTCCAGAGTCCTTATATCATCAATCCGCCCATACACTCATCCGGATGTGTAGATATAAACTCCAGAGTCCTTATATCATTAATCTGCCCATACACTTATACGGATGTCTAGATATAAACTCCAGAGTCCTTATATCATCAATCTGCCCATACACTTATACGGATGTCTAGATATAAACTCCAGAGTCCTTATATCATCAATCCGCCCCGACACTCATACGGATGTCTAGATATAAACTCCAGAGTCCTTATATCATCAATCCGCCCATACACTCATCCGGATGTGTAGATATAAACTCCAGAGTCCTTATATCATTAATCCGCCCATACACTTATACGGATGTCTAGATATAAACTCCAGAGTCCTTATATCATTAATCCGCCCATACACTTATACGGATGCCTAGATATAAACTCCAGAGTCCTTATATCATCAATCCGCCCATACACTTATACGGATGTCTAGATATAAACTCCAGAGTCCTTATATCATCAATCCGCCCTTGCGGATGTTTAGATACGAACCCAAGTTAACAAGGTAATACTTAAAAGTCGCTTTTATTACCTTCCTCCGTGCACAGAGTTGCCTGACTTTCCCTCACGGCGTGCCGGCCACTATAATCCGTTATTTGCTTCTTCAGAATGACTACCGTAGGAACGTGTTCAGTTGACCGTGGGTAACTACTCAAGACGAAGTACGAGGTTTTGGGTCAGTGGTTGGGTTTAGGGTCAGTGATTGGGGTTTAGGGTCAGTGATTGTGGTTTAGGGTCAGTGATTAGGGTTTAGGGTCAGTGATTGGGGTTTAGGGTCAGTGGTTTGGTTTAGGGTCAGTGATTGGGTTTAGGGTCAGTGGTTGGATTTAGGGTCAGTGGTTGGATTTAGGGTCAGTGATTGGGGTTTAGGGTCAGTGGTTGGGTTTAGGGTCAGTGATTAGGGTTTAGGGTCAGTGATTAGGGTTTAGGGTCAGTGATTAGGTTTAGGGTCAGTGATTGGGGTTTAGGGTCAGTGGTTAGGGTCAGTGATTGTCGTTTAGGGTCACTGGTTAGGTTTAGGGTCAGTGATTAGGGTTTAGGGTCAGTGATTAGGGTTTAGGGTCAGTGATTGGGGTTTAGGGTCAGTGGTTTGGTTTAGGGTCAGTGATTGGGGTTTAGGGTCAGTGGTTGGGTTTATGGTCAGTGGTTTGGTTTAGGGTCAGTGATTGGGTTTAGGGTCAGTGGTTGGATTTAGGTCAGTGGTTGGGTTTAGGGTCAGTGATTGGGGTTTAGGGTCAGTGGTTAGGGTCAGTGATTGTGGTTTAGGGTCACTGGTTAGGTTTAGGGTCAGTGATTAGGGTTTAGGGTCAGTGATTAGGGTTTAGGGTCAGTGATTGGGGTTTAGGGTCAGTGGTTTGGTTTAGGGTCAGTGATTGGGGTTTAGGGTCAGTGGTTGGGTTTATGGTCAGTGGTTTGGTTTAGGGTCAGTGATTGGGTTTAGGGTCAGTGGTTGGATTTAGGGTCAGTGGTTGGGTTTAGGGTCAGTGATTGGGGTTTAGGGTCAGTGGTTGGGTTTAGGGTCAGTGATTAGGGTTTAGGGTCAGTGATTAGGGTTTAGGGTCAGTGATTGGGTTTAGGGTCAGTGATTGGGGTTTAGGGTCAGTGGTTAGGGTCAGTGATTGTGGTTTAGGGTCACTTGTTAGGTTTAGGGTCAGTGATTAGGGTTTAGGGTCAGTGATTAGGGTTTAGGGTCAGTGGTTGCGTTTAGGGCCAGTAATTGGGGTTTAGGGTCAGTGGTTAGGGTCAGTGATTGTGGTTTAGGGTCACTGGTTAAGTTTAGGGTCAGTGATTAGGGTTTAGGGTCAGTGATTAGGGTTTATGGTCAGTGGTTTGGTTTAGGGTCAGTGATTGGGTTTAGGGTCAGTGGTTGGATTTAGGGTCAGTGATTGGGGTTTAGGGTCAGTGGTTGGGTTTAGGGTCAATGATTAGGGTTTAGGGTCAGTGATTAGGGTTTAGGGTCAGTGATTGGGGTTTAGGGTCAGTGGTTTGGTTTAGGGTCAGTGATTGGGGTTTAGGGTCAGTGGTTGGGTTTATGGTCAGTGGTTTGGTTTAGGGTCAGTGATTGGGTTTAGGGTCAGTGGTTGGATTTAGGGTCAGTGGTTGGGTTTAGGGTCAGTGATTGGGGTTTAGGGTCAGTGGTTGGGTTTAGGGTCAGTGATTAGGGTTTAGGGTCAGTGATTAGGGTTTAGGGTCAGTGATTGGGTTTAGGGTCAGTGATTGGGGTTTAGGGTCAGTGGTTAGGGTCAGTGATTGTGGTTTAGGGTCACTTGTTAGGTTTAGGGTCAGTGATTAGGGTTTAGGGTCAGTGATTAGGGTTTAGGGTCAGTGGTTGCGTTTAGGGCCAGTAATTGGGGTTTAGGGTCAGTGGTTAGGGTCAGTGATTGTGGTTTAGGGTCACTGGTTAGGTTTAGGGTCAGTGATTAGGGTTTAGGGTCAGTGATTAGGGTTTAGGGTCAGTGATTAGGGTTTATGGTCAGTGGTTTGGTTTAGGGTCAGTGATTGGGTTTAGGGTCAGTGGTTGGATTTAGGGTCAGTGATTGGGGTTTAGGGTCAGTGGTTGGGTTTAGGGTCAATGATTAGGGTTTAGGGTCAGTGATTAGGGTTTAGGGTCAGTGGTTGGATTTAGGGTCAATGGTTGGGTTTAGGGTCAGTGATTGGGGTTTAGGGTCAGTGGTTGCGTTTAGGGTCAGTGATTGGGGTTTAGGGTCAGTGGTTGGCTTTAGGGTCAGTGATTGGGGTTTAGGGTCAGTGGTTGGGTTTAGGGACAGTGATTAGGGTTTAGGGTCAGTGATTAGGCTTTAGGGTCAGTGGTTGGATTTAGGGTTAGTGGTTGGGTTTAGGGTCAGTGATTGGGGTTTAGGGTCAGTGGTTGGGTTTAGGGTCAGTGATTAGGGTTTAGGGTCAGTGGTCGGGTTTAGGGTCAGTGATTGGGGTTTAGGGTCAGTGGTTGGGTTTAGGGTCAGTGATTAGGGTTTAGGGTCAGTGATTAGGGTTTAGGGTCAGTGATTAGGGTTTAGGGTCAGTGGTTGGATTTAGGGTCAGTGGTTGGGTTTAGGGTCAGTGATTAGGATTTAGGGTCAGTGATTGGGGTTTAGGGTCAGTGGTTGGATTTAGGGTCAGTGGTTAGGTTTAGGGTCAGTGATTGGGGTTTAGGGTCAGTGATTGGGGTTTAGGGTCAGTGGTTGGGTTGAGGGTCAGTGATTAGGGTTTAGGGTCAGTGATTAGGGTTTAGGGTCAGTGGTTGGATTTAGGGTCAGTGATTAGGGTTTAGGGTCAGTGATTGGGGTTTAGGGTCAGTGATTGGGGTTTAGAGTCAGTGATTAGGGTTTAGGGTCAGTGATTGGGGTTTAGGGTAAGTGATTAGGGTTTAGGGTCAGTGGTTGGGTTTAGGGTCAGTGATTGGGTTTAGGGTCAGTGATTGGGGTTTAGGGTCAGTGGTTGGATTTAGGGTCAGTGATTAGGGTTAGGGTCAGTGATTAGAGTTTAGGGTCAGTGATTGGGTTTTAGGGTCAGTGATTAGGGTCAGTGGTTAGGGTTTAGGGTCAGTGATTGGGGTTTAGGGTCAGTGGTTGGGTTTAGGGTCAGTGATTGGGGTTTAAGGTCAGTGGTTGGATTTAAGGTCAGTGATTAGGGTTTAGGGTCAGTGATTAGGGTTTAGGGTCAGTGATTAGGGTTTAGGGTCAGTGATTGGGGTTTAGGGTCAGTGATTAGGGTTTAGGGTCAGTGGTTAGGGTTTAGGGTCAGTGATTGGGGTTTAAAGTCAGTGATTAGGGTTTAGGGTCAGTGATTAGGGTTTAGCGTCAGTGGTTGGGTTTAGGGTCAGTGATTGGGGTTTAGGGTCAGTGATTGGGGTTGAGGGTCAGTGATTGGGGTTGAGGGTCAGTGATTAGGGTCAGTGGTTAGGGTTTAGGGTCAGTGATTGCGGTTTAGGGTCAGTGATTAGGGTTTAGGGTCTGTGGTTGGGTCTAGGGTCAGTGATTGGGGTTTAGGGTCAGTGATTGGGGTTGAGGGTCAGTGATTGGGGTTTAGGGTCAGTGATTAGGGTCAGTGGTTAGGGTTTTGGGTCAGTGATTGGGGTTTAGGGTCGGTGATTGGGGTTTAGGGTCGGTGATTGGGGTTTAGGGTCGGTGATTGGGGTTAAGGGTCGGTGATTGGGGTTTAGGGTCAGTGGTTGGATTTAGGGTCAGTGATTGGGGTTTAGGGTCAGTGGTTGGGGTTTAGGGTCAGTGGTTAGGGTTTAGGGTCAGTGATTAGGGTTTAGGGTCAGTAATTGGGGTTTAGGGTCAGTGATTGGGGTTTAGGGTCAGTGATTGGGGTTTAGGGTCAGTGATTAGGGTTTAGGGTCAGTGGTTGGGTGTAGGGTCAGTGATTGGGGTTTAGTGTCAGTGATTGGGGTTTAGGGTCGGTGATTAGGGTTTAGGGTCAGTGGTTGGGTTTAGGGTCAGTGATTAGGATTTAGGGTCAGTGATTAGGGTTTAGGGTCAGTGGTTGGGTTTAGGGTCAGTGATTCGGGTTTAGGGTCAGTGATTAGGGTCAGTGGTTAGGGTTTAGGGTTTAGGGTCAGTGATTGGGGTTTAGGGTCAGTGATTGGGGTTTAGGGTCAGTGATTAGGGTCAGTGGTTAGGGTTTAGGGTCAGTGATTGGGGTTTAGGGTCAGTGATTAGGGTTTAGGGTCAGTGATTGAGGTTTAGGGTCAGTGATTAGGGTTTAGAGTCAGTGATTGGGGTTTAGGGTCAGTGGTTGAGGTTTAGGGTCAGTGATTAGGGTTTCGTGTCAGTGATTGGGGTTGAGGGTCAGTGGTTGGGGTTTTGGGTCAGTGATTAGGGTTTAGGGTCAGTGATTGGGGTTTAGGGTCAGTGATTAGGGTTTAGGGTCAGTGATTGGGGTTTAGGGTCAGTGATTGGGTTTAGGGTCAGTGGTTGGGTTTATGGTCAGTGGTTGGGTTTAGGGTCAGTGATTAGAGTTTAGGGTCAGTGATTAGGGTTTAGGGTCAGTGATTGGGTTTAGGGTCAGTGATTGGGGTTTAGGGTCAGTGGTTAGGTTCAGTGATTGTGGTTTAGGGTCACTGGTTAGGTTTAGGGTCAGTGATTAGGGTTTAGGGTCAGTGATTAGGGTTTAGGGTCAGTGGTTGCGTTTAGGGCCAGTGATTGGGGTTTACGGTCAGTGGTTAGGGTCAGTGATTGTGGTTTAGGGTCACTGGTTAGGTTTAGGGTCAGTGATTAGGGTTTAGGGTCAGTGATTAGGGTTTAGGGTCAGTGATTAGGGTTTATGGTCAGTGGTTTGGTTTAGGGTCAGTGATTGGGTTTAGGGTCAGTGGTTGGATTTAGGGTCAGTGGTTGGGTTTAGGCTCAGTGATTGGGGTTTAGGGTCAGTGGTTGGGTTTAGGGTCAGTGGTTAGGGTTTAGGGTCAGTGATTGCGGTTTAGGGTCAGTGATTAGGGTTTAGGGTCTGTGGTT
This sequence comes from Scyliorhinus torazame, assembly GCF_047496885.1. NCBI lineage: Eukaryota > Metazoa > Chordata > Chondrichthyes > Carcharhiniformes > Scyliorhinidae > Scyliorhinus > Scyliorhinus torazame. Next base: position 402,013,568 of record NC_092708.1, on the reverse strand, counting down.
GGGTCTAGGGTCAGTGATTGGGGTTTAGGGTCAGTGATTGGGGTTGAGGGTCAGTGATTGGGGTTTAGGGTCAGTGATTAGGGTCAGTGATTAGGGTTAGGGTCAGTGATTAGAGTTTAGGGTCAGTGATTGGGTTTTAGGGTCAGTGATTAGGGTCAGTGGTTAGGGTTTAGGGTCAGTGATTGGGGTTTAGGGTCAGTGGTTGGGTTTAGGGTCAGTGATTGGGGTTTAAGGTCAGTGGTTGGATTTAAGGTCAGTGATTAGGGTTTAGGGTCAGTGATTAGGGTTTAGGGTCAGTGATTAGGGTTTAGGGTCAGTGATTGGGGTTTAGGGTCAGTGATTAGGGTTTAGGGTCAGTGGTTAGGGTTTAGGGTCAGTGATTGGGGTTTAAAGTCAGTGATTAGGGTTTAGGGTCAGTGATTAGGGTTTAGCGTCAGTGGTTGGGTTTAGGGTCAGTGATTGGGGTTTAGGGTCAGTGATTGGGGTTGAGGGTCAGTGATTGGGGTTGAGGGTCAGTGATTAGGGTCAGTGGTTAGGGTTTAGGGTCAGTGATTGCGGTTTAGGGTCAGTGATTAGGGTTTAGGGTCTGTGGTTGGGTCTAGGGTCAGTGATTGGGGTTTAGGGTCAGTGATTGGGGTTGAGGGTCAGTGATTGGGGTTTAGGGTCAGTGATTAGGGTCAGTGGTTAGGGTTTTGGGTCAGTGATTGGGGTTTAGGGTCGGTGATTGGGGTTTAGGGTCGGTGATTGGGGTTTAGGGTCGGTGATTGGGGTTAAGGGTCGGTGATTGGGGTTTAGGGTCAGTGGTTGGATTTAGGGTCAGTGATTGGGGTTTAGGGTCAGTGGTTGGGGTTTAGGGTCAGTGGTTAGGGTTTAGGGTCAGTGATTAGGGTTTAGGGTCAGTAATTGGGGTTTAGGGTCAGTGATTGGGGTTTAGGGTCAGTGATTGGGGTTTAGGGTCAGTGATTAGGGTTTAGGGTCAGTGGTTGGGTGTAGGGTCAGTGATTGGGGTTTAGGGTCAGTGATTGGGGTTTAGGGTCGGTGATTAGGGTTTAGGGTCAGTGGTTGGGTTTAGGGTCAGTGATTAGGATTTAGGGTCAGTGATTAGGGTTTAGGGTCAGTGGTTGGGTTTAGGGTCAGTGATTCGGGTTTAGGGTCAGTGATTAGGGTCAGTGGTTAGGGTTTAGGGTTTAGGGTCAGTGATTGGGGTTTAGGGTCAGTGATTGGGGTTTAGGGTCAGTGATTAGGGTCAGTGGTTAGGGTTTAGGGTCAGTGATTGGGGTTTAGGGTCAGTGATTAGGGTTTAGGGTCAGTGATTGAGGTTTAGGGTCAGTGATTAGGGTTTAGAGTCAGTGATTGGGGTTTAGGGTCAGTGGTTGAGGTTTAGGGTCAGTGATTAGGGTTTCGTGTCAGTGATTGGGGTTGAGGGTCAGTGGTTGGGGTTTTGGGTCAGTGATTAGGGTTTAGGGTCAGTGATTGGGGTTTAGGGTCAGTGATTAGGGTTTAGGGTCAGTGATTGGGGTTTAGGGTCAGTGATTGGGTTTAGGGTCAGTGGTTGGGTTTATGGTCAGTGGTTGGGTTTAGGGTCAGTGATTAGAGTTTAGGGTCAGTGATTAGGGTTTAGGGTCAGTGATTGGGTTTAGGGTCAGTGATTGGGGTTTAGGGTCAGTGGTTAGGTTCAGTGATTGTGGTTTAGGGTCACTGGTTAGGTTTAGGGTCAGTGATTAGGGTTTAGGGTCAGTGATTAGGGTTTAGGGTCAGTGGTTGCGTTTAGGGCCAGTGATTGGGGTTTACGGTCAGTGGTTAGGGTCAGTGATTGTGGTTTAGGGTCACTGGTTAGGTTTAGGGTCAGTGATTAGGGTTTAGGGTCAGTGATTAGGGTTTAGGGTCAGTGATTAGGGTTTATGGTCAGTGGTTTGGTTTAGGGTCAGTGATTGGGTTTAGGGTCAGTGGTTGGATTTAGGGTCAGTGGTTGGGTTTAGGCTCAGTGATTGGGGTTTAGGGTCAGTGGTTGGGTTTAGGGTCAGTGGTTAGGGTTTAGGGTCAGTGATTGCGGTTTAGGGTCAGTGATTAGGGTTTAGGGTCTGTGGTTGGGTCTAGGGTCAGTGATTGGGGTTTAGGGTCAGTGATTGGGGTTGAGGGTCAGTGATTGGGGTTTAGGGTCAGTGATTAGGGTCAGTGGTTAGGGTTTTGGGTCAGTGATTGGGGTTTAGGGTCGGTGATTGGGGTTTAGGGTCGGTGATTGGGGTTTAGGGTCGGTGATTGGGGTTAAGGGTCGGTGATTGGGGTTTAGGGTCAGTGGTTGGATTTAGGGTCAGTGATTGGGGTTTAGGGTCAGTGGTTGGGGTTTAGGGTCAGTGGTTAGGGTTTAGGGTCAGTGATTAGGGTTTAGGGTCAGTAATTGGTGTTTAGGGTCAGTGATTGGGGTTTAGGGTCAGTGATTGGGGTTTAGGGTCAGTGATTAGGGTTTAGGGTCAGTGGTTGGGTGTAGGGTCAGTGATTGGGGTTTAGGGTCAGTGATTGGGGTTTAGGGTCGGTGATTAGGGTTTAGGGTCAGTGGTTGGGTTTAGGGTCAGTGATTAGGATTTAGGGTCAGTGATTAGGGTTTAGGGTCAGTGGTTGGGTTAGGGTCAGTGATTCGGGTTTAGGGTCAGTGATTAGGGTCAGTGGTTAGGGTTTAGGGTTTAGGGTCAGTGATTGGGGTTTAGGGTCAGTGATTGGGGTTTAGGGTCAGTGATTAGGGTCAGTGGTTAGGGTTTAGGGTCAGTGATTGGGGTTTAGGGTCAGTGATTAGGGTTTAGGGTCAGTGATTGAGGTTTAGGGTCAGTGATTAGGGTTTAGAGTCAGTGATTGGGGTTTAGGGTCAGTGGTTGAGGTTTAGGGTCAGTGATTAGGGTTTCGTGTCAGTGATTGGGGTTGAGGGTCAGTGGTTGGGGTTTTGGGTCAGTGATTAGGGTTTAGGGTCAGTGATTGGGGTTTAGGGTCAGTGATTAGGGTTTAGGGTCAGTGATTGGGGTTTAGGGTCAGTGATTGGGTTTAGGGTCAGTGGTTGGGTTTATGGTCAGTGGTTGGGTTTAGGGTCAGTGATTAGAGTTTAGGGTCAGTGATTAGGGTTTAGGGTCAGTGATTGGGTTTAGGGTCAGTGATTGGGGTTTAGGGTCAGTGGTTAGGTTCAGTGATTGTGGTTTAGGTTCACTGGTTAGGTTTAGGGTCAGTGATTAGGGTTTAGGGTCAGTGATTAGGGTTTAGGGTCAGTGGTTGCGTTTAGGGCCAGTGATTGGGGTTTAGGGTCAGTGGTTAGGGTCAGTGATTGTGGTTTAGGGTCACTGGTTAGGTTTAGGGTCAGTGATTAGGGTTTAGGGTCAGTGATTACGGTTTAGGGTCAGTGATTAGGGTTTATGGTCAGTGGTTTGGTTTAGGGTCAGTGATTGGGTTTAGGGTCAGTGGTTGGATTTAGGGTCAGTGGTTGGGTTTAGGCTCAGTGATTGGGGTTTAGGGTCAGTGGTTGGGTTTAGGGTCAATGATTAGGGTTTAGGGTCAGTGATTAGGGTTTAGGGTCAGTGGTTGGATTTAGGGTCAGTGGTTGGGTTTTGGGTCAGTGATTGGGGTTTAGGGTCAGTGGTTGCGTTTAGGGTCAGTGATTAGGGTTTAGGGTCAGTAATTGGGGTTTAGGGTCAGTGATTGGGGTTTAGGGTCTGTGATTAGGGTTTAGGGTCAGTGGTTGGGTTTAGGGTCAGTGATTGGGATTTAGGGTCAGTGGTTGGGTTTAGGGTCAGTGATTAGGGTTTAGGGTCAGTGATTGGGGTTTAGGGTAAGTGATTGGGGTTTAGGGTCAGTGATTGGGGTTTAGGGTCAGTGATTAGGGTTTAGGGTCAGTGGTTGGGTTTAGGGTCAGTGATTGGGGTTTGGGGTCAGTGATTGGGGTTTAGGGTCGGTGATTAGGGTTTAGGGTCAGTGGTTGGGTTTAGGGTCAGTGATTCGGGTTTAGGGTCAGTGATTAGGGTCAGTGGTTAGGGTTTAGGGTTTAGGGTCAGTGATTGGGGTTTAGGGTCAGTGATTGGGGTTTAGGGTCAGTGATTAGGGTCAGTGGTTAGGGTTTGGGGTCAGTGGTTAGGGTTTAGGGTCAGTGATTGGGGTTTAGGGTCAGTGATTAGGGTTTAGGGTCAGTGATTGAGGTTTAGGGTCAGTGATTAGGGTTTAGGGTCAGTGATTGGGGTTTAGGGTCAGTGGTTGGGGTTTAGGGTCAGTGATTAGGGTTTCGTGTCAGTGATTGGGGTGAGGGTCAGTGGTTGGGGTTTAGGGTCAGTGATTAGGGTTTAGGGTCAGTGATTGGGGTTTAGAATCAGTGATTGGGTTTAGGGTCAGTGGTTGGGTTTATGGTCAGTGGTTTGGTTTAGGGTCAGTGATTGGGTTTAGGGTCAGTGGTTGGATTTAGGGTCAGTGGTTGGGTTTAGGGTCAGTGATTGGGGTTTAGGGTCAGTGGTTGGGTTTAGGGTCAGTGATTAGGGTTTAGGGTCAGTGATTAGGGTTTAGGGTCAGTGATTGTGTTTAGGGTCAGTGATTGGGGTTTAGGGTCAGTGGTTACGGTCAGTGATTGTGGTTTAGGGTCACTGGTTAGGTTTAGGGTCAGTGATTAGGGTTTAGGGTCAGTGGTTGCGTTTAGGGCCAGTGATTGGGGTTTAGGGTCAGTGGTTAGGGTCAGTGATTGTGGTTTAGGGTCACTGGTTAGGTTTAGGGTCAGTGATTAGGGTTTAGGGTCAGTGATTAGGGTTTAGGGTCAGTGATTAGGGTTTATGGTCAGTGGTTTGGTTTAGGGTCAGTGATTGGGTTTAGGGTCAGTGGTTGGATTTAGGGTCAGTGGTTGGGTTTAGGGTCAGTGATTGGGGTTTAGGGTCAGTGGTTGGGTTTAGGGTCAATGATTAGGGTTTAGGATCAGTGATTAGGGTTTAGGGTCAGTGGTTGGATTTAGGGTCAGTGGTTGGGTTTAGGGTCAGTGATTGGGGTTTAGGGTCAGTGGTTGCGTTTAGGGTCAGCGATTGCGGTTTAGGGTCAGTGGTTGGTTTTAGGGTCAGTGATTGGGGTTTAGGGTCAGTGATTGGGGTTTAGGGTCAGTGGTTGGGTTTAGGGTCAGTGATTAGGGTTTAGGGTCAGTGATTAGGGTTTAGGGTCAGTGGTTGGATTTAGCATTAGTGGTTGGGTTTAGGGTCAGTGATTGGGGTTTAGGGTCAGTGGTTGGGTTTAGGGTCAGTGATTAGGGTTTAGGGTCAGTGATTGGGGTTTAGGGTCAGTGGTCGGGTTTAGGGTCAGTGATTGGGGTTTAGGGTCAGTGGTTGGGTTTAGGGTCAGTGATTAGGGTTTAGGGTCAGTGATTAGGGTTTAGGGTCAGTGGTTGGATTTAGGGTCAGTGGTTGGGTTTAGGGTCAGTGATTAGGGTTTAGGGTCAGTGATTGGGGTTTAGGGTCAGTGGTTGGATTTAGGGTCAGTGGTTAGGTTTAGGGTCAGTGATTGGGGTTTAGGGTCAGTGATTGGGGTTTAGGGTCAGTGGTTGGGTTTAGGGTCAGTGATTAGGGTTTAGGGTCAGTGATTAGGGTTTAGGGTCAGTGGTTGGATTTAGGGTCAGTGATTTGGGTTTAGGGTCAGTGGTTGGATTTAGGGTCAGTGGTTGAGGTTTAGGGTCAGTGATTAGTGTTTAGGGTCAGTGATTAGGGTTTACGGTCAGTGATTAGGGTTTAGGGTCAGTGATTGGAGTTTAGGGTCAGTGGTTGGATTTAGGGTCAGTGATTGGGGTTTAGGGTCAGTGATTAGGGTTTAGGGTCAGTGGTTGGGTTTAGGGTCAGTGATTGGGGTTTAGGGTCAGTGGTTGGATTTAGGGTCAGTGATTAGGGTTAGGGTCAGTGATTAGAGTTTATGGTCAGTGATTGGGGTTTAGGGTCAGTGATTAGGGTCAGTGGTTAGGGTTTAGGGTCAGTGATTGGGGTTTAGGGTCAGTGGTTGGGTTTAGGGTCAGTGATTGGGGTTTAGGGTCAGTGGTTGGATTTAGGTTCAGTGATTAGGGTTTAGGGTCAGTGATTAGGGTTTAGGGTCAGTGATTAGGGTTTAGGGTCAGTGATTGGGGTTTAGGGTCAGTGATTGGGGTTTAGGGTCAGTGGTTAGGGTTTAGGGTCAGTGATTGGGGTTTAAAGTCAGTGATTAGGGTTTCGGGTCAGTGATTGGGGTTTAGGGTCAGTGGTTGGGTTTAGGGTCAGTGATTGGGGTTTAGGGTCAGTGATTGGGGTTGAGGGTCAGTGATTGGGGTTGAGGGTCAGTGGTTAGGGTTTAGGGTCAGTGATTGGGGTTTAGGGTCAGTGATTAGGGTTTAGGGTCTGTGGTTGGGTCTAGGGTCAGTGATTGGGGTTGAGGGTCAGTGATTGGGGTTGAGGGTCAGTGATTGGGGTTTAGGGTCAGTGATTAGGGTCAGTGGTTAGGGTTTTGGGTCAGTGATTGGGGTTTAGGGTCGGTGATTGGGGTTTAGGGTCGGTGATTGGGGTTTAGGGTCGTTGATTGGGGTTTAGAGTCGGTGATTGGGGTTTAGGGTCGGTGATTGGGGTTTAGGGTCAGTGGTTGGATTTAGGGTCAGTGATTGGGGTTTAGGGTCAGTGGTTGGGGTTTAGGGTCAGTGGTTAGGGTTTAGGGTCAGTGATTAGCGTTTAGGGTCAGTAATTGGGGTTTAGAGTCAGTGATTGGGGTTTAGGGTCTGTGATTAGGGTTTAGGGTCAGTGGTTGGGTTTAGGGTCAGTGATTGGGATTTAGGGTCAGTGGTTGGGTTTAGGGTCAGTGATTAGGGTTTAGGGTCAGTGATTGGGGTTTAGGGTCAGTGATTGGGGTTTAGGGTCAGTCATTGGGGTTTAGGGTCAGTGATTAGGGTTTAGGGTCAGTGGTTGGGTTTAGGGTCAGTGATTGGGGTTTAGGGTCAGTGATTAGGGTTTAGGGTCAGTGGTTGGGTTTAGGGTCAGTGATTAGGATTTAGGGTCAGTGATTAGGGTTTAGCGTCAGTGGTTGGGTTAGGGTCAGTGATTCGGGTTTAGGGTCAGTGATTAGGGTCAGTGGTTAGGGTTTAGGGTTTAGGGTCAGTGATTGGGGTTTAGGGTCAGTGATTGGGGTTTAGGGTCAGTGATTAGGTTCAGTGGTTAGGGTTTAGGGTCAGTGATTGGGGTTTAGGGTCAGTGATTAGGGTTTAGGGTCAGTGATTGAGGTTTAGGGTCAATGATTAGGGTTTAGGGTCAGTGATTGGGGTTTAGGGTCAGTGGTTGGGGTTTAGGGTCAGTGATTAGGGTTTAGTGTCAGTGATTGGGGTTGAGGGTCAGTGGTTGGGGTTTAGGGTCAGTGATTAGGGTTTAGGGTCAGTGATTGGGGTTTAGGGTCAGTGATTGGGGTTTAGGGTCAGTGATTGGGTTTAGGGTCAGTGGTTAGGGTTTAGGGTCAGTGGTTAGGGTTTAGGGTCAGTGATTGGGGTTTAGCGTCAGTGATTAGGGTTTAGGGTCAGTGATTAGGGTTTAGGGTCAGTGGTTGGGTTTAGGTTCGGTGATTGGGGTTTAGGGTCAGTGATTGGGGTTGAAGGTCAGTGATTGGCATTTAGGGTCAGTGATTAGAGTCAGTGGTTAGGGTTTAGGGTCAGTGATTGGGGTTTAGGGTCAGTGATTGGGTTTAGGGTCAGTGATTGGGGTTTAGGGTCAGTGATTAGGGTTTAGGGTCAGTGATTAGTGTTTAGGGTCAGTGATTGGGGTTTAGGGTCAGTGATTAGGGTTTAGGGTCAGTGATTAGGGTTTAGGGTCAGTGATTGGGTTTAGGGTCAGTGATTGGGGTTTAGGGTCAGTGATTGGGGTTTAGGGTCAGTGGTTCGATTTAGGGTCAGTGATTAGGGTTTAGGGTCAGTGGTTGGATTTAGGGTCAGTGATTAGGGTTGAGGGTCAGTGATTAGGGTTGAGGGTCAATGATTGGGGTTTAGGGTCAGTGATTGGGGTTTAGGGTCAGTGATTAGGGTCAGTGGTTAGGGTTTAGGGTCAGTGATTGGGGTTTAGGGTCAGTGATTAGGGTTTAGGGTCAGTGATTGAGGTTTAGGGTCAGTGATTAGGGTTTAGGGTCAGTGATTGGGGTTTAGGGTCAGTGGTTGGGGTTTAGGGTCAGTGATTAGGGTTTCGTGTCAGTGATTGGGGTGAGGGTCAGTGGTTGGGGTTTAGGGTCAGTGATTAGGGTTTAGGGTCAGTGATTGGGGTTTAGGGTCAGTGATTGGGGTTTAGGGTCAGTGATTAGGGTTTAAGGTCAGTGATTGGGGTTTAGGATCAGTGATTGGGTTTAGGGTCAGTGGTTGGGTTTATGGTCAGTGGTTTGGTTTAGGGTCAGTGATTGGGTTTCGGGTCAGTGGTTGGATTTAGGGTCAGTGGTTGGGTTTAGGGTCAGTGATTGGGGTTTAGGGTCAGTGGTTGGGTTTAGGGTCAGTGATTAGGGTTTAGGGTCAGTGATTAGGGTTTAGGGTCAGTGATTGGGTTTAGGGTCAGTGATTGGGTTTAGGGTCAGTGATTGGGGTTTAGGGTCAGTGGTTAGGGTCAGTGATTGTGGTTTAGGGCCACTGGTTAGGTTTAGGGTCAGTGATTAGGGTTTAGGGTCAGTGATTAGGGTTTAGGGTCAGTGGTTGCGTTTAGGGCCAGTGATTGGGGTTTAGGGTCAGTGGTTAGGGTCAGTGATTGTGGTTTAGGGTCACTGGTTAGGTTTAGGGTCAGTGATTAGGGTTTAGGGTCAGTGATTAGGGTTTAGGGTCAGTGATTAGGGTTTATGGTCAGTGGTTTGGTTTAGGGTCAGTGATTGGGTTTAGGGTCAGTGGTTGGATTTAGGGTCAGTGGTTGGGTTTAGGGTCAGTGATTGGGGTTTAGGGTCAGTGGTTGGGTTTAGGGTCAATGATTAGGGTTTAGGGTCAGTGATTAGGGTTTAGGGTCAGTGGTTGGATTTAGGGTCAGTGGTTGGGTTTAGGGTCAGTGATTGGGGTTTAGGGTCAGTGGTTGCGTTTAGGGTCAGCGATTGCGGTTTAGGGTCAGTGGTTGGTTTTAGGGTCAGTGATTGGGGTTTAGGGTCAGTGGTTGGGTTTAGGGTCAGTGATTAGGGTTTAGGGTCAGTGATTAGGGTTTAGGGTCAGTGGTTGGATTTAGGGTTAGTGGTTGGGTTTAGGGTCAGTGATTGGGGTTTAGGGTCAGTGGTTGGGTTTAGGGTCAGTGATTAGGGTTTAGGGTCAGTGATTGGGGTTTAGGGTCAGTGGTCGGGTTTAGGGTCAGTGATTGGGGTTTAGGGTCAGTGGTTGGGTTTAGGGTCAGTGATTAGGGTTTAGGGTCAGTGATTAGGGTTTAGGGTCAGTGGTTGGATTTAGGGTCAGTGGTGAGAGTCAGTGGTTAGGGTTTAGGGTCAGTGATTGGGGTTTAGGGTCAGTGATTGGGTTTAGGGTCAGTGATTGGGGTTTAGGGTCAGTGATTAGGGTTTAGGGTCAGTGATTAGTGTTTAGGGTCAGTGATTGGGGTTTAGGGTCAGTGATTAGGGTTTAGGGTCAGTGATTAGGGTTTAGGGTCAGTGATTAGGGTTTAGGGTCAGTGATTGGGTTTAGGGTCAGTGATTGGGGTTTAGGGTCAGTGATTGGGGTTTAGGGTCAGTGGTTGGATTTAGGGTCAGTGATTAGGGTTTAGGGTCAGTGGTTGGATTTAGGGTCAGTGATTAGGGTTTAGGGTCAGTGATTGGGGTTTAGGGTCAGTGGTTGGATTTAGGGTCAGTGATTGGGGTTGAGGGTCAGTGATTAGGGTTGAGGGTCAGTGATTGGGGTTTAGGGTCAGTGATTGGGGTTTAGGGTCAGTGATTAGGGTCAGTGGTTAGGGTTTAGGGTCAGTGATTGGGGTTTAGGGTCAGTGATTAGGGTTTAGGGTCAGTGATTGAGGTTTAGGGTCAGTGATTAGGGTTTAGGGTCAGTGATTGGGGTTGAAGGTCAGTGATTGGCATTTAGGGTCAGTGATTAGAGTCAGTGGTTAGGGTTTAGGGTCAGTGATTGGGGTTTAGGGTCAGTGATTGGGTTTAGGGTCAGTGATTGGGGTTTAGGGTCAGTGATTAGGGTTTAGGGTCAGTGATTAGTGTTTAGGGTCAGTGATTGGGGTTTAGGGTCAGTGATTAGGGTTTAGGGTCAGTGATTAGGGTTTAGGGTCAGTGATTAGGGTTTAGGGTCAGTGGTTGGATTTAGGGTCAGTGATTAGGGTTTAGGGTCAGTGATTGGGGTTTAGGGTCAGTGGTTGGATTTAGGGTCAGTGATTGGGGTTGAGGGTCAGTGATTAGGGTTGAGGGTCAGTGATTGGGGTTTAGGGTCAGTGATTTGGGTTTAGGGTCAGTGATTAGGGTCAGTGGTTAGGGTTTAGGGTCAGTGATTGGGGTTTAGGGTCAGTGATTAGGGTTTAGGGTCAGTGATTGAGGTTTAGGGTCAGTGATTAGGGTTTAGGGTCAGTGATTGGGGTTTAGGGTCAGTGGTTGGATTTAGGGTCAGTGGTTGGGTTTCGTGTCAGTGATTGGGGTTTAGGGTCAGTGGTTGCGTTTAGGGTCAGCGATTGCGGTTTAGGGTCAGTGGTTGGTTTTAGGGTCAGTGATTGCGGTTTAGGGTCAGTGGTTGGGTTTAGGGTCAGTGATTAGGGTTTAGGGTCAGTGATTAGGGTTTAGGGTCAGTGATTAGGGTTTAGGGTCAGTGGTTGGATTCAGGGTTAGTGGTTGGGTTTAGGGTCAGTGATTGGGGTTTAGGGTCAGTGGTTGGGTTTAGGGTCAGTGATTAGGGTTTAGGGTCAGTGATTGGGGTTTAAGGTCAGTGGTCGGGTTTAGGGTCAGTGATTGGGGTTTAGGGTCAGTGATTAGGGTTTAGGGTCAGTGATTAGGGTTTAGGGTCAGTGATTAGGGTTTAGGGTCAGTGGTTGGATTTAGGGTCAGTGGTTGGGTTTAGGGTCAGTGATTAGGGTTTAGGGTCAGTGATTGGGGTTTAGGGTCAGTGGTTGGATTTAGGGTCAGTGGTTAGGTTTAGGGTCAGTGATTGGGGTTTAGGGTCAGTGATTGGGGTTTAGGGTCAGTGGTTGGGTTTAGGGTCAGTGATTAGGGTTTAGGGTCAGTGATTAGGGATTAGGGTCAGTGGTTGGGTTTAGGGTCAGTGATTAGGGTTTAGGGTCAGTGATTGGGGTTTAGGGTCAGTGGTTGGATTTAGGGTCAGTGGTTAGGTTTAGGGTCAGTGATTGGGGTTTAGGGTCAGTGATTGGGGTTTAGGGTCAGTGGTTGGGTTTAGGGTCAGTGATTAGGGTTTAGGGTCAGTGATTAGGGTTTAGGGTCAGTGGTTGGATTTAGGGTCAGTGATTTGGGTTTAGGGTCAGTGGTTGGATTTAGGGTCAGTGGTTGAGGTTTAGGGTCAGTGATTAGTGTTTAGGGTCAGTGATTAGGGTTTACGGTCAGTGATTGGGGTTTAGGGTCAGTGATTGGGGTTTAGAGTCAGTGATTAGGGTTTAGGGTCAGTGATTGGGGTTTAGGGTCAGTGGTTGGATTTAGGGTCAGTGGTTGAGGTTTAGGGTCAGTGATTAGTGTTTAGGGTCAGTGATTAGGGTTTACGGTCAGTGATTGGGGTTTAGGGTCAGTGATTGGGGTTTAGAGTCAGTGATTAGGGTTTAGGGTCAGTGATTGGGGTTTAGGGTCAGTGGTTGGATTTAGGGTCAGTGATTGGGGTTTAGGGTCAGTGATTAGGGTTTAGGGTCAGTGGTTGGGTTTAGGGTCAGTGATTGGGGTTTAGGGTCAGTGGTTGGATTTAGGGTCAGTGATTAGGGTTAGGGTCAGTGATTAGAGTTTAGGGTCAGTGATTGGGGTTTAGGGTCAGTGATTAGGGTCAGTGGTTAGGGTTTAGGGTCAGTGATTGGGGTTTAGGGTCAGTGGTTGGGTTTAGGGTCAGTGATTGGGGTTTAGGGTCAGTGGTTGGATTTAGGGTCAGTGATTAGGGTTTAGGGTCAGTGATTAGGGTTTAGGGTCAGTGATTAGGGTTTAGGGTCAGTGATTGGGGTTTAGGGTCAGTGGTTAGGGTTTAGGGTCAGTGATTGGGGTTTAAAGTCAGTGATTAGGGTTTCGGGTCAGTGATTAGGGTTTAGGGTCAGTGGTTGGGTTTAGGGTCAGTGATTGGGGTTTAGGGTCAGTGATTGGGGTTGAGGGTCAGTGATTGGGGTTGAGGGTCAGTGGTTAGGGTTTAGGGTCAGTGCTTGGGGTTTAGGGTCAGTGATTAGGGTTTAGGGTCTGTGGTTGGGTCTAGGGTCAGTGATTGGGGTTGAGGGTCAGTGATTGGGGTTGAGGGTCAGTGATTGGGGTTTAGGGTCAGTGATTAGGGTCAGTGGTTAGGGTTTTGGGTCAGTGATTGGGGTTTAGGGTCGGTGATTGGGGTTTAGGGTCGGTGATTGGGGTTTAGAGTCGGTGATTGGGGTTTAGGGTCGGTGATTGGGGTTTAGGGTCAGTGGTTGGATTTAGGGTCAGTGATTGGGGTTTAGGATCAGTGGTTGGGGTTTAGGGTCAGTGGTTAGGGTTTAGGGTCAGTGATTAGGGTTTAGGGTCAGTAATTGGGGTTTAGAGTCAGTGATTGGGGTTTAGGGTCTGTGATTAGGGTTTAGGGTCAGTGGTTGGGTTTAGGGTCAGTGAATGGGATTTAGGGTCAGTGGTTGGGTTTAGGGTCAGTGATTAGTGTTTAGGGTCAGTGATTGGGGTTTAGGGTCAGTGATTGGGGTTTAGGGTCAGTGATTGGGGTTTAGGGTCAGTGATTAGGGTTTAGGGTCAGTGGTTGGGTTTAGGGTCAGTGATTGGGGTTTAGGGTCAGTGATTAGGGTTTAGGGTCAGTGGTTGGGTTTAGGGTCAGTGATTAGGATTTAGGGTCAGTGATTAGGGTTTAGGGTCAGTGGTTGGGTTAGGGTCAGTGATTCGGGTTTAGGGTCAGTGATTAGGGTCAGTGGTTAGGGTTTAGGGTTTAGGGTCAGTGATTGGGGTTTAGGGTCAGTGATTAGGGTTTAGGGTCAGTGATTAGGTTCAGTGGTTAGGGTTTAGGGTCAGTGATTGGGGTTTAGGGTCAGTGATTAGGGTTTAGGGTCAGTGATTGAGGTTTAGGGTCAGTGATTAGGGTTTAGGGTCAGTGATTGGGGTTTAGGGTCAGTGGTTGGGGTTAAGGGTCAGTGATTAGGGTTTAGTGTCAGTGATTGGGGTTGAGGGTCAGTGGTTGGGGTTTAGGGTCAGTGATTAGGGTTTAGGGTCAGTGATTGGGGTTTAGGGTCAGTGATTGGGGTTTAGGGTCAGTGATTGGGTTTAGGGTCAGTGGTTAGGGTTTAGGGTCCGTGGTTAGGGTTTAGGGTCAGTGATTGGGGTTTAGCGTCAGTGATTAGGGTTTAGGGTCAGTGATTAGGGTTTAGGGTCAGTGGTTGGGTTTAGGTTCGGTGATTGGGGTTTAGGGTCAGTGATTGGGGTTGAAGGTCAGTGATTGGCATTTAGGGTCAGTGATTAGAGTCAGTGGTTAGGGTTTAGGGTCAGTGATTGGGGTTTAGGGTCAGTGATTGGGTTTAGGGTCAGTGATTAGGGTTTAGGGTCAGTGGTTGGGTTTAGGTTCGGTGATTGGGGTTTAGGGTCAGTGATTGGGGTTGAAGGTCAGTGATTGGCATTTAGGGTCAGTGATTAGAGTCAGTGGTTAGGGTTTAGGGTCAGTGATTGGGGTTTAGGGTCAGTGATTAGGGTTTAGGGTCAGTGATTAGTGTTTAGGGTCAGTGATTGGGGTTTAGGGTCAGTGATTAGGGTTTAGGGTCAGTGATTAGGGTTTAGGGTCAGTGATTGGGGTTTAGGGTCAGTGGTTAGGGTTTAGGGTCAGTGATTGGGGTTTAAAGTCAGTGATTAGGGTTTCGGGTCAGTGATTAGGGTTTAGGGTCAGTGGTTGGGTTTAGGGTCAGTGATTGGGGTTTAGGGTCAGTGATTGGGGTTGAGGGTCAGTGATTGGGGTTGAGGGTCAGTGGTTGGGGTTTAGGGTCAGTGCTTGGGGTTTAGGGTCAGTGATTAGGGTTTAGGGTCTGTGGTTGGGTCTAGGGTCAGTGATTGCGGTTGAGGGTCAGTGATTGGGGTTGAGGGTCAGTGATTGGGGTTTAGGGTCAGTGATTAGGGTCAGTGGTTAGGGTTTTGGGTCAGTGATTGGGGTTTAGGGTCGGTGATTGGGGTTTAGGGTCGGTGATTGGGGTTTAGAGTCGGTGATTGGGGTTTAGGGTCGGTGATTGGGATTTAGGGTCAGTGGTTGGATTTAGGGTCAGTGATTGGGGTTTAGGGTCAGTGGTTGGGGTTTAGGGTCAGTGGTTAGGGTTTAGGGTCAGTGATTAGGGTTTAGGGTCAGTAATTGGGGTTTAGAGTCAGTGATTGGGGTTTAGGGTCTGTGATTAGGGTTTAGGGTCAGTGGTTGGGTTTAGGGTCAGTGAATGGGATTTAGGGTCAGTGGTTGGGTTTAGGGTCAGTGATTAGTGTTTAGGGTCAGTGATTGGGGTTTAGGGTCAGTGATTGGGGTTTAGGGTCAGTGATTGGGGTTTAGGGTCAGTGATTAGGGTTTAGGGTCAGTGGTTGGGTTTAGGGTCAGTGATTGGGGTTTAGGGTCAGTGATTAGGGTTTAGGGTCAGTGGTTGGGTTTAGGGTCAGTGATTAGGATTTAGGGTCAGTGATTAGGGTTTAGGGTCAGTGGTTGGGTTAGGGTCAGTGATTCGGGTTTAGGGTCAGTGATTAGGGTCAGTGGTTAGGGTTTAGGGTTTAGGGTCAGTGATTGGGGTTTAGGGTCAGTGATTAGGGTTTAGGGTCAGTGATTAGGTTCAGTGGTTAGGGTTTAGGGTCAGTGATTGGGGTTTAGGGTCAGTGATTAGGGTTTAGGGTCAGTGATTGAGGTTTAGGGTCAGTGATTAGGGTTTAGGGTCAGTGATTGGGGTTTAGGGTCAGTGGTTGGGGTTAAGGGTCAGTGATTAGGGTTTAGTGTCAGTGATTGGGGTTGAGGGTCAGTGGTTGGGGTTTAGGGTCAGTGATTAGGGTTTAGGG
This sequence comes from Scyliorhinus torazame, assembly GCF_047496885.1. NCBI lineage: Eukaryota > Metazoa > Chordata > Chondrichthyes > Carcharhiniformes > Scyliorhinidae > Scyliorhinus > Scyliorhinus torazame. The sequence goes on along the minus strand of NC_092708.1, from coordinate 401,998,469 downwards.
TCAGTGATTGGGGTTTAGGGTCAGTGATTGGGGTTTAGGGTCAGTGATTGGGTTTAGGGTCAGTGGTTAGGGTTTAGGGTCCGTGGTTAGGGTTTAGGGTCAGTGATTGGGGTTTAGCGTCAGTGATTAGGGTTTAGGGTCAGTGATTAGGGTTTAGGGTCAGTGGTTGGGTTTAGGTTCGGTGATTGGGGTTTAGGGTCAGTGATTGGGGTTGAAGGTCAGTGATTGGCATTTAGGGTCAGTGATTAGAGTCAGTGGTTAGGGTTTAGGGTCAGTGATTGGGGTTTAGGGTCAGTGATTGGGTTTAGGGTCAGTGATTAGGGTTTAGGGTCAGTGGTTGGGTTTAGGTTCGGTGATTGGGGTTTAGGGTCAGTGATTGGGGTTGAAGGTCAGTGATTGGCATTTAGGGTCAGTGATTAGAGTCAGTGGTTAGGGTTTAGGGTCAGTGATTGGGGTTTAGGGTCAGTGATTAGGGTTTAGGGTCAGTGATTAGTGTTTAGGGTCAGTGATTGGGGTTTAGGGTCAGTGATTAGGGTTTAGGGTCAGTGGTTGGATTTAGGGTCAGTGATTAGGGTTTAGGGTCAGTGGTTGGATTTAGGGTCAGTGATTAGGGTTTAGGGTCAGTGATTGGGGTTTAGGGTCAGTGGTTGGATTTAGGGTCAGTGATTGGGGTTGAGGGTCAGTGATTAGGGTTGAGGGTCAGTGATTGGGGTTTAGGGTCAGTGATTGGGGTTTAGGGTCAGTGATTAGGGTCAGTGGTTAGGGTTTAGGGTCAGTGATTGGGGTTTAGGGTCAGTGATTAGGGTTTAGGGTCAGTGATTGAGGTTTAGGGTCAGTGATTAGGGTTTAGGGTCAGTGATTGGGGTTTAGGGTCAGTGGTTGGGGTTTAGGGTCAGTGATTAGGGTTTCGTGTCAGTGATTGGGGTGAGGGTCAGTGGTTGGGGTTTAGGGTCAGTGATTAGGGTTTAGGGTCAGTGATTGGGGTTTAGGGTCAGTGATTAGGGTTTAGGGTCAGTGATTGGGGTTTAGGATCAGTGATTGGGTTTAGGGTCAGTGGTTGGGTTTATGGTCAGTGGTTTGGTTTAGGGTCAGTGATTGGGTTTAGGGTCAGTGGTTGGATTTAGGGTCAGTGGTTGGGTTTAGGGTCAGTGATTGGGGTTTAGGGTCAGTGGTTGGGTTTAGGGTCAGTGATTAGGGTTTAGGGTCAGTGATTAGGGTTTAGGGTCAGTGATTGGGTTTAGGGTCAGTGATTGGGGTTGAGGGTCAGTGGTTAGGGTCAGTGATTGTGGTTTAGGGTCACTGGTTAGGTTTAGGGTCAGTGATTAGGGTTTAGGGTCAGTGATTAGGGTTTAGGGTCAGTGGTTGCGTTTAGGGCCAGTGATTGGGGTTTAGGGTCAGTGGTTAGGGTCAGTGATTGTGGCTTAGGGTCACTGGTTAGGTTTAGGGTCAGTGATTAGGGTTTAGGGTCAGTGATTAGGGTTTAGGGTCAGTGATTAGGGTTTATGGTCAGTGGTTTGGTTTAGGGTCAGTGATTGGGTTTAGGGTCAGTGGTTGGATTTAGGGTCAGTGGTTGGGTTTAGCGTCAGTGATTGGGGTTTAGGGTCAGTGGTTGGGTTTAGGGTCAATGATTAGGGTTTAGGGTCAGTGATTAGGGTTTAGGGTCAGTGGTTGGATTTAGGGTCAGTGGTTGGGTTTAGGGTCAGTGATTGGGGTTTAGGGTCAGTGGTTGCGTTTAGGGTCAGCGATTGCGGTTTAGGGTCAGTGGTTGGTTTTAGGGTCAGTGATTGGGGTTTAGGGTCAGTGGTTGGGTTTAGGGTCAGTGATTAGGGTTTAGGGTCAGTGATTAGGGTTTAGGGTCAGTGGTTGGATTTAGGGTTAGTGGTTGGGTTTAGGGTCAGTGATTGGGGTTTAGGGTCAGTGGTTGGGTTTAGGGTCAGTGATTAGGGTTTAGGGTCAGTGATTGGGGTTTAGGGTCAGTGGTCGGGTTTAGGGTCAGTGATTGGGATTTAGGGTCAGTGGTTGGGTTTAGGGTCAGTGATTAGGGTTTAGGGTCAGTGATTAGGGTTTAGGGTCAGTGGTTGGATTTAGGGTCAGTGGTTGGGTTTAGGGTCAGTGATTAGGGTTTAGGGTCAGTGATTGGGGTTTAGGGTCAGTGGTTGGATTTATGGTCAGTGGTTAGGTTTAGGGTCAGTTATTGGGGTTTAGGGTCAGTGATTGGGGTTTAGGGTCAGTGGTTGGGTTTAGGGTCAGTGATTAGGGTTTAGGGTCAGTGAATAGGGTTTAGGGTCAGTGGTTGGATTTAGGGTGAGTGATTTGGGTTCAGGGTCAGTGGTTGGATTTAGGGTCAGTGGTTGAGGTTTAGGGTCAGTGATTAGTGTTTAGGGTCAGTGATTAGGGTTTACGGTCAGTGATTGGGGTTTAGGGTCAGTGATTGGGGTTTAGAGTCAGTGATTAGGGTTTAGGGTCAGTGATTGGGGTTTAGGGTCAGTGGTTGGATTTAGGGTCAGTGATTGGGGTTTAGGGTCAGTGATTAGGGTTTAGGGTCAGTGGTTGGGTTTAGGGTCAGTGATTGGGGTTTAGGGTCAGTGGTTGCGTTTAGGGCCAGTGATTGGGGTTTAGGGTCAGTGGTTAGGGTCAGTGATTGTGGTTTAGGGTCACTGGTTAGGTTTAGGGTCAGTGATTAGGGTTTAGGGTCAGTGATTAGGGTTTAGGGTCAGTGATTAGGGTTTAGGGTCAGTGGTTGCGTTTAGGGCCAGTGATTGGGGTTTAGGGTCAGTGGTTAGGGTCAGTGATTGTGGTTTAGGGTCACTGGTTAGGTTTAGGGTCAGTGATTAGGGTTTAGGGTCAGTGATTAGGGTTTAGGGTCAGTGATTAGGGTTTATGGTCAGTGGTTTTGTTTAGGGTCAGTGATTGGGTTTAGGGTCAGTGGTTGGATTTAGGGTCAGTGGTTGGGTTTAGGGTCAGTGATTGGGGTTTAGGGTCAGTGGTTGGGGTTTAGGGTCAGTGGTTGGGTTTAGGGTCAATGATTAGGGTTTAGGGTCAGTGATTAGGGTTTAGGGTCAGTGATTAGGGTTTATGGTCAATGGTTTGGTTTAGGGTCAGTGATTGGGTTTAGGGTCAGTGGTTGGATTTAGGGTCAGTGGTTGGGTTTAGGGTCAGTGATTGGGGTTTAGGGTCAGTGGTTGGGTTTAGGGTCAATGATTAGGGTTTAGGGTCAGTGATTAGGGTTTAGGGTCAGTGGTTGGATTTAGGGTCAGTGGTTGGGTTTAGGGTCAGTGATTGGGGTTTAGGGTCAGTGGTTGCGTTTAGGGTCAGCGATTGCGGTTTAGGGTCAGTGGTTGGTTTCAGGGTCAGTGATTGGGGTTTAGGGTCAGTGGTTGGGTTTAGGGTCAGTAATTAGGGTTTAGGGTCAGTGATTAGGGTTTAGGGTCAGTGGTTGGATTTAGGGTCAGTGGTTGGGTTTAGGGTCAGTGATTGGGGTTTAGGGTCAGTGGTTGGGTTTAGGGTCAGTGATTAGGGTTTAGGGTCAGTGATTGGGGTTTAGGGTCAGTGGTCGGGTTTAGGGTCAGTGATTGGGGTTTAGGGTCAGTGGTTGGGTTTAGGGTCAGTGATTAGGGTTTAGGGTCAGTGATTAGGGTTTAGGGTCAGTGGTTGGATTTAGGGTCAGTGGTTGGGTTTAGGGTCAGTGATTAGGGTTTAGGGCCAGTGATTGGGGTTTAGGGTCAGTGGTTGGATTTAGGGTCAGTGGTTACGTTTAGGGTCAGTGATTGGGGTTTAGGGTCAGTGATTGGGGTTTAGGGTCAGTGGTTGGGTTTAGGGTCAGTGATTAGGGTTTAGGGTCAGTGATTAGGGTTTAGGGTCAGTGGTTGGATTTAGGGTCAGTGATTTGGGTTTAGGGTCAGTGGTTGGATTTAGGGTCAGTGGTTGAGGTTTAGGGTCAGTGATTAGTGTTTAGGGTCAGTGATTAGGGTTTACGGTCAGTGATTGGGGTTTAGGGTCAGTGATTGGGGTTTAGAGTCAGTGATTAGGGTTTAGGGTCAGTGATTGGGGTTTAGGGTCAGTGGTTGGGTTTAGGGTCAGTGAATGGGGTTTAGGGTCAGTGGTTGGATTTAGGGTCAGTGATTAGGGTTAGGGTCAGTGATTAGAGTTTAGGGTCAGTGATTGGGGTTTAGGGTCAGTGATTAGGGTCAGTGGTTAGGGTTTAGGGTCAGTGATTGGGGTTTAGGGTCAGTGGTTGGGTTTAGGGTCAGTGATTGGGGTTTAGGGTCAGTGGTTGGATTTAGAGTCAGTGATTAGGGTTTAGGGTCAGTGATTAGGGTTTAGGGTCAGTGATTAGGGTTTAGGGTCAGTGATTGGGGTTTAGGGTCAGTGGTTAGGGTTTAGGGTCAGTGATTGGGGTTTAAAGTCAGTGATTAGGGTTTCGGGTCAGTGATTAGGGTTTAGGGTCAGTGGTTGGGTTTAGGGTCAGTGATTGGGGTTTAGGGTCAGTGATTGGGGTTGAGGGTCAGTGATTGGGGTTGAGGGTCAGTGGTTAGGGTTTAGGGTCAGTGATTGGGGTTTAGGGTCAGTGATTAGGGTTTAGGGTCTGTGGTTGGGTCTAGGGTCAGTGATTGGGGTTGAGGGTCAGTGATTGGGGTTGAGGGTCAGTGATTGGGGTTTAGGGTCAGTGATTAGGGTCAGTGGTTAGGGTTTTGGGTCAGTGATTGGGGTTTAGGGTCAGTGGTTGGATTTAGGGTCAGTGATTAGGGTTTAGGGTCAGTGATTAGGGTTTAGGGTCAGTGGTTGGGTTTAGGGTCAGTGATTGGGGTTTAGGGTCAGTGATTAGGGTTTAGGGTCAGTGGTTGGGTTTAGGGTCAGTGATTAGGATTTAGGGTCAGTGATTAGGGTTTAGGGTCAGTGGTTGGGTTTAGGGTCAGTGATTCGGGTTTAGGGTCAGTGATTAGGGTCAGTGGTTAGGGTTTAGGGTCAGTGATTGGGGTTTAGGGTCAGTGATTGGGGTTTAGGGTCAGTGATTAGGGTCAGTGGTTAGGGTTTAGGGTCAGTGATTGGGGTTTAGGGTCAGTGATTAGGGTTTAGGGTCAGTGATTGAGGTTTAGGGTCAGTGATGAGGGTTTAGGGTCAGTGATTCGGGTTTAGGGTCAGTGGTTGGGGTTTAGGGTCAGTGATTAGGGTTTAGTGTCAGTGATTGGGGTTGAGGGTCAGTGGTTGGGGTTTAGGGTCAGTGATTAGGGTTTAGGGTCAGTGATTGGGGTTTAGGGTCAGTGATTGGGGTTTAGGGTCAGTGATTGGGTTTAGGGTCAGTGGTTAGGGTTTAGGGTCAGTGATTGGGGTTTAGCGTCAGTGATTAGGGTTTAGGGTCAGTGATTAGGGTTTAGGGTCAGTGGTTGGGTTTAGGCTTGGTGATTGGGGTTAAGGGTCAGTGATTGGGGTTGAAGGTCAGTGATTGGCATTTAGGGTCAGTGATTAGAGTCAGTGGTTACGGTTTAGGGTCAGTGATTGGGGTTTAGGGTCAGTGATTGGGTTTAGGGTCAGTGATTAGGGTTTAGTGTCAGTGATTGGGGTTTAGGGTCAGTGATTAGGGTTTAGGGTCAGTGATTAGGGTTTAGGGTCAGTGATTGGGTTTAGGGTCAGTGATTGGGGTTTAGGGTCAGTGATTAGGGTTTAGTGTCAGTGATTGGGGTTTAGGGTCAGTGATTGGGGTTTTGGGTCAGTGATTAGGGTTTAGGGTCAGTGATTAGGGTTTAGGGTCAGTGATTGGGTTTAGGGTCAGTGATTAGGGTTTAGGGTCAGTGATTGGGGTTTAGGGTCAGTGATTAGGGTTTAGGGTCAGTGATTAGGGTTTAGGGTCAGTGATTGGGGTTTAGGGTCAGTGGTTGGGTTTAGGGTCAGTGATTAGGGTTTAGGGTCAGTGATTAGGGTTTAGGGTCAGTGATTGGGGTTGAGGGTCAGTGATTGGGGTTGAGGGTCAGTGATTGGGGTTTAGGGTCAGTGATTAGGGTCAGTGGTTAGGGTTTTGGGTCAGTGATTGGGGTTTAGGGTCAGTGGTTGGATTTAGGGTCAGTGATTGGGGTTTAGGGTCAGTGATTAGGGTTTAGGGTCAGTGGTTGGGTTTAGGGTCAGTGATTGGGGTTTAGGGTCAGTGATTAGGGTTTAGGGTCAGTGGTTGGGTTTAGGGTCAGTGATTAGGATTTAGGGTCAGTGATTAGGGTTTAGGGTCAGTGGTTGGGTTTAGGGTCAGTGATTCGGGTTTAGGGTCAGTGATTAGGGTCAGTGGTTAGGGTTTAGGGTCAGTGATTGGGGTTTAGGGTCAGTGATTGGGGTTTAGGGTCAGTGATTAGGGTCAGTGGTTAGGGTTTAGGGTCAGTGATTGGGGTTTAGGGTCAGTGATTAGGGTTTAGGGTCAGTGATTGAGGTTTAGGGTCAGTGATTAGGGTTTAGGGTCAGTGATTCGGGTTTAGGGTCAGTGGTTGGGGTTTAGGGTCAGTGATTAGGGTTTAGTGTCAGTGATTGGGGTTGAGGGTCAGTGGTTGGGGTTTAGGGTCAGTGATTAGGGTTTAGGGTCAGTGATTGGGGTTTAGGGTCAGTGATTGGGGTTTAGGGTCAGTGATTGGGTTTAGGGTCAGTGGTTAGGGTTTAGGGTCAGTGATTGGGGTTTAGCGTCAGTGATTAGGGTTTAGGGTCAGTGATTAGGGTTTAGGGTCAGTGGTTGGGTTTAGGCTCGGTGATTGGGGTTAAGGGTCAGTGATTGGGGTTGAAGGTCAGTGATTGGCATTTAGGGTCAGTGATTAGAGTCAGTGGTTACGGTTTAGGGTCAGTGATTGGGGTTTAGGGTCAGTGATTGGGTTTAGGGTCAGTGATTAGGGTTTAGGGTCAGTGATTGGGGTTTAGGGTCAGTGATTGGGGTTTAGGGTCAGTGATTAGGGTTTAGGGTCAGTGATTAGGGTTTAGGGTCAGTGATTGGGTTTAGGGTCAGTGATTGGGGTTTAGGGTCAGTGATTAGGGTTTAGGGTCAGTGATTGGGGTTTAGGGTCAGTGATTGGGTTTAGGGTCAGTGATTAGGGTTTAGGGTCAGTGATTGGGGTTTAGGGTCAGTGATTGGGGTTTTGGGTCAGTGATTAGGGTTTAGGGTCAGTGATTAGGGTCAGTGATTGGGTTTAGGGTCAGTGATTAGGGTTTAGGGTCAGTGATTGGGGTTTAGGGTCAGTGATTAGGGTTTAGGGTCAGTGATTAGGGTTTAGGGTCAGTGATTGGGGTTTAGGGTCAGTGATTGGGGTTTTGGGTCAGTGATTAGGGTTTAGGGTCAGTGATTAGGGTCAGTGATTGGGTTTAGGGTCAGTGATTAGGGTTTAGGGTCAGTGATTGGGTTTAGGGTCAGTGGTTGGGTTTAGGGTCAGTGATTAGGGTTTAGGGTCAGTGATTAGGGTTTAGGGTCAGTGATTAGGGTTTAGGGTCAGTGATTGGGTTTTAGGGTCAGTGATTGGGTTTAGGGTCAGTGATTGGGGTTTAGGGTCAGTGATTGGGGTTTAGGGTCAGTGATTGGGTTTAGGGTCAGTGATTGGGGTTTAGGGTCAGTGATTGGGGTTTAGGGTCAGTGATTAGGGTTTAGGGTCAGTGGTTGGATTTAGGGTCAGTGATTTGGGTTTAGGGTCAGTGGTTGGATTTAGGGTCAGTGGTTGAGGTTTAGGGTCAGTGATTAGTGTTTAGGGTCAGTGATTAGGGTTTACGGTCAGTGATTGGGGTTTAGGGTCAGTGATTGGGGTTTAGAGTCAGTGATTAGGGTTTAGGGTCAGTGATTGGGGTTTAGGGTCAGTGGTTGGGTTTAGGGTCAGTGAATGGGGTTTAGGGTCAGTGGTTGGATTTAGGGTCAGTGATTAGGGTTAGGGTCAGTGATTAGAGTTTAGGGTCAGTGATTGGGGTTTAGGGTCAGTGATTAGGGTCAGTGGTTAGGGTTTAGGGTCAGTGATTGGGGTTTAGGGTCAGTGGTTGGGTTTAGGGTCAGTGATTGGGGTTTAGGGTCAGTGGTTGGATTTAGAGTCAGTGATTAGGGTTTAGGGTCAGTGATTAGGGTTTAGGGTCAGTGATTAGGGTTTAGGGTCAGTGATTGGGGTTTAGGGTCAGTGGTTAGGGTTTAGGGTCAGTGATTGGGGTTTAAAGTCAGTGATTAGGGTTTCGGGTCAGTGATTAGGGTTTAGGGTCAGTGGTTGGGTTTAGGGTCAGTGATTGGGGTTTAGGGTCAGTGATTGGGGTTGAGGGTCAGTGATTGGGGTTGAGGGTCAGTGGTTAGGGTTTAGGGTCAGTGATTGGGGTTTAGGGTCAGTGATTAGGGTTTAGGGTCTGTGGTTGGGTCTAGGGTCAGTGATTGGGGTTGAGGGTCAGTGATTGGGGTTGAGGGTCAGTGATTGGGGTTTAGGGTCAGTGATTAGGGTCAGTGGTTAGGGTTTTGGGTCAGTGATTGGGGTTTAGGGTCAGTGGTTGGATTTAGGGTCAGTGATTAGGGTTTAGGGTCAGTGATTAGGGTTTAGGGTCAGTGGTTGGGTTTAGGGTCAGTGATTGGGGTTTAGGGTCAGTGATTAGGGTTTAGGGTCAGTGGTTGGGTTTAGGGTCAGTGATTAGGATTTAGGGTCAGTGATTAGGGGTTTAGGGTCAGTGGTTGGGTTTAGGGTCAGTGATTCGGGTTTAGGGTCAGTGATTAGGGTCAGTGGTTAGGGTTTAGGGTCAGTGATTGGGGTTTAGGGTCAGTGATTGGGGTTTAGGGTCAGTGATTAGGGTCAGTGGTTAGGGTTTAGGGTCAGTGATTGGGGTTTAGGGTCAGTGATTAGGGTTTAGGGTCAGTGATTGAGGTTTAGGGTCAGTGATGAGGGTTTAGGGTCAGTGATTCGGGTTTAGGGTCAGTGGTTGGGGTTTAGGGTCAGTGATTAGGGTTTAGTGTCAGTGATTGGGGTTGAGGGTCAGTGGTTGGGGTTTAGGGTCAGTGATTAGGGTTTAGGGTCAGTGATTGGGGTTTAGGGTCAGTGATTGGGGTTTAGGGTCAGTGATTGGGTTTAGGGTCAGTGGTTAGGGTTTAGGGTCAGTGATTGGGGTTTAGCGTCAGTGATTAGGGTTTAGGGTCAGTGATTAGGGTTTAGGGTCAGTGGTTGGGTTTAGGCTTGGTGATTGGGGTTAAGGGTCAGTGATTGGGGTTGAAGGTCAGTGATTGGCATTTAGGGTCAGTGATTAGAGTCAGTGGTTACGGTTTAGGGTCAGTGATTGGGGTTTAGGGTCAGTGATTGGGTTTAGGGTCAGTGATTAGGGTTTAGTGTCAGTGATTGGGGTTTAGGGTCAGTGATTAGGGTTTAGGGTCAGTGATTAGGGTTTAGGGTCAGTGATTGGGTTTAGGGTCAGTGATTGGGGTTTAGGGTCAGTGATTAGGGTTTAGTGTCAGTGATTGGGGTTTAGGGTCAGTGATTGGGGTTTTGGGTCAGTGATTAGGGTTTAGGGTCAGTGATTAGGGTTTAGGGTCAGTGATTGGGTTTAGGGTCAGTGATTAGGGTTTAGGGTCAGTGATTGGGGTTTAGGGTCAGTGATTAGGGTTTAGGGTCAGTGATTAGGGTTTAGGGTCAGTGATTGGGGTTTAGGGTCAGTGGTTGGGTTTAGGGTCAGTGATTAGGGTTTAGGGTCAGTGATTAGGGTTTAGGGTCAGTGATTGGGGTTGAGGGTCAGTGATTGGGGTTGAGGGTCAGTGATTGGGGTTTAGGGTCAGTGATTAGGGTCAGTGGTTAGGGTTTTGGGTCAGTGATTGGGGTTTAGGGTCAGTGGTTGGATTTAGGGTCAGTGATTGGGGTTTAGGGTCAGTGATTAGGGTTTAGGGTCAGTGGTTGGGTTTAGGGTCAGTGATTGGGGTTTAGGGTCAGTGATTAGGGTTTAGGGTCAGTGGTTGGGTTTAGGGTCAGTGATTAGGATTTAGGGTCAGTGATTAGGGTTTAGGGTCAGTGGTTGGGTTTAGGGTCAGTGATTCGGGTTTAGGGTCAGTGATTAGGGTCAGTGGTTAGGGTTTAGGGTCAGTGATTGGGGTTTAGGGTCAGTGATTGGGGTTTAGGGTCAGTGATTAGGGTCAGTGGTTAGGGTTTAGGGTCAGTGATTGGGGTTTAGGGTCAGTGATTAGGGTTTAGGGTCAGTGATTGAGGTTTAGGGTCAGTGATTAGGGTTTAGGGTCAGTGATTCGGGTTTAGGGTCAGTGGTTGGGGTTTAGGGTCAGTGATTAGGGTTTAGTGTCAGTGATTGGGGTTGAGGGTCAGTGGTTGGGGTTTAGGGTCAGTGATTAGGGTTTAGGGTCAGTGATTGGGGTTTAGGGTCAGTGATTGGGGTTTAGGGTCAGTGATTGGGTTTAGGGTCAGTGGTTAGGGTTTAGGGTCAGTGATTGGGGTTTAGCGTCAGTGATTAGGGTTTAGGGTCAGTGATTAGGGTTTAGGGTCAGTGGTTGGGTTTAGGCTCGGTGATTGGGGTTAAGGGTCAGTGATTGGGGTTGAAGGTCAGTGATTGGCATTTAGGGTCAGTGATTAGAGTCAGTGGTTACGGTTTAGGGTCAGTGATTGGGGTTTAGGGTCAGTGATTGGGTTTAGGGTCAGTGATTAGGGTTTAGGGTCAGTGATTGGGGTTTAGGGTCAGTGATTGGGGTTTAGGGTCAGTGATTAGGGTTTAGGGTCAGTGATTAGGGTTTAGGGTCAGTGATTGGGTTTAGGGTCAGTGATTGGGGTTTAGGGTCAGTGATTAGGGTTTAGGGTCAGTGATTGGGGTTTAGGGTCAGTGATTGGGTTTAGGGTCAGTGATTAGGGTTTAGGGTCAGTGATTGGGGTTTAGGGTCAGTGATTGGGGTTTTGGGTCAGTGATTAGGGTTTAGGGTCAGTGATTAGGGTCAGTGATTGGGTTTAGGGTCAGTGATTAGGGTTTAGGGTCAGTGATTGGGGTTTAGGGTCAGTGATTAGGGTTTAGGGTCAGTGATTAGGGTTTAGGGTCAGTGATTGGGGTTTAGGGTCAGTGATTGGGTTTTGGGTCAGTGATTAGGGTTTAGGGTCAGTGATTAGGGGTCAGTGATTGGGTTTAGGGTCAGTGATTAGGGTTTAGGGTCAGTGATTGGGTTTAGGGTCAGTGGTTGGGTTTAGGGTCAGTGATTAGGGTTTAGGGTCAGTGATTAGGGTTTAGGGTCAGTGATTAGGGTTTAGGGTCAGTGATTGGGTTTTAGGGTCAGTGATTGGGTTTAGGGTCAGTGATTGGGGTTTAGGGTCAGTGATTGGGGTTT